>NC_137805.1:33264455-33679455 GCF_963383645.1 Muscardinus avellanarius
TTTCCCAGGCTGTATTTTCCTCTAGTTCTCAGGCCTTTTTCATTTTCTGGCCAAATAGGAAAGCAGAGGCTTCGTCCAATCTGCGTCGGCAGCTGGTGTTCACTGACTAAGCAGCACAGTTCTCTGTTTCCCTAGGAAGCTTTTTCCTTGGATAAAAGAACTGGTTGAGGCTTTTCGTGTCAACCGTCCACAGATGTCTGCAGACAGTCCCTTTAGGCTGTGTGGCCGGGTCAGGGAGGCAAACCCATGCACTCCCTCCGCTGCTCAAAAGAGCGGCGCTTTACTTAAAAGCAGTACGATTCATCTGTTGCCCCAAAGTCACCCTTGAAGAAAAGCCAAGCCGGGCGTGGCGGTGCACGCTCCTCATCTCCGCGCTTGGGAGGTGGAGACAGGAGGACCGCGCAGGTTCGAAGCCAGCCTCGGCTACTTGGCGAGGCTCTCAGCAACATTGTGAGGCCCTGTTTCTAAATAAAATCTGGGAGTGTAGCTTAGAGGTAGAAGGCCCCTGGGTTCCATCCCCAGTGCTGCAAAAGAAAAAAAGTGACAGTCCTGGATCAGCACATGGGGCCGGGCACACACGCTGGTCTCTTCTGCTTTTAGCTTTGTTTTCCTTCCACCTGCAGAGTCCCCGATTCCTTAAGGAGAACGCACCGTAGGTTTGTCCCTTGCTCCCCAGCACGTTCTTGGCCTGTTTTGTTCTCCGGCATGGCGGGCGGTGCCTGCGTCAAGCCGGCTGCTGCTGCGGGCAGTCCGAGGGCGGTGCTTCTCTGCTGTAGAGATCCCTCGCTGGGACCCCGCCAAGAACCCGCGTGGCTTCTCAACTGCGCCGCTAAGGGAAGCGCTCAGCCTTCACTCAATTATTGTCCTTTCTCACTTATCTTTAAAGCAGTCTCCTGATCTTGACCGTTCACATTTTGGACCTGGTAATTCTTTGTTGTGTGTGGGAGGGTCACCTGTCCGTCCTGGAATGTCCAGCAGCAGCAGCTCTGTGGCCCCTGCTCCCTCGACAGCAGCAGCAACCCTGCCTCCCTCTGTTGTGACAACCCCAAACGCCCTCTTCATTAAGACAGTGTCCAGGCTGGGCGTGGTGGCGCACACTTGTAACCCCAGTACTTGGGGGGCCGAACAAGAATATCCCAGGGTTAAGGACAGCCTCAGCCACAGGGAGACCCTGTTTCAAGACAAAAAACAAAATGGGCTCCGAATGTAACTCAGAGGTAGAATGCCCCTGGGTTCAATGCCCACTATCAAAAATGAAAAGCAAAAGCCGGGCGTGGTGGCGCACGCTTGTAAGCCCCGCGCTTGGGAGGCGGAGACAGGAGGATCGTGCAGGTTCGAAGCCAGCTGCGCTGGCTTAAGAGACCCTGTTTCCAAATAAAAATATAAAAAATAGGTCTGGGAGTGTAGCCCAGAGGTAGAAGGGCTTCCAGGAACCCCAGTGCCACCAAAAAAAAAAAAAAAAAATTAAAAGCAAAGCCGGGTGTGGTGGCGCACACTTGTTATCCCAGCGTTCAGGAGGCTGAGACAGGAGGATCGTGGTTTCCGGCCAGCCTCAGCTACTTAGTGAGGCCCTCTGCAACTCAGTGAGACTTTGTTTCAAAATAAAGAATACAATAAAGAATAAAAAATAGGGCAGGGGATGTAGCTCAAAGGTTGAATGGTTCCATCCCCAGACCCTCAAAAAAAAAAAAAAAAAAAAAAGTAAAGCAAAAGCCAGGTGTGGTGGCGCACACTTGTAATCCCAGTACTTGGGAAGCTGAGATAGGAGGATCACAAGTTCAAAGCCAGCCTCAGTGACTTAGCGAGGCTCTCAGCAACCTAGAAATCAAATTGGGCTGAGAGTATAGCTTAGAGGTAGAATGCCTCTGGGTTCAATCCCCAGTGCCATAAAAAAAAAAAAAGTAGTTTCATCTGCTTCTGGAATGTTTTCAAAATAGAGACGTCACCACATTGCTTGCTTGTGTGTCTCTATTGTCCACAGAAGTGCTCTCTTGAGGATGCGGGCTGCTTTCCCATGGAGCACGTGGCGAGAAAGGACTAGAATGTCTTTACGTTGGTTTTGGTTTTGACTTAAAAAATTGAGAAAGCCAGGCGTGGTAGCGCACACTTGTTATCCCAGCATTCGAGAGGCTGAGACAGGAGGATCGCGGTGCGTGGCCAGCCTCAGTGAGGCCCTCTGCAACTCAGTGAGACCCTGTTTCAAAATAAATAATAAAAAATTGGGGAGGAGGTGTAGCTTAGAGGTCAAATGCCTTTGGGTTCCATCCCCAGACCCACACACACAAAAATTTTTTTTGAGAAAGAGATTAAGCTTTACTTTTGGTGAATGGTTTGAGAATCATATATGTATCTAGGGTGTGTGTGTGTGTGTGTGTGCGTGTGCGTGTTTGTGTGTGTGTTACTGGGGATTGAATCCAGGGGCATTCTACCTCTAAGCAACACTCCCAGCCCTATTTTACTTTGAAACATGGCTTCACTAAGTTCCTGAGGCTAGCTTTGAACCTGCGATCCTCTGTCAGCCTCTCAAGTACTGGTATTACAAGCACGTGCTGCCGCGTCCAGCTCCTCCCGCACTGTGACCTCACCCTCTCTTGATTTTTTATGGCTTCCATAATTCATTACTGCATAGGAATATGTGTATTAAAAGTATCCTCATCAGGTCTTAGACCCTAAGACCCTCAAAAACAGGACCAATGTCTTAGTTGCCACATTGTCCTCTGCAGCCAGAGCTGATCCAGGCGTGCGCAAGAAACTTGAACTGATTTATAAACACATCAATTAATTTGTTTAGTTTGTTTTTGTGGTACTAGGGATCGAATCCAGGGGCATTTACCTCTGAGCCACACACCTAGCCCTATTTTATTTATTTATTTTTTTGTATTAAAACGGGGTCTCACTAGGTTACTGAGAGTCTCATTAAGTTGCCGAGGCTGTCCTTGAACCTGTGACCCTCCTATCTCAGCCTCCCAAATATTGAGATTGCAGGCATGGACCACCATGCCTGGTTATGATAAGTGAATTTGTATATTTTTTTTAAAAAAAGCAAGAGGTCTCGCATTCCTATTATGATTTTAGTTTCTCCCACCAAGTCTATATCAAATGAAGGCAGGTGATGTCAGCCAGGCTTTGTGGCCTTTCTGCGTAAAGAATCCTGGGAGGAATTTATTCCCACCCCTATCCCATGTTACTGGGGCCCGAGCACAGCACACTGAGCAGGACTGGACCGTTGCAGGGGTCGGTGTTGTTCGAGGATGTGTCTGTGGACTTCACCGAGAAGGAGTGGCAGCTACTGGACGCCGTGCAGAGGCGCTTGTACAGGGACGTGATGCTGGACAACTACAGGCACCTGCAGGCACTGGGTAAGCCCGCGTCCCACACGACCCCGGGGCACAAACTCCCCTTCTTAGGAACCAGATCCTTGCAGAGGGTAATGAGTCTTCTACCGAGACCGTCGGTTCTAAGATTCTTTTAGAGCTGACCTGGTGGTGCAGTCCTGTAATCCCAGTGCTTAGGAGGCTGAGACAGGAGGATCCCAGGTTGGAGGCTAGCCTCAGCAACTAAGCAAGACCCTGTTTCAAAATAAAAAGAGCTGGGGGTGTAGCTCGGAGGTAGGATGCCCCCTCCCCAGGCAGGGGCTCAACCGCTGTCTTTGATGAATCACAGGTGGACCCTGTCATGTGGGCTTCTCCCTTCTCGTCCCCCAGAGGGCCTGGCCCCAAAGCAGTATCCCCAAACCCATCATTTTCCATTGCAGGGCACTGTGCTCCCAAGCCCGAGCTGATATTCAGGCTGGAACGAGGAGGAGAGCCGTGGATATTAAAGAGTGGAGTGCCAGGGCGCGGCCACACGGGTAAGTTGAGGTCGAGTAGAAAGAAGCTGGAGCTGGGCGTGGTGGCGCACGCTTGTCATCCCCGCGCTTGGGAGGCGGAGACAGGAGGATCGCGCGGGTTCAAAGCCAGCTGCGCTGGCTTAAGAGACCCTGTTTCCAAAAAAATATATAAAATAGGTCTGGGAGTGTAGCCCGGAAGTAGAAGGGTTTCCAGGAACCCCAGTACCACCAAAAAAAAAAAAAAAAAAAAAAATTGAGAATTGAAAAGTTATGTCCATATAAAAACGTTCACATGGCTATATATAGAAGCTTGATTCATAATCGCCAAAACCTGAGCTGGGCGTGGTGGTGTACACTATAATCTCAGTACTTTGGAGGCTGAGATAGGATCACAAGTTCAAGGCCAGACACAGCAACTTAGGGCCTAGTGAGGCCCTCTGCAACTCAGTGAGACCTGGTTTCAAAATAAAGAATAAAAAAATAGGGCAGGAGGTGTAGCTCAGAATGCCCTGGGTTCCATCCCCAGACCCCCCCACACACACAAAGAAATAACCGTTATAACAAAACAAGCTCCCTGGCCGTAAGAAGAACCTTTAAAGGATCTGATCTAAAGGGCGGTGTACCATAGGGTTCCAACTATATGACATTCTGGAAAACACAGAAGGAGGGAGGGTGGGAAGAGGTCAGTGGCCACCAGGAGGTAGGGGATAAATAAGGAGTGCACAGAGGAGTTTTAGGAGTTGAAGCTGTTCCGCGTGATGCTATAATTTTAGGGGCTTCTTGTCATTAAATATTTGTCCGAACTCATGGGAAATATGACCTTAAGAGTGAACCCTCTGTGGTCTTTGAGTAATGATGACATGCTGACATACTCAGTTGTTTACGTAAATGCCGCCACTTTTGAAAGAGGTTGATAACTGGGGAGGTTTGTGCGATGTGGGGGTAGGCATACGAGAACGCTCTGTGCTTTCTACTCCATTTCGCCAGGGATCTAAAACTGCTCTAGAAAATAAAGTCTACTTAAAAAAAAAATCGGTGTTGTGACAGGGCACAACCAGTTGGTAAAGTTCATCAGCAGACTGAAAGAAGACAAGTAGATCATCATCAGGACGCAGCTACGCTTATTAACTCTGATAGAATAAATGGTAGCAGCCAGGAGTCAGAATATGGAGATGTGCCAGGTGTGGTGGTGCACACACCTGTATTCCCAGTACTTGGGAGGCTGAGACAGGAGGATGTCAGGTTTGAGGACAGCCTCAGCAACTTATCGAGGCCCTCCACAACTTAGTGAGAACCTGTTTCAAAATAAAAAATAAGGCCGTGACCTGTTGATCATGTGTGGAGGAGGAGACGGCTTCTTCTAGCCGGGCCAAGTAGATACTTGTCTACTTTGAAGGACATCAGTGGTGGAATTTGTGGCTTTGGCAAAATTGAAATTATGGTGGGTTCAGAGAATGATGCCCAATTTCAGTTCATGGGCACTGAAAAATATTTCAACTCCTGTACTCTCACAGGAATAATAAATTGTATACTGGCCACATACAGAGGCATTGCTTTGTCTTCTACTTTAAGCTCAGGTCTATAAAACAAAAACAAACAAAAACCACCTCCAGCTGGGATAGTGACATAAATGGATTCTAAAGTGTATGGCCACATCCGTTAAGTTCCCTTGCCTGGAGAAGCTAATGTCAAGTCATCACATCATATTTAATTTGTACAATAAACTATGAACCTGAGAAAAATAAAAAATAAAAAGGGCTGGCGGTGGAACTCAGATTGTCCCCGGGTTCAACCTCAGTACTACAATTAAAATAAAATTAAAAGAGAGAGAGAGAAAGGAAGAATAGGAGGAGAGCTGGCTCATGTTGTGAGCATGGCTTGTCCTCTTGTGTACTTTAACAGTTTCACTGAACATTGTTTACCCAGGTCAAAGCTGCATGGAATTGTGGGGCCTGAACCTCAGGACTGACACGGAGACCTGAGGAAACGGGTGATTTCCTAACTTTGGTTGGGGGTTGGTATGCAGAGTGTAAATGAGGAGAAAGAGGGAATTGAATGAAATGGAGTCAGGTTCCTGCTCTGGTGGCTGAGGTCTGGAGGGAGGGAGAAGTCTCGCCTCTGTCTGCCTCCTCGTCTGACCCTTGTCTGACGTTTCCTGTCTGCAGTACTTCCTGTGGGCACCCTCAGCCCTCCTTGTCTTTCCGTTCACCGCTCCCTGCCTGTGCCCCATTTTTTTATATCCTCTATCCTCTGTTTTCCTGACACCTTTTGTTCCCAGCTCACCGTTTCTTGTGTTTTATTTCAAGCTCTCTGCCCATTTTGAGGTCCTGTTTGTAAACATCTAAAGCTACTTCTATTTATTTTCAGATTTCCCTCTATATGTCTACTACGGTCTTGGTTTTTGTCTTTGTTTTTAATATTATCCAACCAAAAGACTAGAAGAAATATTTGCTTAGACTGGTGTCATTCCAGGGGCTGACTGCCTGAGACCCGAAAGTCACCTCAGCAGAGAGCACTTGTGTGCAACCTCTTTCCTTAAAGAATGTGTCAAGATTTGTAACGTATGGTTAATTTTTCACATTTCTAGAAGTCCAGAGAGCCAGTAATAGGAAAGAAAGCCAAGAAAACGAAGATGAATATTTGAGACAAGCTTCATTCATCAACAACAAAACATTGACTGGGGAGAGAAATAAAACCTTAAGAGAAACAGTTAATATGATGACAAACCCAGTGTCCTCGAGCAAAATACCCCGTAAGTGTGATCCACTTGGAACAAGCTTGAAAAGCATTGCAGAATTAATCATTAACAATAGAAACCATGTGAGAAAAAAGTCTGATGATTTCAGTAGATGTGGATCCCTTACTACTAAGCATGAGAAAACTAGTACAGAGAACAGACCTTCGGAATGTGATCAAAAGAAGAAATCCCACCGTCCTGATGAGGACTTTATTCTACCCCAGAAGAATTCATCTTTGGCACAAATTCTTGAACATTATAATTATGGGAAAGCCTTCAATGGAAAGACAGCCTTTGTTGTGTGTGAGAGAGTTCACTTAGGAGAGAACCCCTCTGACAGTAACAAGTACAGACGAGCCTCCAGCCGCACGTTAAAGCTCTATTCTTGTCCAAGAGCCGGAAGGGAAATGAAGACTCAGGAGTCCCGTACAAGTGAGAAGTCCTCCTGCGTGAACTCAGAAGATTCACAGCAAGGAATGCCCAGGTGGGAGAAACACCGCAAAGCTAATAACCCGGGGAAATCCTTGAGTGAGGAGCCGAACCTTCCCCAGCCTCAGAGGATGCACCCAGGAGAAACGCCTACCGTGTCTAGCAAAACCAAGGCCGGCTCGAGGATGCCAGACCACGCTCAGAACGAGGGGACTCCTGCAGGAGAGAAGACCCACGCCTCTGGGGAATGTGGGGAGCCCTTTCCCGAGAAGTCACGCCGTTCTCAACATCAGAGAACTCACACAACAGAAAGCCCTCTCAAGAGTGTCTACAGGGAGAGGTCCTTTGAGAGGAAATCACACCCCGCTCTCAATGTGAGAGTCAGCCCGGGAGTGGGAGACCTTTGGAAAGGTGATGAATGTGAGACGTCCTTCCTCAAGAAGTCAAAAGACAGCCAGCCTCAGAGAATGACCTCAGAGACAAAAACGGATGCGTGCAAAGAAAGCGGGAGGGCCATCGGCGGGAAGTCACACCCGGCTGGAAACCCCAAGGCTCACAGAGGAGAGAAAACCTATGCCTGCAGCACCTGCGGGGAGAGCTTCCAGAAGAAATCGGACCTCACGCTGCAGCAGAGCTCGCACACGGGGAAGAAGCCCTACGAGTGCAAAGACTGTGGGAAATCCTTCTGCGTGAAGTCCAATCTCACTGAGAACTCACACAGGAGAAAAGCTGTACACGTGCAAAGACTGTGGGAAATCCTTCTGCCAGAAATCAGCCCTCACGGTGCACCAGAGAACCCACACTGGCGAGAAACCCTTTAAGTGTAACGAATGCAGGAAGACCTTCTGTGTGAAGTCCAACCTCACCCAGCACCAGAGGACCCACACGGGAGAGAAACCCTTTAAGCGTAACGAATGCTGGAGATCTTTCTGTGTGAAATCCAACCTCGTCGTGCATCAGAGAACTCACACAGGAGAAAAACCCTACCGTTGCCCCCGGTGTGGGAAAGCCTTCTATGAAAAGTCCGCCCTCACCAAACATCAGCGAATTCACACAGGGGAGAAACCTTATGCATGCAATGAATGTAGAAAAACCTTCAGCCAGAGGTCAGCCCTCACCAAGCATCAAAGAAGACACACAGGAAGAAAAATCTCATCAGTACCCCCCACACTGAAGAGCCCGTCGCCGCTAGCCCCACCCACTGAATATCAGCAGAAGGACAGAAACCCAAACACCAGCGCCTGTCCGTGGGAAAGTCTCCACTAAGAGGCTACACAGGAGAAACTAGAGGATCAGTATCTAAATGCCTTGAACATGAGCTGGGCGCGGTGGCGCACACTTGTCATCCCAGCATTCGGGAGGCTGAGACAGGAGGATCGCTGTTCGAGGACAGCCTCAGCTACTTAGTGAGGCCCTTTGCAACTCAGTGAGACCCTGTTTCAAAATAAAGAATAAAAATAGGGCTGGGGGTGTAGCTCAGAGGTAGAATGCCCCTGGGTTCCATCCCTACACCCACAAATAAATAAATACATAAATAAATAAATTAATTAATTAATTAAATAAATGCCTTGAACATGCACATGTTTGTAATCCCAGTACTTGGGAGGTTGAGACAGGAGGATGGCAGGTTCGCGGCCAGCCTCGGCGACTTAGTGAGGCCCTCTGCAACTCAGTGAGACCCTGTTTTAAAATAAAGAATAAAAATAGGGCTGGGGGATAGGTCGGAGGTAGAATACCCCTGATTTCCATCCCCAGTGCCACACACAAAAAAAGTATGGATAAAAATATTCTTAGAGAAATATTGTTTAGCTAGAAGGCATAATTAATATCATTCGGAAATTTGCGTGGCAGTCCATAGGCCAATCAGCGCATCCACGGAGGCCAGAGATGGCGAACAGGGTGTGGCCGGGGCCGCCTCACCTGCGGAAACACTGAGAGGAGAGTGGGTCTTTGGAGAAGGTCGAGATTGAATTTCCTCAACTGAGCCCGGTAATGCCATCCTGGCCTTTTCTGTGAAGGCCATCCCTGCCCCTGCCCTCCCTTTACTACTGAAGATTGTGCCAACTCCCTCCCCACCCCACACCCTCATCCCAAAGTCCTGGTAGTCTATACCAGGCAACACCAGGAAACTTTACACTCTCTGAACAAGAAGATAAAGAGCCCTGGGCCTCCTCCTCCCTGGCCCCGGGTCTTCTTCCTCCCTTTTGGCTCTAGAGAGAGGTCGCATTTGAGCACCCCACCCCACCCCAGCAGTGTTTCTTCTCCCAGGCTTCTCTTCCTAATACACAAGCGCCATCGCGTTCACGTGGGGTCGGCATCGGGGCCCATGAGCACAACTTGACTTTAGATGGGCTCCTCCAGGTTTTGCCTGGATCGTCGTCCGTATCCTGCCTGTGGGTTTGCGTTTGCAAGATGGTGCGTGTGGAGGAGACTGGGCAAAGGGGCCTTGAGATCTCTCTGTATCATTTCTTACAAATGTCAAACTCATGTGACTCTATACTTATCTCAAAATAAACGTTTAATTTTAACGAGGGGCGTGGGAATGAACAACCATGCGGGATCACAGTTCCTTCTGGAATAGGGCAGGGAGGAGAAAGCGCCCGCACACAGCACTCAGGCAGCCGTCCTGGGCAGGACCGTGGAGCCTCCCCGGTGCCCCTCCACATGGCTCCCTTCCGGGACAACTACATTTCTCACTCTGAGTCTCCAGTCGGCTTCAGTGAAGTCAACATTTTCCTACTCCATCTCTGAGTGGGATCCTTCAGAACTGGTCTTTCTGGGTTTATTTCACTTAAATCATGATCATCGCTTCTGTTTGTGTTGTTTCACATGATCGATTCTTTCTTTCTTTCTTTCTTTCTCTTTTTTTGTGGTACTGGGGATGGAACCCTTCTACCTCCGGGCTACACTCCCAGACCTATTTTTTATATTTTTATTTGGAAACAGGGTCTCTTAAGCCAGAGAGGCTGGCTTCAAGCCTGCGCGATCCTCCTGTCTCTGCTCCCAAGCGTGGGATTACAAGCGTGCGCCACCGTGCCTGGCTTTTCTTTTTTCTTTCTTCTTTCTTCTTTCTTTCTTTCTTTCTTTCTTTCTTTCTTTCTTTCTTTCTTTTTTCTTTCTTTCTTGTACTGGGGATGGAACCCAGGGCCATTCTACCTCTGAGCTACACCCCAGCCCTATTTCATTTTTTTAATTTGAAAACAGGGTCTTGCTAAGTTGCTGAGAGCCTTGCTAAGTTGCTGAGGCTGGCCTTGAACCTGCGATCCTCCTGTCTCAGCCTCCCCAGTACATACCCAGCTAGTGATACCCATTCTTATGGAATGAGTTGAGGCCTCACTGGGGTCTCATTTGCATTCCCATGATGATTAGTGATGTTGAGCATTTTTTATTTTTCACATCCCTTGTTGGCTATTCATATGTCTTATTTTTCCTTTTAATATTTAGAATAAAATAATAATTTCAATTATATAATCTTCCATTATATAAAATAAGTCCTATTCTCCATATGACTATAACACCTTTATTATTCTTTTCTATCTCTGTTTTGTCCTAAAGAGATTTTTTTAGGGGGAGATGATATTGGTAATAAAACCCAAGGGCGTTCTACCTCCGAGCAACAACCCAAGAGCTTTCTATGTTTTTAATTAGAGATAGAATCTCACTAAGTTGCTGAGGGTTTTGCTAAGTGACTGAGGTTGACCTTGAACCTGTGACCCCCCCAGTCTCAGCCTCACACTTGACTCCTCAAAAGCTGTAAATTTATTTGTTTTCTATTTCCATCTGCCTCTTCCCCCAGTATTAGGCTAGACTCTTTCAGTACTTACAATCCCACGCTTGTCATCCCAGCATTGGGAGGCTGAGACAGGAAGATCGTGGTCTGTGGACAGCCTCAGCTACTTAGTGAGACCCTCTGCAACTCAGTGAGACCCTGTTTTAAACTAAAAAAAATAAAAATAACTAGGGCAGGGGGTGTAGCTCGGAGGTTGAATGCCCTTGGGTTCCATCCCTAGACCCGCACACACACACACAAAAGCTGCAGGTCAAGTCTTTATTGAGAATAATTCACGGAATATTTCTTTCAGTATTTGTTTAATAATTGCTTATCTCCATTGCTTCATTTTATGAATTTCTGTTATCCCTATAACAATAAACCCAATACTATGCAATTCAACCCTGTAATTACTGGACTGCCTGTATCACTCCCTCAGGCCTCTTTTATTTCCCCTCAAACTTCACTCTTTTTGTTTGATTTGTATTTTGTTCTTTCCTACTTTTTCTAGGTCAGAGTTCAACAGGGATCATCCTGTCCTTTAATTAGTGACTTGAATATATTTTGATTTTTTGGTGCTTGGGGATTGAACCCAGGGGCCTCCTACCTCCAAGCTATGCCGAGCCCTATTTTATTATTTTATTTTACTTTACTTTGTTTTTGAAGGGGATCGGGGTTGGCGCAGGAAAGACCCAAGGCCAGCCGTCAGAGATAAACAAGCAAGCAAGCAAGCAAGCAAAAGCTTTATTAAGACAGCCCAGCTCTCTTTTATATCAGGCAGCTGGGGATTTTCTGAAAGGAGGGGGCTTCCGCTCACAGCGGAAGATCGCACAAAGTACGGGGCGTTTACTGATTGGGTGGCTCATACCCCAGTGAGTGTGTTATCAGGGGACTGGTTGTTGGGCATCCCGTGGCCCCTTTGGCTGGCTATGAGGTAGTCAGCACCATCCGGAAGAGAAGCCAGAGAGGCGCCATCTTTGCATGACTGGGCTGCTTATCCTAACATTCCTCCCTTTTTGGTTTTTTAGGGGCAGGGGGCGTCGGATTGTTCTGACTACTTTCTGCTGAAAGGGGGTGGTGATGGGAAGGGGTCGGGAGGAGTAGGGAAAGCAGCCCCCAAGTCCAGGCCATAAAAAGTAAATGTTGTTGGGGCAAAAGTTGGCGAATGTTCCCTGAAGATGCAGATCCCACAAAGACACGAGGCGGTCGTCAGGACGGTGGGTAGGGGGTATCATCCAGCTGTCTCCAGGAGGGCTGGTATCATAAGTCTCCATCGCGAAGGGATCCACCTCTGTATACTGTCAGTCGTCCCTGGGAATCGGCATCTTCCGAGTTTAGAAGCTGGTAGTTTCTAAGGAGAAGCTGGTTAAAAGTCTGATTAGATATATTATTTACCTGGTTTTGTACGAGCTTAGTTACTCAGGGTAAGAACATGCAGGCAACAAATATAATAGAAAGTGGACCCAGGATGGGCCATATCCATGTAAGTGTCGGGGACTGAAACCATGTGGAAAGGGATGTTTTTTGAGATCCTCTTCAAGCCTGAGTATATTTTGCTCTACTATGCCTGATTCATTAACATAATAGCAACACTCTTCCTGTAAGAAAACACAGGTTCCACCCTTTTCAGCTGTCAAGAGATGAAGGGCCCTCTGGTTTTGACACGTTACTTGGGCCAGGGATGTAACCTGTTTCCGTAATGCTGAGAGTGATTCGGCAGTTGATGTGAGGGCACTTTCAAGTTTATTGCCTAAATCATCAGTGGCCCATAAGGCATAGCCTAGAGTCCCTCCACTAGTCCGGTTCCTATGAGGGAGGAGGTTAAGGATACCCCAACCAGAATAGGGAGAAAAGCAGTCCTTTTTGTAAGCTTGGGTGGGTAATCAGATATTGTATTTCGGCATAGCTGTAGAGTCAGTTGTGGGGCCACCGTGACCAAGAAACGGAGTGGTGGAGTTGGGATATATGACGTTGCTGAGGGTCCCATTGCACCAGAAGAAATGGCCTGGTTGGGTATAACCGGGACTGGCAAGAGTGATAATGTACTGATAAGTGGGATCTCAGGAAGAAGGTAATGTCACAAAAATGCAAACTCTGTTTGGCTGGGTGATATTGTTGTCTTTGGGTTCCCATGAGGGAATATTTTGGAGAATATGAAATGAATTAGTTTGAGAGGCGAAGGCACACTGAGAGGCGTTTGTAGGAACTGCAACTCACAAGGGCCGGGCAGGCGATGCTCAAAGGAAACAGTCTGAGGGGCTCAAGGCAGGAGAGGTGAGATTTGGAACTGACAGAGTTTTGGTAATTAACTGAAACCACGTATATGCAGAGGAAGACAGAGCGGAGTTAGAGACTTTTGGGAGAGAGTTAAGTACCACCTGAGCTGAATGTTGGATATCTGTGGAAACTTGTGAGATTTGGGTGCCAGTGGATATATATTCACAGAAGAAATAAGTGAACTGCAAAGGGTAGAGGCAGATCCGTTACAGTAGACCTTGGCTGTGACTCCAGAAGCCCATCTTGGATCCCAAGGGTCAGGAATAGTATAGAGGTAGGTTTTAGTTTTGGAATTGAATTTAAAATGTCCCGATCCTAGTTGTCCTAAATAGGCATCGTGGATTCTGCATGACCAGTATGGGCATCCGCCGTATATATTATCCCAATTTGGGTTGCCACAAAAACTTTCAGTTTGGTAAAAAAAAAAAAAGAAAACAAAGATAAGATCAGATAGCTTGATGAAACAGCTTAATGGTAGGAGGGAAGGCTAGTTGTAAACTATGAGAACATCCCATCGGGGGGCAATCAGCCGTTGCAGCTAGTTCGGTGACCATTGTATTGTCTTTGATGTAGGTTTGCTGAACCTAAATTCTCCCGACAAAAGGGGAGGAAAAGATTACTGGAAAAGCATAAGAAACTAGTGAATATAAAAAGGTGTTATTCATCTTCAGGTATGGGAGAATCCAAGCAAAGTCGAGATATTTGGAGTTTTAGGAGAGTATGGGGGAGATAGTGGACATATAAGTTGGTTTATTATCCCGAGGTGTTTGGTGCTTTTGTGAAGCTGCTGGATCAGGTGGTCAGATATGTTCTGGAGCTGGTTTGAGCCTAGAAATATGAATCCAAGGAGTATATTGGTTATTATTTAATTTAAGTTTTGCAACAGTAGGAGTACACAGGATAACCTGAGCTGGGCCATCCTATTTTGGTTGTAAGATAGGTTTGTCTCCCGGGGGGTTGAAATAGACCTGTTGTCCTATGGTTAAGGAGGAGATGGTGGGTGCCTGCTTGGGGTCAAGGAGTAGCCAGTCTTGATATTTCCAGAGTTCTGATCTGAGATGGGATAAGAACAGAAAGGCTATTTGTGGAGGAAAGACATTGGAATGAGGAGAAATTCCTGGGAGGAATAAGGGGTGGCTAAACATAATCTCAAAGGGAGATAAATGGGAGGTCCCCCCCCCCCGGTAAGGCTTGAACGCATAAATGAGCCAGGGGAAGTAATTTTATCCAATGTAAATGTGTTTCCAGAGACAGCTTTGTGAGAATTTCTTTAAGAGTGCGATTAGAACGCTCTACTTTTGCTGATGCTTGAGGACGGTGTGGGCAATGAAAATGCCAAGGCAGAGATAGAGCTCGGGCTGCAGATTGAGTTATCTGGGAAGTGAACTCAGGACCATTATCAGATTGTAAAGAGGAAGGCATTCCGAAGCAGGGGATAATTTGAGAAATTAGGAGATCAGAGACTGTAGAGGCCCTTTTATTGGAGGTTGGGAAGGCCTCGATCCATATCGAGAAAGTGTCGACGAAGACGAGAAGGTATTTGTGTAAGACCCCTGCCGAGGGGAGACCCTCAATCAACCTCGGGATAAGCGACGTCAAGTACCACGAGAGACTTTATTTTCCTTGATGCAAAAGCAAAAGGTAATGATTTATTAAGGAGCCAGTGCACTGGGGCCGACTCATATAGGAGTTCGGCCCCGAGCAACTGAAAGTGTGGATATTTATAGGGAAAAGACCACCAGTTAGGGGGGTTTGGGCCAAGTTACATGCGTTTACAAAATATTACAGAATCATTTGAAAAAGTACATTCTGTAGTCAAGTGTTAGATAAGATACCAGGTGTAGTCAGCAGGTTCCCGGCACAGGGCACGCTGACCCGGTCAGTATAGATAAGATGCTAGGTACGTTCCTGGAACAGGGTGGGCTTATTGCATATTTTTCATTCTTAAGCTATGCTTCTTAAACTGCAAGCTGCAGTCATATATACTTTTTCTTTTTAACTATTAGCTGGCTGTTTTAACTATTAGCTGGCTGCTAGGGCTTGCGATTTTTCTTCTAAATGGGGCCTTTCATTTGAATCTCTTAACCCTGGGCATATTGGTATACTCTACTTGCCAGTCAGCAGCTGGAGTATGTCCCCCTGCCTGGTGGGCCGGAAAGGCCTGAGGTCTAAGGGGTGTGGTTGGGTTTGTCCTTTGGCAGATGATACGATTAGATATAATCTGATGAAGGAATTTTTTGTCCTTGGGTGTGAGAACAAAGAACGATTGTAGGAATAACTCGAGGCTTTGTGGATTTGAATGAAATAAGGAATGTAGAGACCACAGAAGGTCAGAATGGGAAATTAAGATGTGGTAAACATATTTTGAATCTGTGTACAGGGTGAGAGTTTTCTGTGCCGCGAATGTACAGGCTCTGATAGCCGCCATTAGCTCGGCCTGTTGGTTGGTGGCATTAACAGGAAGAGGATGGGCCTCAATTGTCTCGGTGGATGAGACTATGGCATAGCCTGCCGTATCCCATCCAGAAGGAATGAGCTCCCATCAATGAACCAAGTAGAATCAGGATCTGTTAATGATGAGGTTGAGGAACAAAGGAGAAAGGCTTCCAGAATATCACAACAATTATGTATAGGAGAAGGAGGGTTAGTTGTGGCTTCCGGTAGCAAGGAGGCACGGTTTAGAGGTGGGCAGGCCTCAAAAGAAAGGGAGGGATTTTGGAGGAAGGAAACTAAGAGAGAGAAGATTCCGGAGGGAGGTAAAGTCTGTAAGTCTTTATAGGTGAGCAAGCTCGAAGGTGATGTGGAGATAAAATGGTCAGGGGTGCTCTGAAAGTAAGTTTGTGGGCTTCCTTTTGTAGAAGGTGGCCTGCTGCCAGGGCACAAAGACAAGGCGCCCAACCCTGTGGAATCTAGTTGTTTGGATAGATATGCGACCGGGGCGAGGGTGGGCCCATACTGTTGACAAAGAACTCCTAGGCCCTGTCTTCCCCTTTCATGTATGTATAGAATAGACAGTTTTCTTAGGTCTGGCAAGTGTAAAGCTGGGGCTAAAAGTAACGCTTTTTGTAGGAGACAAAAAGCATGTGAAGGGGAGGAGGCCAGGGGCTCATGAAGGGGGCCCTTGGCCAGATCATACAGGGGTTTGGCAAGAAGGGAGTAGTTGGGAATCCAGGCCTGAAAATAACCAGCAAGACCCAGGAAGGAAAGAATTTCATTTTTTTGTGTTGGGGACCAGGAGAGTCTGGATAAGCTTCTTGAGGTCTTATTTTAATACTGATTTATATATAGATAACCATAGAAAACAGAAACATGGAAATTATCTTAATTTCACTGTCCTTACATCCTTTCTGCCATAATTCCCTTCTTGAATTTACATTTTGAAATGATTCCGCATAATTTTTAACAGACTAGGTTTCCATAGAAGAGAACTCTAGGAGAGACAAAGCAGAGAACTAAGCCCTGTATAAAAAAATCAATATTCTGACTGACACCTCAAGAGCTACCCAGGCTTTCTCCTGCTGGTTAGAGGGCTGATCAGAGGGGCCTTGCCGAGCCTAGGGCATCTTCAGTCTTCAGTCTTCGAGGGCAGCCACGATGGGAGCAGACGACCTCACTTCCCTTCAGAGGTGAGGGCAACATGCTTTCCAGTATTTTTCTCTTTACAGAGACGGCACAGCCCAGATGCAGATGGACTCCTTTCAGGAGTGGAGGAAATCAGGCACGTTGTACCGGCAGGTACCAAGCCATTAGCCTCTTTCTCTCTCTGTATGAGAAGCCTTTGGTACCTCTGAGGGGCAAAGACTTATTACCCAATGCAGGGCTATTAAATGGGCTTGTCCCTGTGTTTGCGTTTGTCTCCTCTGATGCTTAATAACCAGCCAATAGATTAAACCATCATTTAACAAAACAAATTCTCAGAATGATACTATAATTTAAACATCTATTACCAGGAAGCCAATGGTAGTTGTCTTAGTCTGAAGAAAACAAAGTGTATTATTCTTTAGTGACAATTTTGAAATTTTTAATAAATTTAAACCTTTAAAAATTTAAGCCACATGATCTAATAGGTAATAAGAGTAAACTTCTGATAGCCAAGAGCTTCAGCCAGTGTCGACCTTGGTCAGCTAAAACTTGGCTGTTATCCCAGCTGAACTCCAAATGTTAAAAGACAAACAGTGGCACTTCTAAACTTTATGCCAAGTGAGGCTGTAGGCTTCAGTGATATAATGGAATTTTCTGATAGAGATATCAGGGTTGGAGGTGTAGGAGCCTAGCTTGGTGTGAATCTGGGACAGATCTGCCATGGAGAAGGGGATGTGAACTCTGATTATGCCCTTGGTCCCAGCCACCTCACGGAGAGGAGCCACGACCGACACGGGGTTGGCCGGGGGAGAGTGAGATTGAGCACGAGATCTTGTTAACAGGGGACTAAAGGCTGTTTGGGGAGAAATCTGAGAAACAAGAGGGGGGTAGAGACGAGAAGATGAAGGTTGCCCGGGAGGGGTTGAGGTTGAGGTTTGTGGGATGGAAGAAGAGGCCCTCATGGTGAAAGGTTATGAAAGAGGGAGGGAGAGGTTAAAAGAGAGAGGGTTAGGTAAGGATAAGAGAGAGATAGAGAGAGAACAGAGAGTTCCAGTGTTTGAGGAATGTGAGTGAGAGAGAACGGAAAGTCCCAGACCAGTAAAGGAATAAAGGACCAAAATGGGCGTCCCCAGATGGCCGATTACTCCCAGAACCCAATAGGGTCAGATAGGCTGAAGACGTCCTCAGGTCATCACCCGAGAACAGTCTGCCTAGGCCGGAGCCGGAGGTCACAGGACACCTAGCGCCAGGATTTTCGGACAGTCAGTAGTCGGACTTTATCAGTCGAACTGACGGTATCAGAATGTTATCAGAATGTTATCAGAATGGAGAGTGTTAGGAGGAGGAAGGGATGAGAGTGGAAAGAATAGCAGGGCCTGTTCTTCCTTCCCGTTATCTCGTCATTAAAGGAAGCAGTAGACTATCATGGGAGTCCACCGTAGCCTTGAAGGCCGTGGTGGGGCGCAGTCTCCCCCCAAGCCTGGCGTCAGGGCAGAGCCTGACGATCACGGTCAGATACCCTGCTATAGCCAGACTCAGGCAGATAGCCTAAGGGGGACTTACCCAGCTGGCAGAGTGACAGAGTTGGTCGGGATGGCCGGTGGTGGTGGGTGTGGAGAGCGAGCGCCCAAAAAGGAGGACGAGGACGGCCGGCTCAGGGGAGAGCCAGGAGGAGGGAGTCCTCTAGATAGAGGGGTCTCCCTCCCGGGTTTTGGCACCAATGAAGGGGTTCGGGGTTGGTGCAGGAAAGACCCAAGGCCAGCCGTCGAATAAGCAAGCAAGCAAAAGCTTTATTAAGATAGCCCAGCCCCCTTTTATATCAGGCAGCTGGGAGGAGGGGGCTTCCGCTCACAGCGGAAGAGCGCACCAAGTACGAGGTGTTTACTGATTGGATGGTTCATACCCCAGTGAGTGTGTTATCAGGGGAGTGATTCTTGGGTATCCCATGGCCCCTTTGGCTGGCTATGAGGTAACCAGAACAATCCGGAAGAGAAGCCGGAGAGGCGCCATCTTTGGCATGACTGGGCTGCTTATCCTAACAGTTTTATTTCACTTCACTTTATTATTTTACTATATTTTAATCTTATTATTTTATTTTGAAACAGGGTCTAAGTTCTGGAAGGTCTCCTCAATTGCTGAGGCTGGCCTCCAACCTGCCATCCTCCTGCCTCAGCCTCCCAAGTTCTGGGATTACAGGTGTGCACCACCGCGCCCAGCTTCAAGGCTTGATGTGTTTAGCCTAAAACTGCGATCCGGAACCCACTCGCTGTGTTGGCAGCTCCTGTTGTTACTGTCGGCATGGTTTGTGGTTTGTGATTCGGCTTATCCTCTTTCTCCTCTGTAGGTTGGTACTTGCTGTTTTCTGTGATATTCCGGTTCTTTCTTTTTTCATTTCCAGTGGTCCCTAGGTGTGTTGATATTTTTCCTTGGCGCCCACACTCAGCTGCAGGACGTGGCGCAGGGCTGGCTCTTGAGAACTGGACGACCCCGCAGTCTTCGCCTTGCTGGGCCCACAGCAGCCACTTGGCACGATGTCAGCCCTGGAACGGTGCCCTCAGCTCTCCGGCCTCCTCAGCTGCAGAGGCCGGCTTGTGCCCCAGGAAGGGAGGAATCCACACACTTTTAACTCCCCACTCTTTTTTGAGGTACTAGGAATGGAACCCAGGGGCATTCTACCTCTGAGCTACTACACCCCAGCCCTATTTTTTATTCTTTATTTTATTTAATTTTTTTGTAGGTCTGGGGATGGAACCCAGAGGCATTTGACCTCCGAGCTACACCCCCTACCCTATTTTATAATCTTTATTTTGAAGCAGGGTCTCACTACGTTGCCGAGGGCCTCACTAAGTAGCTGGGGCTGTCCACGAACTGCGATTCTCCGATCTCAGCCTCCCGAATGCTGGGGTTACAAGCGCGCGCCACCACGCCCGGCTTTATTCTTTATTTTGAAACAGGGTCTCACTGAGTTGCAGAGGGCTTCACTAAATAGCTGAGGCTGGCCGCGAACCACGATCCTCCTGACTCAGCCTCCCGAATGCTGGGGTTACAAGCGTGCGCCACTGTGCCCAGCTTCCCTTTATCTCTTTGAAGCCTGGAACAACAAGCAAAGAGATGTTCCAGCAGGCACATGCTGCCTCTTGATGTTCATAGTCAAATGTCCCCAGATTCTGCCAATTACAGATGTACACCACCCACCCAGTCCTGCCACTTTTCCTCTGACCACCAGTCCTGCGCCTCTGGTTCCTGAGGTCATGGGGGCTCATGGTCCCTTCGCTGGGCCCTAGAGATGTACTGGACCTCGTTTCCTCTCTACATCCAGAAGCTTCTTGGCCCACGAATGATTAAGCAGCTAGTTTTAAACTCAAGGATGAGGGCGGCAAGGATGTATTCAAGCAATCATCTTCCCAGAATTCTAGGAAGAGCTCTCACTGTATCCCAAAAGGCAGAAATACTACAGGCCATTTCACACGCCACAGCACAATAAAATTAGAAGTGGCCAACCAAAGAATATCGAAACAAAGCCAGGCCTGGCAGAGCATGCCTGCAATCCCAGTACTTGGGAGGCGGAGACAGGAGGATATCACAGGGTCAAAGCCGGCTTCAGTAAATAGCAAGACTTTCGGCCACCTAGCAAGACCCTGTTTCCATACAAAAAATTAGAAGAGCTGGGGATGTTGTTCAGAGGTAGAAAGCCCCTGAATTCTATCCCTACTACCAAAAAGAAAAAAGAAAAAGAATAGCAAACAAAAGTCTACCCTCAACAGAATCCCTGAGTATACAAAACTCATTCTTTTTTAAATTACCCATTGAGTTAAAGGGAAAAGTCAAAGTAGAATTATAAATAATTTCTAATGAATAACAGTAAGGCACAAAGTATGAAAATCTGTGTGGCTAAACACAATTGCAGCAGATTTAAATAACTTTTATTAGAAAAATAAAAGATTAAAAATAACAAAGAGGTCTTAGGTAAAGAAAGCAATTAAGCACATAAGTCTAATTTTGTTCTACCCGAGGCACTTATTAAAAATAAAGAGCCAGAGGGCCGGGGTGTAGCTCAGTGGCAAAGCGCCTGCTTTGCAGGTGTGGCGCTCTGGGTTCGATCCCCGGTTCCAAAAAAATAAAATAAAATAAAAAATAAACACAAAAGAAAAAAATAAAGAGCCAGATATAGTGGTGTGTGCCTCTCATCTCAGTCCTTGAGAGGCTAAGAGCAGCATTGCAGGTTCTAGACCACCCCTGAGCAACTGGCAAGACTGTGTTTCAAAATAGAAAAATAAAATAGGGCCGGGCATGGTGGCGCACGCTTGTAATCCCCGCGCTTGGGAGGCTGAGACAAGAGGATCACACAGGTTCGAAGCCAGACTCAGCTACTTAGTGAAGCTCTCGGAAACTTAGTGAGACCCTGTTTCCAATAAAAAATATAAAAATATTTCCAAATAAAATAAATATAAAATATTATTTTCCAAATAAAATATAAAAATAGGTCTGGGAGTATAGCTCGGAGGTAGAAAGCCTCTGGGTTCTACCCCCAGCGCCACCAAAAATAAAAAGTAAATAAATTTATATAAAATAGGGCCGGGGGAGTAGCTCAGAGCTAGAATGACCCTGGTTTTAATCCCCAGTATCACAAAAACAAAAACAAATAAAAGGCTAGATGTGGTGGCACGTGCTTATAATCCCAGTACTTGAGTGCCTGAGACAGGAGGATCACAGGTTTGCGGACAGCCTCAGCAAGTAGTAGGAAAACTCTCATCAGCCTAGTGAGACTGTTTCAAAATTAAAAAATAAAATAAAATAGGGTTGGGGGTACAGCTCAGAGGTACAATACCCTCAAGGTTCAATCCTTAGTACCACCTAAAAAAGAAAAAAAAAAAAGATCTAGAGGAGTATCTCAGAGGTACAATGTCCCTGGTTCAATCCCCAGTACCACAAAAAATAGTAATAAAATTAAAGGTTAAAATTTCCAAAATAAAGAAATGTCACTTTAACCTTTATATTTTGTTAAATGCCAAATCCCAGAAAAAGCAGAAGAATGCCACAGTAAATATCCACGTGCGAGCCAGTTTGGAGCGCCACGTGGTCAGGTCTTGCCAGGTGGCTTCCCCACTCTGGTGCTTTATACACACACACACACACACACACACACACACACACATGCACACGCACACACAAACACCTCTGCATCTTTTTAATCATTTGGAAACAAGTTACCAATATCGTGACCCTCCATGCACAGGCGTGCATCCCCTAAGAATAAAGACAGTTTTCTGTCATAGCTGGCTTCTCTAGAATAAAGACCGTGGGAATGTATTGTGGGGAGGAGGGCGCTTTTTTGTGGGGAGGAGGGCACTTTTTTTTTTTTCAGTACTAGGAATGGAACCCAGGGGCCTTCTACCTCTGAGCTACACCCCCAGCCCGAGGTCAGTCCGCGGGAGCATCACAACTGCAGGACGCTGGGAATTTGAGGTCTAACTCCTCCGGAGACGGGGCCTGAGAGCTGAGACTCAGGCTTGTGACTCCTCCACGTTAAAGGGCCCTTCAAAAGACGATGTGAAGTGATGAATGAGACAGATGTCTACTATAAAAAATAAAACAGACCCATGTCTCAGGAGGCAGATAAAAGATAAGCGGGAACATACGCGATGGTTAAGAAATGGCTCTGGCACAACTGGCTATCGGGAATAGAGCTGTCGAAAGGAAATACCACGTAAGCTATTATATGCGACTCAAAAAGAAAAATGAGCTGGGCCTGGTGGCACATGCCTGGAATCCCAGTACTTGGGAGGCTGAAACAGGAAGGACTCCATGTTCGAGGCCAGCCTCAGCAACTTAGTAAGTCCCTGTTTCAAAATAAAAAAATAAAAGGGGCTGCGGGTGTAGATTGGAGGTAGAATGCCCCTGAATTCGATCTCGAATACCACCCAGCAAAAGAAAGGAGATGTAATGTGTGAAATTAATTTTAAGAATATTTAATCCAATGCATCCAAAATACTATTTCAACATAAATGTTATAAAAATGACATTTTTCATTCTTTATTTTCTTAGTGTATTTTATGCTTACCAATCCATACCAGTGCAGACCACTGACCAATTCAAGCTCTCAACAGGCACATAAAGCTGCAGCAAGTGTCTGTTTTGCAAAGACGGATGAAATAAAATCAGGACCCTATTTCATACTAAAAAATAAATAAATAAATTCTAGAGAAATTAAAGGCAAATATAAAAAAGTAAAACCATTATAATTTTTTGGTACTGGGGATTGAACCCAGGGGTATTCTACCTCGAAGTTATACCCCCAGCCCTATTAATTAATTAATTAATTAATTATTTGTGGTACTGGGGTTCCTGGAAGCCCTTCTACCTCTGGGCTACACTCCTAGACCTATTTTATATTTTTATTTGGAAACAGGGTCTCCTAAGCCAGCGCATGGGGCTGGCTTTGAACCAGCGCGATCCTCCTGTCTCCGCCTCCCAAGCGCGGGGATTCCAAGCATGCGCCACCACGCCCGGCTTAGTTATTATTTATTTTGAAACAGGGTCTCACTGAGTTGCAAAGGGCCTCACTAAGTAGCTGAGGCTGGCCGCGAACCGCGATCCCCCTGTCTCAGCCTCCCGAATGCTGGGATTCCAAGCGTGCGCCACCACGCCGGCTTCCATTATAATTCTAGAAGAGAACAAGTAACAGTATATCCCCTTGGTACTCACTGAGATCTTTCTATCCACCTGCAAATCAGATATCAAATAAAGGTTTGATACCTATCTATGCAAAGAGTTCCTGCTGTAAAAATAGCAAAGGTGACATTTGACAGTTCACAGAACAGATCCAGATGGCTGCGATCCTCCTGTCTCAGCCTCCCAAGTACCGGGATGGCAGCCGTGTGCACCAGCCGGCCGGTGAATAAATGTAAAACAACGGATAGTCTCTGGAGGAGTTAGGAAACACAAATTTAAAAGGAATGAGATGGGCCGGGCGTGGTGGCGCACGCTTATAATCCCCGCGCTTGGGAGGTGGAGACAGGAGGATCGCGCAGGTTCGAAGCCAGCTGAGCACGCTGGTTTAGGAGACCCTGTTTCCAAATAAAAATGTAAAAAATAGGTCTGGGAGTGTAGCCCGGAGGTAGAAGGGCTTCCAGGAACCCCAGTACCACACACACACACAAAAAGGAATGAGATGGCAGTTTACTCACCTCAGACTAGCAGACTGGGAGCCCGACACCCCTCCTGCAGCCTTGGGAAAGGATGCGGTCCCACCCGCCAGCAGCCTTGACCTTGCTGGGCAGCAGTGGGGCAACATATATCAAAATAAAGCCATTGCGCAGGTCGTCGCCCTGCTGTCCCGCACGCGAGAACCATCCCATAGAAACCAAGACGCCGGAACGTGTGTTCATGTCCACAGTGAGCAGGACTGCCGTAGGGAAATTCTGGAGACAAGGTCCGTTCCCCATAGGCAGGGCAGTGGTGGAATAAGCCCTGTACACTTACACAGCCAGAGCACACAGCCGTCAGAGAATCATGATTTAAATAAACATCTAAGCCGGGCGTGGTGGCACATACCTGTCATCTCAGTACTTGGGAGGCCGAGACAGGAGGGTTGAGACAGGAGGATCGCAGGTTCGAGGATAGCCTTGGTGACTTAGCAAGGCTGTTTCAAAATAAGCCAGGCGTGGTGGCGTACGCTTGTAATCCCAGCATTTTAGAGGCTGAGACAGGAGGATGATGTCTCCCTGGGTGCTAAATATTCTCCATTTTTAATTAGGAGTGTCATTTTCTGTCTTTCTGGCAGAGAAGTGGATCCTGGGGCCATCCCTGGTGCTGGTTGTGGCTTCCTGTTCACACAGGTGCAGGCACCCAGGGGAGCCTGCAGTCTCTGGAGGCACAACAGTTACTGCTAAGAAATCACTGAGCTCAACCAGGCGAGATGGTGCATGCTTGCAATCCCAGTACTTGGGAGACTGAGACAGGAGGATCGCAGATTCAGGGCACGCCTCAGCAACTTAGGTCATCCAAAATTTAATGAAACCCTGTTTAATAATAATAATAATAATGAATAAGCCAGGTGTGGTGGCGCAGACTTGTAACCCCAGTACTCGGGAGGCTGAGACAGGAGGATCGCAGGATTGAGGCCAGCTTCAGCTACTTCATGAGGCCCTCCACAACTTAGTGAGACCCTGTTTCAAAATAAAAAATAAAAAATAGGGCTGGGGGTGTAGTTCAAAGGTAGAATACCCCTGAGTTCAGTCCCTAGGAGAATGCCCCTGGAGTCAGTCCCCAGTGCCAGAGAGAGAGAGAGAGAGAGAGAGAGAGGTGGAGGGAGAGAGAGAGAAAAGAGAGAGATCCAGTCCCCAGTGCCAGAGGGAGAGAAAAGAAAAGGAAGAGGAGGAGGAGGAGGAGGAGGAGGAGGAGGAGGAGGAGGAGGAGGAGGAGGAGGAGGAGAGAGGAGATCACAGAGCCCTGTGTCTGCACCAAGTGATGGTTGGTACTAACCAACTCACCAGGGGGCGCTCCAGGCCTAAAAATTGGCCAAGCCCCGTTTCCAGACCCAAGGTTAAAGGCCACTGGTTCTATTTCCCCAGATATGCAACTTAATAGCTGTATAGCAAATGACTTAATCTTCCTTTATTCTAGCTTCCTCTTGTGAAAAATGGGAAGAATAATAATAATTCCTAATTCAGAGGGTTGGGGTGAAGGTTCAATTAGATGCAGTGTGTAAAGTCCTAGGAGTGAATAAATTTATTTTAAACCCTTAAAACAGTGCTTGCCCTCCAACCTGATGTCATATTGGTAAACGGTAACTATTATTTTTATTTACCCTGCGTGCTAGAAGTTTTTCAAATCTCCTTGAATAGGCATCCCCAGTGCCCTCTACACACACACACACACACACACACACACACCTTTGTGGGCTTTGAATGCTGAAAATGATTGTGTGTGTGTGTGTGTGTGTGTGTGTGTGTGTGTGTGTAAATGGAGATTGAACCAGGGGCATTCTACCTCCGAACTGCACCCCAGCCCAATTTTATTTCTTATTTGACAACAGGGTCTTGCTAGGTTGGTAAGAGACTCCCTACTTGCTGAGGCTGTCCTCGAACCTGCGATCCTTCTGTCTCAGCCTCCCAAGTACTCAAGTATTGGGATGACAACCCCAGTACGACCAGGCCGGGAGATGATTTCTTGCGCGCGCAGAGGGCACCAGTCTCCCCCAGGCAGGAGGCTCTCGTCCTGCTGGGGCTGGCCGCCACTGCTCACCAGTCTTGAGCCCCAGCCCCTCACACAAATACATCAACCCCCGCCCCACCCCTGTTCCTGGAAGAAGGAGCTTCACAAATTAAGTTACCATGAGTTATGTGAACCCCAGCCTGTGGGAACGGTGCTAGACTGGCTGGCTGCCTCTTGGCCTACACTTCCCGCTTAAAGAACAGAGTCACCATGAATTTTCTTAATGATTCTTTATTCACCCATTGTAGCCATTTCTCTTCCTATCCGAGGCAGAGAGTTGTCTTAAGGGAGACGGAGCAGTGTTGCAGAAAAAAGACAGGCCTGCAATGAGACAGAACTCACTTAGAGTCCTGGGTCCACCACTCCGCCAAGTAACCAGGGGGCAAAGGTCCAAGAGGACTGTGCCTCCGTGTCCCCATTTGTAAAATAAGAGCGATAGCGTCTCGTACTCCACAGGAACACGAGGTTAAACGAGGCCCGTCATGCCGAGGCCTCAGCACACAGTCTCATCTCCATCCCAGCTTAAAAAGGGTGAAAAGGGATGACTTATAGACTGAAGTGCTCTAGTGTGCTGCTCCCACCAGGTAGTATAAAGAGAAAGATGTGGCCGGGCGTGGTGGCGCACGCTTGCAATCCCAGCATTCGGGAGGCTGAGACTGGAGGATCACAGTTCGCAGACAGCCTCAGCTACTTAGTGAAGCTGTTTGCAACTCAGTGAGACCCTGTTTCAAAATAAGAATAAAAAAACAGGACTGGGGTGTAGCTCGGAGGTAGAATGCCTCTGGGTTCCATCCCTAGTACCGCAAAATGAAAGAAAGAAAGGAAGAAAGGAAGAAAAAAAGAAAGAAAGAAAGAAAGAAAGGAGGAAGGAAAAGAAAAGAAAGAGAAAAGAAAAGGAGGGAGGAAGAAAGAGAAAATAGGCCTGGGGGTGTAACTTAGGGGTAGCATGCCCCTTGAGTTCCATGTCAGTACTGGGGGGGGGCACCCTGAAGTCACACTGGACGGGTACAAGCCAAGCTGTGCGCCCTCAGCGGGTTCCTTTGCTGTTTTATATTTCAGTGGTCTTCATCTTTAGAATCGGCACGCCAAGCCAGGCGTGGTGGCACACACTTGTAATTCCAGTCCTTGGGAGGCTGAGACAGGAGGATCAGGGTTTGCAGTTGGCCTCAGCTACTTAGTGAGGCCCTCTGGAATTTAGTGAGGCCTTGTTTCAAAATAAATAATTTAAAAAAAATAGGGCTGGGTGTGTGTGGCCCGGAGGTAGAATGTATCTGGGTTCAATCCCCAGTACCACACACACACAAAAATTGCATGCCAATATCCATAGAGTTGACTATTTTAAGTATGAGACTATATATACCAGTTTGGTACACAGTAGAATCATAATAAATGCAGGTTCTGCTTTTAGAAGGTAAATGTGAGGTTTGACGTTTAGGATCAACCATCTCAGGACTCCTTCCCCTGTTACGGCAGGCATTGGGTTTGAATTATAATTGTGTATGAGAAGGGTCACATTTAACTCGTGAGTGTTTAGAAAGATTCAGACATAGCCAGGCATGGTGGCACACTCCTTTAATCCTAGTACTTGGGAGGCTGAGACCAGAAGCCAGCCTCAGCAACTTAGGCCTTTAGCAACTTAGTGAGACTCTTATATTTTTTTCTTTCCCTTTTTTGTTTGTTTTTGTTTTTGTGGTACTGGGGATCTAACCCAGGGGCATTTTACTTCTGAGCTACATCCCCAGTCCTATTTTTTATTCTTTATTTTGAAACAGGGTCTTTTCAAGCATGAGGCACCATGCCCAGTAAGACTTGTTAAAAAATAAAAAATAAAAAAGAGCCTGAAGTGGTGGCGCACACTTGTAATCCCAGCATTTGGGAGGCCAAGACCAGAGGATCGCGGTTCGCGGACAGCCTCAGCTACTTAATGAGGCCCTCCGCAACTTAGTGAGACCCTGCTTCCAAATAAAATATAAAATAGGTCTGGGAGTATAGCCCAGAGGTAGAAGGCCTCTGGGTTCCACCCTCAGTACCAAAAAGAAGGAGAAGAAGAAGAAGAAGAAGAAGAAGGAGGAGGAGGAGGAGGAGGAGGAGGAGGAGGAGGAGGAGGAAGAGGAGGGGGAGAGGGAGAGGGAGAGGGAGAGGGAGAAGGAGAAGAAGAAGAAGAAGAAGAAGAAGAAGAAGAAGAAGAAGAAGAAGAAGAAGAAGAAGAAGAAGAAGAAGAAGAAGAAGGAGAAGGAGGCCGGGCATGGTACTGTACACCTGAAATCCCAGTAGTTGGGAGGCTGAGGCAGGAAGATTGTGGGTTTATGGCTGGCCTCAGCAATTTAGTGAGACCCTGCTTCAAAATAAAGAGCATGAAATCAGGCTAGGGGGTGTAGCTCAGAGATAGCATGTTTCTGGGTTCAATCCTTAGTACTGTAAAATAAATAAATAAATAAATAAATAAATAAATAAATAAATCCGGGCATGGTGGTGGTGTATGCTTAATCCCAGGACTTGGGAGGCTGAGACAGGAGGATTGCAGGCCGAGGACAACCTCAGCAAGTCATGAGACTCATGTTAACCTAGCAAGACCTTGTTTCGATATAAAAATAAAATAGGGCTGGGGTGTCGCTCAGAGGTAGAATCCCCTGGGTACAATCCCCAGTTTCAGAAAAAGGAAGGAAGAAATGGTGGGGAGGAGGGAGGGAACGGAAGGAAAGAAGGAAGGAAGGAAGGAAGGAAGGAAGGAAGGATGGATGGATGCAATATGCCCTCCAGCACCGGAGGGAGCAGGTTAGGGAGCGGGAGGGGCGAGGGGTTGGGTCCGGGAAGACTTGTCCGAGGCGCATGACTGCAGGACCTGAAAAAAAAACGAAGGAGTGAGCGTGTGGGGAACTGGCGGGGGTGGGGGGGCAGTTCCAGGAGAAAAAACAGCAAGTGCCAGGGCTGGGGGGTGAAGCTGTGTGTTTGAAACAAGAAAAACCAGACTGTGAGAGCACGCAGTGAGCTGCGGGCAGAGTAGCAAGGCTAAGCCCAAGAGGCAGCCGGCCCTGCGGAGCCTGGTGAGGCGCATCTGTGGATGCTGCCGGGAGAGACGAGAGCGACCGCAGTGCAGGGGTGAGGGCGACGGCACGTGTCAGTCAGCTTTCCGTCACTGTAACAAATGCTTGGGGTGATCCTTTTAGAAAGAAAAATGGTTTATTTGGGCTCCCAGTTTTGCAGCCTTCGGTCCCCGGCGGGTTGGCCCGTTGCTTTGGCCTGTGCGGGCACCGCAGCACGCTATCAGTGTGTGTGTGTGGGGGGCGGGCTGGGGTGTCGGGGAGGAGGCTGGCTCATTCCATGGCAGCGTGCAAAAGAGAGAAGAAGCCAGGCATGGTGATAATCCATCTGTAATCCCAGTCCTTGGGAGGATGAGACGGGAGGATCACAGGTTCAAGGCCAGCCTCGGCATTTTAGCATCACCCTCAACAACTTAGTGAGATCCTGTTTCAAAGTGAAAAGTAAAATAGGGTCGGGAGTGTAGCTCAGAGGCAGAAAGCCACTGGGTTCACTCCCCAGTACAGAGAGAGGCGCTGACGTGCCATTATCCCTAATGACCTAACACCTCCCGCTAGGCCCCCCCCCTTACAGGTTTCCATCACCTGCGACTTTTTCTTTAAACACCTTTATTAAGCTGGGCATGGGGCGCACACCTGTCATCCCAGTACTTGGGAGGTCAGGACTGGAGGATTGCAGATCTGAGGTCAGGCTCAGCAATTCAGCGGGACCCTGTTTCAAAATAAAAAGAGCTGGGCATAGCGTGGCAGTAGAGTGCCCCTGGCCCAATCCCAGCACCGAGGTGGGGGACTTTCTCCAGCGACAGCACTGTTCGCAGCTTTTTAATAGCACAGAGCTGAGTGCTGGGCATTCAAGACTGGGGCCTTTGGGAGTCGCTTAAGATCAAACGACAGCACCGCAGAAGCAAAGATATGAGCCGGCGAGAGCCAGGTGCACCTGGGGAGTGGTGCCTGTGCAGGCAGGAGAAAGGCTGAGCATCCGGGCACTGGGGCAGGCAGCGAGAAGAGCATCCGGGCACTGAGGAGAGAAGAGCGGAGAGAAGAGCATCCGGGCACTGAGGAGAGAAGAGAGAAGAGCATCCGGGCACTGAAGAAAGAAGAGAGGAGAGAAAAACATCCGGGCACTGAGGAGAGAAGAGAGATGAGCATCCGGGCACTGAGGAGAGAAGAGAGGAGAGAAGAGAGGAGAGCATTCGGGCACCGAGGAGAGAAGAGAGGAGAGAAGAGCATCCGGGCACTGAAGAAAGAAGAGAGGAGAGGAAAAACATCCGGGCACTAAGGAGAGAAGAGAGATGAGCATCCGGGCACTGAGGAGAAAAGAGAGGAGAGCATCCGGGCACCAAGGAGAGAAGAGATGAGAGCATCCGGGCACTGAGGAGAGAAGAGAGGAGAGTATCCGGGCACTGAGGAGAGAAGAGAGGCGAGGAGAGCATCCGGGCACCGAGAGGAGAAGAGAGGAGAGAAGAGAGGAGAGCATCCGGGCACCGAGGAGAGAAGAGAGGAGAGCATCCGGGCACTGAGGAGAGAGCAAGGAGAGAAGAGCATCCGGGCACTGAGGAGAGAAGAGAAGAGAGATGAGCATCCGGGCACCGAGGAGAGGAGAGAGGAGAGCATCCGGGCACCGAGGAGAGAAGAGAGGAGAGAAGAGAGGAGAGCATCCGGGCACCGAGGAGAGAAGAGAGGAGAGCATCCGGGCACTGAGGAGAGAGCAAGGAGAGAAGAGCATCTGGGCACTGAGGAGAGAAGAGAAGAGAGATGAGCATCCGGGCACTGAGGAGAGAAGAGAGGAGAGCATCCGGGCACTGAGGAGAGAAGAGAGGAAAGAAGAGAGGAGAGAAGAGCACCCGGGCACTGAGGAGAGAAGAGAAGAGAGATGAGCATCCGGGCACTGAGGAGAGAAGAGAGGCGAGAAGAGCATCCGGGTACTGAGGCAGGCGGGCGATGGCTCTGAAGATGAGAAGGTGAGATCCCTCCTCATCATTTCTTTCTCTTTTCCTCCAGGAAAATAAGAAGGCCATCACCTAAGAATGAGGAGTTGGGAGCCTGAAACAGGAGGCCCACAAGTTCGAGGACAGCCTCAGCTAGTAGGGCGACTCTCATCAACTGAGATGCTGTTTCAAAATAAAAATAAAATCAGGCTGGACCAGTACCACAAGGGGAAAAAAAAAAAAGAGTTTGGCGTTGAAGGTGAAGGGAGAAGCTGCAGGCGCTGCCGGGAAGGACCTGCCCGGGCCACAAAGGGCCCGTATGTTCTCTGCCCACTTCACTGCTGCTCATAGGTGTGGGGTCGGTGGTGAGTCTAAGCAGAATTAGGATTCTCCCGATGAGGAACTGGAAAAGAAGAGAGTGAGGGTGTCGAGGACGAAGACGAGGGGGCGATTCCGGCCGGGGTTCTGGGTAAGGAGGGAATGAGGTCACGAGTGTGGCCGGTCACATGGGTTAGAGAACCGGGAGGGGGATTTCGGTAAGTTCCAGTTTCAGATGCAGTTTTAGGGAAACTCAAGATTCTATAAATACTTCATTCACGCAGTAAATACCTACTGAAAAAAAATAAACCTGGCAACTTATTGAGCACCTATTATGTGCCAGGCCCTGGGCTACGTGTTGTATATCCGTCATATCTCATTGACTGTTCATGTCAGTCCATGAAAGCTGGTTCTCTTGTTCTCCCGGTCGCATTGAGAGTTGGAGAGATGTAGTCACATACCCGAGGACACGCATCTGGCAAAGTCTTAGGTTTGTAGGATTACAAAGCTCAAAACTCGGGGTGTGTGTGTTGGGGTACTGGGGATTGAACTCAGAGGCATTCTACCTCTGGGCTCACATGCAATCTCAGTGGAGCTGTCAATCCAGGTGCCTGCTGTCCTTAACTAAAGGGTGGTCAAGGCGTCTGAATCTCACCAATCAGACTCTTGCTCTAGGGATGCTGACTCTGATCAAAGAAAGTTCTGATCCAGAAAGGGAGTCCGGGCCCCGGCACGGTGGCCCACGCCTATAATCCCAGGCGTGGGATGGGAGGCTGAGACAGGAGGACAGCCAGCCTCAGCAGCTTAGGCCCTCTGAAACTCAGTGAGACCGTTTCTGTTTCTTTTTTAGGGTTCATTTACTTTATTTTTGTAGTAAAAACCCTATGTGGTAGCCACAGCTGGAGCCTGGGTCCTCTGCACAGAGACTCTGATGTGGGTTTTTACAAGATGGTTGGTGAACTCCTGATAGGGAGATTTGGTAAACCCAGTCTCCTTCCAGAGGTCAGGGGTCAGGTGGCTGAAGGTCTTTGAGATGGCTTCAGAGGTGGCCTTGGCTAGAGAACAGTAGCGTTGGGAGAGTTGCTGTCCTGAAAGAAGTCTCCCACCCCACACAGAAACTGTCGCATCCCTAGGAACGGAGAAACCACTTTGGGCCAGTCTTTCATGCATCAGAGGGCCACCTTCTCTCCCTTAAAATATGCCAAGAGACTCTGTTTCAAAATAAAAAACCAGACGAGATCAGGCGCGTTCAGGGTGGTATGGCCGTAGACCAAAATAAAAAATCAAATAGGGTGGGGCGTGTAGCTCAGAGGCAGAATGCCCCTGGGTTCAACTCCCAGTACCACAAAACAAAAAAAGAAGAAGAAGAAAGAAAAGAAAGAGAGAGAGGGAGGGAGGTAAGGAGGAAGAGAGGAAATGTTATGGTTTCAGTCTGAAATGTCCCACCAAACCTCATGTGCCAAACACCTGTCCTTTCAGAGGTGGGGCATGGTTGGAGGAGTGGGTTGCTGGGGACCCGACCTTGAGGGCTGTACCTGCCCCCCGATGGCTTCAGCTGCTTCTCTCCTCCCAACCCTGCTGCCCTGCCGTGAGCTGAGCAGCTTTCTGCCCCACACCCTGCCACCATCCGTCTCCGCCTTCCAGCCACCAACCATGGACTGAACCACTGAAATCGAGAGCCAGCATCAACCTTTCCTTATCCAAATTGTCCTTGTCAGATATATTTTGGTCATGGCAACAAAAAGGCTGACTAATACTGGAAGAAAAGAAGCTGGGTTTGGTGGGTGCACCTGTGATCCCAGCTGCCTAGGAGACTGAGGTGGGATGATTGATTGAGACCAACCTGGGCAATTTAGCTGGATATCAAAATAAAATAAGCAGGAAGAAAAGGATAGGATTGATTTATGTTGGCCACCTTAACCCCCAAAGCATCTCAGGTCCCAGCCCTTCCCTAAGCCCGATTCTTCAACTTCTAGTTACCTGTGTCAGCTTGCAAGCCTGCAGCAAACTCATTGACCAAATTTATGAGGAATTGGTTCCTAAGACGTGGAATCAGTTGGGCATGGTGGCACACATCTGTAATCCCAGTTCTCGGGACACTGAGACAGGACAATCGCAGGTTCAAGACCAGATTCAGCAATTTAGTGAGACTCTTAGCAACTTAGCAAGACTCTTCCAAAAAAAAATAATAAAATAGGCCCGGGGTAGGCTCAGGTAGAATGCTATGGGCTCAATCTGTGTGTGTGTGTGTGTGTGTGTGTGTGTGTGTGTGTGTGTGTGTATACATATATACATACATACATACACACACACACACACACACACACACATATATATCCATATTTATGTGTCTGTATATGACTGAGACACTTGTAATCAAAGAGCCTACACCAGCATGCCAGGAAGGGAAAGGCTGTTGTGAGGCTGAGGGGAGTGATTTGTTCCTTGGATAAGTGACAGGCCAGGACTGGGGCAAGGAGGCACACCAAGGGCACAACCAGGAGGAGGCTCTCCCCGGCCTGTGTGAGTGCAGGGTTGGGCTCTAACAAGCAGCCCCCTTCTTTCTCCCTGAAAAGTGAGTGGCTTGAAGAACACAGATTGCAGGACATGGTGATGCACGCCTGTAATCCCAGTACCTGGGAGGCTGAGACAGGAGGATCCCAAGTTTGAGACCAGCCTCAGCAATTTAGTGAGAGCCTCAGCAAGTTAGGCCAACTCGACTTCAAAATAAAAAGGTCTGGGGGTGTAGCTCAGAGGTAGAATGACCCTGCATGCAATCTCCAGTACCTCAAATGCCCCCCCACCCAAAAAAGAAAGATTATCTCTCTAAACCAGGTATGATGGTGCATGTCTATATCCCCAGTATTTGAGAGACTGAAACAGGAGGATTAAAAATTAGCGGCCAGCCGGGCGTGGTGGCGCACGCATGTCATCCCCGCACTTGAGAGGCGGAGACAGGAGGATCGCGCAGGTTCCAGCCGCGCTGGCTTAAGAGACCCTGTTTCCCAATAAAAAGTATAAAAATAGGTCTGGGAGTGTAGCCCGGAGGTAGAAAGGTTTCCAGGAACCCCAGTACCACCACCACCAAAAAAAAAAAAAATAATAATAATAATAATAGCGGCCAGACTCAGAAATACAGTGAGACGCTGTTTCCAAATAAAAGATAGGAGAGGGCTGCGGGTGTAGCTCAGAGGCAGAACTCTCCTGGGTTCAACCCCCAGCATCACACACACATACGCACACACACACACACACACACACACACGCATGATTATCCCTCTCTCTCACATAACAGTATGACGCACATTCCAGGTCATGGGGACCGTTCTGTCCCCACGTGTCACTTGTCATTCGGGGACCCTGGCACCTTCTGTGTTGTGGCTCTGCCATCTCCTAACACATCAGCCATCACCATCACAAGGAAGGGCAGGGCTGGGAGCCTGTGGGCGTTTTACCTCTTAACTACATCCCCTATTTTTTCTTTCTTTTTTTTTTTTTAAGCGGTTTCACTAAGTTGCTGAGGGCCTTGCTAAATAGCTGAGGCTGGCCTTGAACCTGTGATCCTCTTTCATCCTCCCAAGTAAGGGAACTCCAGGAGCGTGCCCACACGCCCGCTGAGCGTTAAGTAATTGCAGCATAAACTTGGGAATGGCCGAGAAGGGGCGCCGTGCTCTGGGGTCCCCGGCCATGTGGTGGCTGGCCCTCTGAGCCCCAGTTCCCTGGATGCTCAGCACACAGCCCACATCCCCGGCTTGCTGTGAGTACGGAGGGAGATAGCAGGAGCGAGTCCTTGGCGCGGTGCCTGGACTTGCTCGATCGGCAGGTGCGGTGACAAATGCCACCTCCCACGGGTCCCTACCCGCAGCAGAGCTCAGCCCACCCCTCTGCCTCTGCTCAGCGCCCACGGTCAGCCCTGGGTGCCGGTATAATTAGCTCCACAGCCTCTGACACGACTGTCACCTCCCACTCAGTTCTCCAAACCAGTTATCCCACTGTTGAGTATGTGTCATGTGCCCCCGGGCCAGGACTGAGTGCCACGGCGGACAGTTAGACTTCACAACCGCTGGGGTGTCACCAGCAACCAGAGCCGGACGACACACACACACACACACACACACACACACACACACAGAGAGAGAGAGAGAGAGAGAGAGAGAGAGAGAGAGAGAGAGAGAGAGAGAGAGAGAGTTTGGGGGGCAGGGAAGCTGACTTGCTGGGAAATCACGTTCCTCCAGACCGATAGCCCGTGGGAAAAAGACATCCTGTTCCTTTAAGAGGCCTCCGCTGGTGGGCGGGGACTGCCGCGACCCCTCACATCTGCTCCCAAAGATGAGCCCGCCCCGCTCTTGAGTGACAGATAAATCGCCCAATGGAAGAAAGAGAAGTTTAGCATGACGGCGAATCGAAGCAATAGGAGCCCGGGCCGGCGTGCGCGGGGCGGGACCCCAGGAAGACGGGGCGGGCAGAGGCTGAGGACCCGCGGCGGCCGGACCGGGGCGCCGGAGCTGGGCCGAGGTCGGCGCCCTGGTGAGTGCGGGCGGCGGCGGGGCGGAGACGCGCGGTCACGGAGCGGGCGCGGCCGGAGGGAAGCCGGGCGGGAAGGACGGGAGCGGCCGGGCTGAGGCCTGCAGCTGCCCGGGGCCTCGGGGCTGGAGAGGCGGGACCCGCAGGCCTCCGGAGGTAGCGGGCGGAGGGGAGGCCTGGTCCCCGCGCTCAGGGACCCTCGGGGTGGGCCCGGGCGCGGGGGAGGTGCGGGAGGACGGGGCTCTGGGCGGCGGTGGGGGAGGGGTGGGGCGGCTGGAAGGGGCCCTGGGAGCGTTTGGGCCGGTGGTCCTGAGCCCAGGTCGTGCTCGCCCGTGCCCCCTTTCCCGGTGCTCCAGCTCTCCCCGCGGTCCTGCCGGCTGTGTGGCCCCGTCCATCCACCTCGCATCTCTCCTTTCCCGTAGGTTCAGGCCCCGCTCGCTTCTTGCCTGGACAGTTGCAGTGTCTAACTGGCCAGCCCGCGAGCCCCGCGGCCGCCCGCCCTTCCTGTCATCCTCCCATGGGGCCCAGAGAAGTCTTTTTAAAATGCACATCAGGTCTGGACGCTGGGCCTTAACACTGGCCGGCTCACCAAGAGCCCTTGCAGGGCCAAGTCCAGGTCCTCCACCAGGCCCTGGAGTTCTGGTCCTCCCTGCTCAGTGCTGGCCCCAAACGGGCCTTTTTCTGGTCTTTGCCATTGTCGGCGTCTCGCGACGGAGTGCTTCTTGGGCTTAGTCTAGTAAACCGTTCATCCTCTAAACCTCAGGGATCACTTCCTCCGCAAAGGCTTCCCCGGATCCAGACTCCCCGACCAAGTCAGCACCCCACTCAGCACCCCACTCTCAATCCCTGTGTATGTTCTACTTAACGACACCTGCTCAACTGCAGTTTGCATTTATTTAAGAAGATATTAATGTCTGTCCATCTCCCCAGGTAAAAGACCCACAGGAAAAAGACGGTACCTAGGTTTTCTTCTCTTGTCCCCAGCATCTCACACAGGGCCAGGCACTCTCGATATTTACTGGATAGACTTACCAAATAAATGAATAAGTGTCAAGAAGAAGGGGGTGTGAATCATGACTGCTAGTGCCTCCCTGTGGGAGAAGCAAACCAACACTTGGAGTACTTTTGTGAGCCGGTGCTAAGTTGATGCTGTCTAACAAAAAATAATGTGTGTTACATGTGGCCTAAGTATTTTTTAGTAGCCATGTTTAAAAAAAAAAATAGAAACAGGTGAAGCTAATGTTAATAACACATTTTACTTAATATATTTCAAAATATTATAACACAAAATCGGCGTAATTACTAGGCTCTTTTGCTCCTTTTGCACTAACCTTCTGAGAGCCGGTGTGTACTTTGTGCTGGGATGGCCCGTCCCCCTTTCGTAGTAGCCACTTTTCAAGCAGTGACTTTTCAAGCGAGGGGCTGCTGTATGGAGCTGAGCAGTGCTGGGCACCTTATATGCCTGCTGGTGTTGGATTCCTTCTGGAGCCTTTTGAGGGATCTATTGTTATTGCATTTTACTGATAGAATAACGAAGCTCCTAACAGTTGTTCCCTGACGGGGATCGTGTGAGAGTCTGTGTGTGAGTGGACGGCTCAGGACAGGGACCTCCACCTGTTCCTCCTGAACCTAGTCATTCTTTCTGTACCTCATTCTTCTTCTGAGAGATGCCAAGGAAGTCTAGGGTGCAGGAAGTGTGGGCCAGACTTCTTGAAGATGGTGGCACCAGCGTATGGCATATGTTAGCAGTTCTCTACAGAGATAATATGTCCAGATATACCAGTACCACCTGCCTAGGTGTCTCAGAAATAAGCGCATTTGATGCAAAGAAAAAGCCCTACAAGGAAGGCCCTTCTCTGCTCCCGTCCCCGTGGCTCAGCCCCACTGTATACCTCAGCTGGGTCCCAGCAGAATCTCAGAGCTACCTGGGGGACAAGGCCTGGGTCTACGCCCCGTCCAGCAGGTGTTTACTGTCTGCCCCGAGGCCAGCGCTCCTCTAGGCCAGCATCTGCAGGATGCTTCTTGGAAAGACAAGACTAGACCAGACGGTTGGAATAGGCAGGACACCACGTGGCCTGGTGAAGACGCAGAACCGGTGCTGTGCCAGAGGCTGCCAAGTGGTGTGGAGTGGTTTGAAGCACATCCTGAGTTTGCGCTCCCCTAGGCGGGCAGCCCTTCGCAGTTTACCCAGTCTCCGCCTGGAGGCTGCTTGGTGTATTTACTTACCTGCCCAGCTGCATTTGCGGCATTTGAATTTCTAGCCCCATTTGGCCTTCTGGTTTAATTTGAGTCACTAGAAAAGATTTCTGTGGCACCTGTTAGGTTCCAGGCATTGTGTTGGCTGCTGCTCTGGGACTGAAATGCAGGCTCCGCGCGGCTCCTCCACCAGGAATAGTATTAAGAATACTAGAACAGCACTGACGGCGGCTCAGCGATTATGCTGACTTTCCTCCCTGGCTGCCCTCACGCCGATCCCACATCAGCAATGTGCCGCGGCCTGGCAGATAGGGCCTCTTAGTGCTGGGGAAACATGGTTACAGTGTTTCTGCCACACGGTTAGAATTCTGGGTCCTCTGTGCCGGGGATCCCACTTAATGCTTTTTCTGTATTGTCACATTTACTGTTCACCTAGTTTTGCAAGGGGAGGCTGGTTCTAGTCCCCATTTTACAGATAAGCAGGTTGTCCCATGGCAGAACTGACGCTTCTGACTGCAGGCTGCGCTCCTTCACCGGAAGGCCAGGTTTGGACGAAACCTCCGAGACATCTAGTCCATCTGCTCGTGGATCCTGTCCACAGAGGCTTGTGCTGGTGACTAAGCTGTGCGCAGAGGACCAAACCAGAAGTGGCGGCCCAGGCCTTCATTTGCACCTAGCTGGTGGAGAGCTGTGGTGTGGCCTGGCCAGCTTCTCTGGGCCTCATTTCCCTGTTTTATAAAATGAAAGGGCTTGGCCTGATTTGACCACAATGGTGTTGTGTTGTTACGGTGCCTACTGAGGGATCTTTGCCCAGATGCCGGACAGCTTCTCAGCCTGCTCCACCCCTCTCCAGCTCTTTCTTCCCGTCCATCCATCAGTGTCCTCAAAGTTCACCTCTGTATTTTCTGTCTGTTTCTGTTCCGTCTCAGTTCAAAGAGTGGAGGCAGGTGGTCTGCCAGCCCGGACCCTTTCTAAACCCATCGGCTCCGTGAGTGCAGTTAGGGGTTTGGAAAGTTCTAGGCAATGGACAAGCACTTGGGTGGTGTTTTCATCCTTTTATAGACAGTTGGGTCTGGGGACACCCCAGAGGGTATTTCTGGTGTGGAATTCTGTGGACACAGCTGTGAGCCAGACACGGTGCTGCAGGCTGGCGGAGCAGGTGTGGGAGCTGATGCGGCTTCGCAGCCCTTGCCTCAGGCTGCGTATCTCCCGCAGCTGGGGCTCAGTCTTGGACCCATTAGAATCACCTGGGGGAGACTGATCTGTCTCTGTCTCTGTCTCACACCTTCTGAGATTGAACCGAGGCCTCTCACATGCTAGGCAAGCACTCTGCCTGAGCTATACCCCAGCCCCTTTTTAACGTTTCCAAATTTTGAGGCAGGGCCTCTCTTAGGTACCTGGGCTAGTCTTGAGTTTGTGGTCCTGCTGCCTCCGCCTCCCAAGTACCTGGGATTACAGCTGCGCACCATTGCCTGGCTTGGAGGATTTGTGTGTGTGTGTGTGTGTGTGTGTGTGTGTGTGTGGTACTGGGGGTGGAACCCAGGGGCATTTCTACCTCCGGGCTATACTCCCATACCTATTTTGTATTTTTATTTGGAAACAGGGTCTCACGAAGTTGCTGAGAGCCTCACTAAGCAGCTGAGGCTGGCTTCGAACCTGCGCGATCCTCCTGTCTCAGCCTCCCAAGCGCGGGGATTACAAGCGTGTGCCACCACGCCCGGCCCATGTAGACTTATTAAGTATAAATATGAGGAACACAAACGAGGGTGCGGTTACTTTTATCTGGTGTGAGAGAATCAGGGAGTAGCATAGAAGACTGGTCAGAGCTGGGTGTGGTGGCGCACGCCTGTAATCTCAGTGCATGGGAGACTGAGACAGGTGGGTCGTAGGTTTGAGACCCCAGTTCAAAATAAAGTATCAGAAAGTCACTCACTAAGCCAAACGTGAGGAGGGAGGGGGAGGGAATGGGATGGGAATTGGGAAAGGGCTAATTGGGTGATGTGTGTGTGTATGCCTCTACCATCTTGTACTCCATTAAGATGTATGACTACCATGCACCAAAAAATAAAAATGTTATCAGAAGGGTTAGTGTAGCTCAGAGAGAATGCCCCTGGTTTCAAACCCCAGTACCAAAAAAAGAAAAAACTAAAAAAAGAGCGGTTGTCTGAGCTGGGTCTTGAAGGTTGAATAGAAGTTTGCCAGCTGTACACGGCAGAGGGAATTATAACACCACAAAGGTGCAGACTCAGAGGCGCACCATGCTCGAGGGAGCGCGGCGAGGCTTGCAGGTATCCGAAAGGGCGGCCTGAAAGCCAGTACCCCCCGCAGGCCACCGTGGAACTGGAGCCAGGCAGAAGCTCCCCTGAGGCTTTGCACTCTGTTCTCTAAGAATGTGAACGCAGCAGAGACAGCAGGTTGCGTGAAGAGCTGCAGGGAAGTCCAGCGCAAGTTATCCTGGTGAGTCTTGTGTTCACACATCAACGCAGAGAGACCCTGGGTCCCTTGGTATGGCAGGTCTCCAGCAGTGACGCCCTGGCAGAGCCCCTGCACCATGGCACCTCATCCTCATTCCGAGGCAAACTAAGGGAAGTTGAGTCACTCCTCAGATGAGAAGATGGCAGAGGAGAAGCCTCTGCTGAGATTGTGTTCTTGATTAGGAAGAGGGTGTGACCTCTAGTTGCCTGTTGGCGGGGCTGCGCTCCTTGCAGTAAACATAGCTGAGTGTCCCCATGCCTCCCCCGCCAGATCGCATCGCAAAGCATAGGGCGTCTCTACCCCTAGAGGACCGGGGGAGGGACTGAGCGGAAACCTTCTGGCATCTTCCATCTTGGATTCCTTCTCGTGGGAGGGGATCATCTTTCACTTCCTCCCGTAAGATGGCTTTTCAGCCCTGCCAGCAGATTGGGTGCCATGAGGCAGTGGCCGTAGGGTGATTGGTAAAGCTCCGTGGGGCCTTTCATAACGGTGCTGACTTTATGAGCTCACCTGCTAGATGCCCCGAGAGGCCGCTGCGCTGGGGACACAGCGCTCCCTGGTCTTGTGTCCCCAGCTCTGAGAAGCTGGGCCCGCCTGTGGCCTGTGGCAGAGCAATCTGCACATCTGTGTGGGCCTTTCCTGTCTTGTGGCCTTTTGAAATTTCTGAACCATCTTTTATGTCGAGTGCTTTAAAGCATGGAAGAGGGCTGGAGCAGAGCGCAGTGGCAGTGCTCTGGCTCAGCACACAGGAGGCCCTGGGGTCTCTCTCTAGCACTACAGAAATAAACAAACACAAAGTAAAGCACCACAAAAAGTGAATGAATGAATGAGTGGGAGGGGGGGCCTGGGATGCAGAAGGCCCCGGGCTGGGATGTGAAACTCCAGCTCCTTTGCCCTGGCGGTTTGTTGCTGAGCTACAGTACGGCTGAGTGTGCGCAGCCGTTTATAACCCTGTGAATTTTGCAGTGTTATTGACTTGCTTTGACCTAATTTCCACTTCCTTTCTCAAATGAAAATGAAGAGAGTAAGCAAGCACGTGCTGGAAGGAGTCCCCACAAGGAAATCCTTTATTCTGGGAATATTAATTATTTGGGAAATATTACTCTCCCACCTCTTGGTGTTTCCCTAGTGAGAAGCACAAGAGACATTTCCCCTTCCTTTTAGCTAGAGTCAGGGATGCTAAGTCTGATTCCCAGTAAAATGCACTCTAGTGTTAGACACGAAAATCATAAACACGGAAACACCAGAGTTGGAAGGCCGGGCCACGAAGGAGCAGCAGACACGTGAGCAGGCCCTGCCACGCTGCCCTGGGTGAGTCTGCCCGGCCGGCAGGCGCGGACAGGAGAGGCCCGCGCGCTGGGGCTTGGCAGACACAGGCGCTCCCTGAGCCTTGGCTGATCACCAGTTGCCATGCGACTTCCCGAGACCTCCGCGAGGGCGTGCCTGCCCTGGAGAGGAGGGACAGTGTGTACCTGATGGAGTGACAAGATTCATTGAAGTATGGACAGTTTGGTGAGAAATGGGATAGCCCTACCCTACTTAGCTCTGCAAGGGAAGGGTGGAGAAAGCTGTGGTCCAGAGCAGAGGGGACATCTGAGCTGGGCTTTGAAGCTTGACTAGGAGCTCTTCTGACAGTGTAAGGAGAAGGCGTGCGAAGGCACAGAAGCGGGAGCATGTGGCCTGCTTGTAGGAATGGCAGGCGGTCCAGGGAAGAGCCTGACTAGATTGCAGGCTGAATCCCATGCGGAGTGGTACTTTTGGACCACGGAGGACCTTTCTGTTGCAAAGCCAGCTCTCGCTCTATAGGTCTCTTAGTGTCAGTGAGCTTCAGCTCTAGACGCGCAATCCAGAAGTCTACGGGCGCCTGCTGTGGGTCGGGGGCAGGGGCTTTCATGTGGCTTTGAACAGCAGACCCCGGGTCAAGCTCCAGCGCTTACAAGCTGTGTGACTGCGATCTACTTAACTTTTGTGTCTAAAGCTGAGGTTAGTGATGTGCCGTACAGGACTGCTGTGTGGATTGAGTAAATTAGCACGCGTGAGCCCTCAGAATAGTGCCTCAGCGTTCTATGTTTGTTAGCTAATATCACCATCATCAAAGGAAATGTCGCGTGGAAGAGAATTAAGTTTGAGTCCTAAGCTCTAAGCTTGAGACCCAGATGTGATGTGAGCACCTCCTTGGGAGGGAGGGGGCGTAAAATGGGGTGCGTGGAGGACAAGCTTGTCAGCCCCTCTGGACGTCACTGCCGCACCTGAGCAGTAGGAACGACTTCCAGCGTTCCTGTGGGCATCAGCTGTACAGGGCCATGGCGTGAGTGCCCCAGGGCCACTGCATACCGAGTTGCTGCAGACGAGCCAGGCTTCTCCAGGCGGGCCTCGCGCTCACGCATTCAGCCGGTGCTAACTAGGTGCCTCCCCGAGCCGTCATCTTACGCTCACGCTCACGGCGCTGGCTTCCTTCAGCGCTTGGTCAGTCCTTGGGCTTTTTAGTTTCAGTGAACACAAGTGCAGGCTCGCTTAGCGGAAGGCGCTGTATTGGCAGAATACGGGGACTCTCGGGTGGCCCAAGTGTGGGACGGATGGCCTTGGAGTGTGGAGAGCCTTCAGCCAGGGGCCCTTTCTGTCTCACTGCGATTTTTCTGGCTTCTGGCCTCTGTTCATCTGTAAAGTTCTGGACCCTTTCTGCAGAGGCGCTTCTCTGCCAGGCTGGCAGTTCTTGCTTCTCCCGGCTTTGGCTGGTGTGTGGCGGGGCTTGCTGTGGTGCCCGCCGTGAAACTCTTACCTCCTGTGCCAGCCCCCTCAGTCGGGTCTTTTAAGCCCAAGCGAAGGAAGGAGACCAGTCCACACAAAGTGGGATGGTCTGAGGAGTTGCAAATCGCCACGCTCTAAGAAGAGCACGGAGAGCCGAGCGTGGTGGCTCACGCTTGTAATCCCCGCGCTTGGGAGGCGGAGACAGAGGATCGCGCAGGTTGGAAGCCAGCCTTGCTGGCCTAAAAGACCCTGTTTCCAAATAAAAATATAAAATAGGTCTGGGAGTGTAGCCTGGAGGTAGAAAGGGTTCCATCCCCAGTACCACTAAACAACAACAATAAAAAAGAGCATGAAGCTGGGCGTGGTGGCGCACGCTTATAATCCCAGCATTTGGGAGGTTGAGACAGGAGGATACGGGTTTGCAGCCAGCCTCAGCTATTTAGTGAGGCCCTCTGCAACTCAGTGAGACCCTGTTTCAAAATAAAGAATAAAAAATAGGGCTGGGGCCGGGCGTGGTGGTGCATACTTGTAATCCCAGCATTTGGGAGGCTGAGACCTGAGGATCGCAGTTCTCAGACAGCCTCAGCTACTACTTAGTGAGGCCCTTTGCAACTCAGTGAAACCCTGTTTCACAAAAAAGAATAAAAAATAGGGCTGGGGATGTAGCTCGGAGGTAGAATGCCCCTGGTTCTAGCTCTACTTCTGCCAGAAGAAGGAGGAGGAGGAGGAAGAAGAAGAGGAGGAGGAGGGGGGAAGGCGTGAGTTTTTTGAACAGGAAAGAATTGTCCAGGGCTAGCTTTCATAAGTGATGAGACAACCTAGGAATGTCCTGGGGTCAAAATAGAGTACTGACTACGGGGTGGTAAGTGTTAGCTTGTTTATCTTCAAAGAGAACTCACAAAGGAGTTTAAAAAATAGCTTGTTTTGTAGAGTAGGATAGAATAAGGGCTTAGTTTCTTTGTTGAAGACTTTAAAATGACATCCTGATTTGGATTTTTTTAAAATCCAGAATCTGCTTTAAAATCCTGGCTTTCCTACTCAGGAGGCACCGAGGCGTGGTGTAGTTACTCTAGAACTCCGGTCCTGCTGCGTCCAGCAGGGGGCAGACTTGGGCAAAGGGACAGGTACCCATGACAACAGAGTTAGGTTCAGGTCCCAAGTCCTTGGGCTCCAAATCCAGTTGCCTTTCTCAGCAGGAGAAGCTCATCCCGGCCAGTGCTCTTTCTACTGTCTCTATACTGCCTCCTTATTTAAGAAGAGGAAATCAAAGCCAGGCGTGGTGGCACACGCTTGTAATCTAGGCTGTTCGCGGACAGCCTCAGCTACTTAGTGAGGCCTTTTACAACGCAGTGAGACCCTGTTTCAAAATAAAGAATAAAAAGTAGGGCTGGGGGTATAGCTCGGAGGTAGAATGCCCCTGGGTTCCATCACCAGTACCGCAAAAAAGAAAGAAAGAAGCCAAACTAAGTAAAAATGGTCTACAAGCCATGCTGCGCAATTCCATTTATACGAAGGACAAAAGCTGGCGCAGCCCCTCTGTGGTGATAGAAATCAGAAAGAGGCGGCCTCTGCAGGTCTGCAAGGGGCCTGAGGGCATTTTCCTGGGTGGTGAGAAGGCCCAGTCTTGTTGGGCCCTGGTTGCAGGGGGTGTGTGGGTTTATGTGTTTGTGCTGTATGAGTTTACATGTACATGTACACACTTAAGCACGATGCATGTTATTGTACATAATTTACATCTCCCTTTTCAGAAGTGGTCCCTCGGCTGTGCAGATGTGTCAGTAGGATCAGGAGCCTCGCCGGGCACCCAGGGTCGGCCGGCCTTGCCTGAGAACTCCCTGCCTTGCTCTGTCCTGGGACAGGGCATCTCAAACCGCAAGTTGCACTGCTAGGGCCAGGTTCTTTTCAGAGGAATATTGAGCGCCTAGGCACATAAAAATCATCCTGCCTGCGGCTGTGCACGTTGTGGAAGCTTTGAGGATCATGAGGCCGCCGCCTCCATAACTTTAGGCTGGATTTAATCGCAGTGAACAGAAATTCAGGCCTGCGCAGGGGAGGTGTCCGAGCACTGGCCAACATCAGCCGGGTTTTGTCCTCACTTCCCCACTTCCTAGCTGGGAGGACTTGGCTCACGAACCCTGAGCTTACCTTTGACATCTTCAAATGGGGCTGATAATCCCCCGCCCGCCTCACAGAGCTGCTGGGAACACTCGGCAACATTATCCAGAGCACTGTGAAAACCTTCTTTTCTTTCTTTCTTTTTTTTCTTTCTTGTGGTACTGGATATGGAACCCAGGGGCATTGTGCCTCCAAGCTGCACCCCCAACCCTATTTTTTAGTCTTTTATATTTTGAACAGGGTCTCACTGAGTTGCAAAGAGCCTCGCTAAGTAGCTGAGGCTGTCTGTGAACCGTGATCCTCCGGTCTCCGCCTCCTGAATGCTGGGATCACAAGCGTGCGCCACCACGCCCGGCTGAAAACCATTTCTTCTACATGGCCGAGTCCTGGAAGTGTTGGTATTTTTGACACTTCTGAAGCAGCCGTGGAGGTCAGGAAATGGTTGTGAGACTTGTGTTGTTCCTGAGACCTGTGGGTGTGCAGGCGATGGGCTTTTGGCCCTTGTCACTAGAGAGGTTTGTACCCACCAGGCTGTGAGAACTGACACGTGAGCCGGGCGTGGTGGCGCACACTTGTCATCCCAACATTCAGGAGGCTGAGACAGGAGGATCACAGTTCGCAGACAGCCTTAGCTACTTAGTGAGGCCCTTTGCAACTCACTGAGACCCTGTTTCAAGATAAAGAATAAAAAATAAGGCTGTGGATGTAGCTCAGAGGTAGAATGCCCCTGGGTTCCATCCCCAGACCTGCAAAAAAAAAAAAAAAAAGAAAAGAAAATGTAGCTCAGAGATAGAATTTCCCTGGATTTCATCCCCAGTACCATTAAAAAAAAAAAACAAAAAACAAAAACTGAGATTGGTGTTGTGCTGAAAAAATTGATAGCGTACCTGCATAAGAGCTTAGCAGCAGCCATGCTGCGTGTGCCTGGAGAGGCAGGTGCCCCACCAGCGAGGCGTGGTTTTCAGTAAGTGGCTCAACCCTGAGGATGCAGAAAGGTCTTTTTCATTAAGAGAGTGGCTGCTCCTGAACCTGTAGGCAAGGAGTGTAAATAGACGTTGAAATAATCCATCAGTCGAGCGACCTCCCTTCGTCAGACCTCGGAGAGAGAGTACTTCAGCCACTGCTTGGAACACCGCTGAGCCATCCGAGTTGCCTAGGATACCAGTCACATGGGCCTGTCTCCCAGACTTGCTCAAAATGATTTATTTTCCTTCATTTTGGAGAGAAGTGGGGGAAGGGTCAGAGGTACTTCCAAAGCCTTGTCCTCTTGAGACAGCGGCCTTTGTGAGTACAGCCTCGCCTCCCTGGGCCTGAGCCCTCAGCAGCCCTTGCCCTGGGCACAGGGATTAAAATAGCACTTCCTGTCCCACTTCTCTTCCCCATTTTCTGAACTCTGCGGCATCCCACGCAGAAGAGGATCCACGCTGTCCTTTGCGGGAGGGCGTAGCAGCAGTGTGTGGGAGGGAGGCGAGGAGTGCGTGGTGGGGCCTGTTGACGCGATCCTCCCCGTGCTGCTGGGTAGAAGTAGCCTGGCCTCAGCTCAGCACTCACCCGAGAAGGGCCAGTGTGTTCTCAGGGCATGGCTTCTCCCTCCCCACGCCTCCAGACAGGAATTTGCAGTAAATTCGCTCTTCAGCCACCAAAGTCCTCCTGACCCGGAAGCTGAAGTGTCACGTGAGATCTTAGGGCCGAGCCGTAGGTGATAGACAGGTTTGTCCCATCTCCACTACGGACTTGATCTAGAGACAGCAGCCCAAGGAGAGGCTGTGTGATCTAGAAAGATTCAGCCCAAGCAGTTCCACATGTTATTCTAGACAGTATCCGCCCTCGGTCTCTCCAGCAGAGAGAGCAGGAGTGAAAATGAAGGCGCAGTGTGACGCTTTTTTTCTGCCCGTTTTGTCTCCCCAGGCAGCTGCATGTGTGTGTGTCTTGTAGAAGTAAGGCCCGCTGGGAACAATGCCACCGCCATCTGACATCGTCAAAGTGGCCATCGAGTGGCCAGGTGCTAACGCCCAGCTCCTTGAAATTGACCAGGTATGCCTTGGTGATAGCACTGCAAGAGATCGGGGTGCAGGTGGGGCTACCCCTGGGCACCAGGGCCATTGGCATCAGGAGTAAAGACATCCAGCCCGGAGCGGTGGTGTACACATGTAATCCCAGTACTTGGGAGGCTGAGACAGGAGGATCGCAGATTTGAGGACAGCCTCAGCAATATAATGAGACTCTCGACAACCTCACGAGACACTGTTTCAAAATAAAAATAAAAATCTGGGCATGTTGGCACTCGATTGTAACCCTTGTGCTTGGGAGGCTAAGACAGGAGAATCGCAGGTTCCAGGCCTCAGCCACTTAGTGAGACCTTGTTTCCAAATAAACTATAAAATAGGTTTGGGGGCTTGGCCTGGAGGTAGAAGGCCCTGGGAAGTCCCCAGTGCCACAAAAAAGAAGGCCACCCCAGCCTTGACTTGTTTCTGCCTGGCAGGCCCTCTTGGCAGGCCCTGGCATGACTAGTGAGTAGTTGCTGGCAAGAGATCTCTCCTCCTTCTCCTTCTCTTCCAGAAACGGCCGCTGGCGTCCATCATCAAGGAGGTCTGTGATGGGTAGGTTGAAACTCTTCTCTTTTTCATCGTGACCACCAAGCTGAAGCGGCCCACCAGACCCCGAAGGGACTTCCGCAGGGGACCCGCGGTTGGCCGGGTCCCTTTTGTGGGCTCCTACGGGCTGTTGTCCTGCCAAGGAGACGCGTTGACGAGGATGGCCCTGAGACCTCTGAGTCTTCATTTCGAAGCTCTTTTGAGCGCAGGGATGCGCCACTTAAGGTCGCGGTGAGACCCGAGCTCACTGTCCCCTGGGTGCGCCTCCTTCACTGGTGCCGAGCGCCCTTGACCAAAGGCCAAGGGGGTCAGCTTTCAACATCTCAACTGCAGCTTCGTCTTTGCTCTCCTGTGCTCCACTAGGCCACCTAATCCCTCGAGCAGTTCTACTAAAAATCACTTACTTGCGGCTTCTAGGCAGGCCCAAGGAATGGCCACATGGGAGGTATGTTTTCTCTCACACAGGTGGTCGCTGCCCAACCCAGAGTACTACACTCTCCGCTACGCTGACGGTCCCCAGCTCTACATCACGGAGCAGGTGAGCGGGCGGAGGGCACGCGGGCCTCGCGCGCAGGCGGCCCACGGAGGAGGTGGCGCTCTGGGCTTTAATGTCCAGGCAGCTCCAGTTCTGGGGGTTGTTCTCTGGAGAGAGAGCAGCTTCCTCTCCTCCAGGGGCGGAGAGCTCGCTCTGCTTGCTGAGAGCCCGGGGTGTGTGAACAGGCTCTTGGAAGCTCTTTGCCAAGGGACAGGCGGAGAGGGCCTGGCCCAGAGCCTCCGTGCCCGTGCCCGCCGCCCCCAGTGTCCGCAGGGGTCGGCTCCAGGGCTCCCAGGGATACGGAAGTCTGCAGATGCTAAAGGCACAGCTTTTACCGCTCACTCTGCATCGTCCAAACTTGAGGTCCTCTTTACATGACTTACAGAACCTGATACGCTGGAAACTGTGTCAGTATGTGTTCAACTTATTGTTTGGGGAATAATTGCAAGGAAAAAAGCCTACGTGTTGAAAAGCAGTTTTTTCTCCAAATATTTTCAATTTTCCATTGGTTGAACCATCCATAGATATGAACTGCGGATAGGGAGGGCTAACTCTGCCTTCAAATGACCAGAAGTTCTTGTGGGTTCAGCTGGTCTGTGCTGTAGTAATAACTTACGTTCACGCTTTTCTTTTTGTCTTCGCTACCTAGACTCGCAGTGACATTAAGAATGGGACAATCTTGCAGCTGGCCATCTCCCCGGTAGGTGCCCTTCCTTCCTGAGGAGTCTACTAAGTCAGCAAACATGAGCTCCACGTGGCCAGACCCCGCTGGGAGATTAGAGAGCAGGTCTGTGCTCGCGGGTCACTGGCAGCAAACAAGCAAGTAGACGCTCTCTGCCCTGCTCTCCAGGTCTCGGGGCTGCGGGGACTCGGAGGGACCCCTACTGCAGCCTGCGGGTTTCCAGAAAGCCTTCCCAGAAGAGGAATGGGATACCCCGACTAGAGGATAGGCTGGAACTAGTGAGAAAGGAGAGAGTGGAGGTTTTCCAGCAGGGAGCCAAGCTGCTCCACGGTGCAGAGGCGCGCGGGTTGGGAAGGCGCAGGTGCCCCGTGGCTGAGGGTCTGTGGCTGCTGGCGAGGGGCCGGGCACTGAAGGCTCCTGCCCACGGGCTTGGACTTTATCCAGAGGAGGTGGTGACACCGTACGATTTCAAGCAGGAAGGTGCATTCTGTTCACATTTGAATTTTAGAAAGCTCACCTTTGTGACTGCAGAGGATGGACTAGAAGAATAAAGGCTGGCAGAGGGGGGACCTCTTAGAGGCTGACGAGGCGTGCTGGCATCTCTGCGTGGAGGGTGGGCAGGAGGGCGTGACGCTGATGACCTGGCTGTAGGAGTTAGGGAGAGTCCAGCACAGCCCTGCGTGCCTGCAGGAGCCCCCTTCTGTCCCGGCTGAATTCACAGCCGTTCATTTCTGTTGCAGTTTCTTATCTCCTGGAAAATGTGTTAGGATGGAAGAGACGGAGGCTGAAGGTGCAGGGAAGAGGGGCAGTCAATGGCCCAGGGCCTTTCTGGGTCGGGACGGGAGCCTGTGAAGGGCAGGCCCAGGAGGAGGCCGATCAGCGGGCGCAGCTTTCGCTCCACCTGCAGCGCGGCTGCCAGGGAATTATGGGTGTGACGGTGCCAGTTATTTTGGTGAGGGAGAAACTGGTTCACCTGAGAGGAGCGGGTCCACCCAGCACCGAGTGCCCATGTTTTGCCAGTTGTTTTCTTTGCACTATATCATTTAATCCTAATAGCCAGTGAGATCGGTGCTCTCGATAACCCCATTTTGCAGACACAGACACTGAGGACTTAGGCTAAATACCTCACCACGTGTCACACAGCTGAAAACGAGGCCCATGCTGCTCTGAGCCCCAGCCTCGCCACCTCTGGGCCAGTTTCTGGGTGGTGCTCGTCCCCGCTTCTCATTCCAGGGAGCGCATTCTCCCCTCTGCACTCTGCTGATTTAACACGGCAGTCTGGGAGTACTTTAATGGAAGTGCCCGAGCATTTTACAGCCCTCTTGGATGGGCGGAGTAGTTGGTTTTCCCAGAAGCACGTCTCTGGAGTGGGAGGCAGCAGCCCAGAAATGCTGTCTCTGGAGGCGATTGACATTTGGACCGCAGTCTCTGAGTGTGACGCACACCAGTGCTCCTCAGGTCGTTCCGTCCGTGACCTTTTCTCACGGCGCACGTTTCTCCACGTGGCTCTGGGGCGCGCCGTGTCACTGAGCGGGTGCCGTCACCGGCGCTCTGTGACCGTGCAGGCGGACGCTGGCAGCCTGGCTCCTCAGTCGGCCGCAGTACTGGGCCCCAGTCACTGGCCTAACAAGAGGAGGAAAAAAAGACAGCAGGAGAGTGCTTTGCTCTTCAAGGTCTTCCTTTCCAGAGGAGAACATTAAACTCAAAAAGTAGAGAATGACCAAATGGTACGGACTCGTTGCGAGGCCGTGACTGTGGAGGTGCGAGTGCGTGCAGGAGGAGGGCCTGCAGCCGCAGCGTGCGTGCGGGAGGAGGCACAGCCTGTTGGGAGCACTTCCGAGGTGGAGGAAGCTTTGTCTTCCCCAGCCACCATTTGCATAAAGCTTTTTGACATCAGTAGTATCTGCCTCCTTGATTTTTTTTTTTTTTTTGATACTGGGAATTGAACCCAGAGCATTCTACCTCTGAGCTACACCCTAGCACTTTTTGTTTTTGAAACAAGATCTCGCTGAGTTGCTGAGGCTGGCCTCGAGCCTGTGATCCTCCCATCTCAGCCTCCCAAGTACTGGGATTGTACGCGTGTACCTGCATGACCAGCCTCCTTGATATTCTTAAAATGTTTCCCAGAACTGTTATTTTAGGGAACAATGATAAGGACCTTAAGAGAAAGTTTTTAATCATCAGGCTCATTACATTTTAGTAGTAAGAGGACCTTAAAGGCCAACAGGCTAAACCCATCATCAAGTGCAACGTTCCTTCTGTGGTGTGTCTGACAGGTCCTTGTCCAAGCTCTCCCTGATTGCTCCCAGTGCCGAGGGCGGACTAGTTCCTCAGAGAAACCTTTCCGCCACTTGACAGCTTTAATGAACAGAAAACTCCTACCAGTGTCCGTCTCTCTGTGGCTTGCTGCAGTTAGCAGATCTCCCCATCCCTCTTTCCTTGGGAGGGTTTTATTTCCCCCCATAGACCGAAGGGATACAGAACAGATACAGATAACTACAGGTTGGTCTCGGCATGCTGGAAATCCCCTGGTGGATCCGTAAACATTTATTCAGCGACTCCCAAGCAGTGGGAAAACTAGTTCTGCCCGGGCTCAGCTGTCCACGGCGAGGCCCCTGGGCTGTGCGCACGGCAGTGGCCTGCCACAGGGAGCAGGTGGCATACGTTCCGTCCCTGGCCTCACAGTCCCGGGCTGCGCGCCAGCTGATGGAAAGGACCCAGTCGTCCAACATGGAGACCCGGCTGGACGCCATGAAGGAGCTGGCCAAGCTGTCCGCTGATGTGACTTTTGCCACCGAGTTCATCAACATGGACGGCATCGTCGTGCTGACGAGGCTCGTGGAAAGCGGGACCAAGCTCTTGTCCCAGTGAGTACCACCACCGCCGTGCTCCCCGGGCCCCATTCTCCTTTCCCTGGAGTCCCTGCCGCGCACACCTCGCAGAGAGGTGCGGCTCGCTGTCGGGTCCCACACCTCAGGTTCCAGCTGGGGTGTCACCAACTAAGTAACAACTCAAAACAGTACCGTGCTGGGCACGAGGTGCGAGCAGAGCCTAGAAGTCCAGGAGAGCACGCAGCCCGGACAGACCTGCCAAGTGATGAGGGCTACTGGGCCTCCAGACTGTCGTTACCTCCCAGGACAGGCGGCTGTTCGTCACCTGCCCTCTGCGCCCCACCGCCTCCAGCCCACGTCCACACATGGGCTCGCCTCTGCGGTGGGCCTGACTTCCTCTGCCATCTCCCTGCCGCAGTGGACTGGGGGGTGCACCCCGCCACACCCCAAGCACCTTCGCAGTCCTCCAGCGTGGGAAGCCATGCCTTGTGATGGGCAGCGAAGGTCTCTGCCCAAGCCTGTGGAGCCTAAGCTGGCCGGCAGGGAGTCAGAAACCCGCTCAGGCGATCCAAGAGCTCCGAAATGCTCAGCCAAACCAAACAGCTAATCATACGTGTGTTCAGTCTCAGATCTGCCTGCTGCTCTGGAGTCCTAAAGCTCTGAGCCGCCGCAGTACTGACTCTGCGGTCTGAGTAGTGCAGGGCTGGCCTTAGTCTCCCTCTCTTTGGAAGGGGATAGTGCCTACCTCCCGGCATCCCTGTGAGGAGTGCAGGCAGTGAGTCTGAAATGCCTTGCTAGTGAGGAGAGGGTTGTTAATGACAGACACTGCAGCGGCACAGGGGATGAACTGTAGAGGGAAGAGGACCAGAGAGGAAGCATCTCCACCCCGGCTGACCACTAGCACTATGGTGAGGGCCGCGCGTCTATCAGCAGACCGCGAGGCTAATGCTGGGAGACAGTTCCATCTTACAGAGGACGAAATTGAACCTTAAGAAGATAGAATTTAACCGGGCGTGGTGGTGCACACTTGGGAGGCCGAGACGGGAGGATCGATGTTCACGGCCAACCTCAGCTACTTAATGAGGTCCTCGCACCTTAGTAAGACCCTGTTTCAAAATAAAAAATAGAAAATAGGGCTGGGGGTGTAGCTTGGAGATACAATGCTCCTGAGTTTAATCCCCACGGCAAAAAGAAAAGATAAAATTTGCATAGTTAGCAAATAGTTGAACAGGAATTGAACCCATGCCACCCCCTGCGCCTCTTGGCCTGCAGGTGAATATGGCACGGTGCTCCCTTGAGTTTCCCCAACAAGCACTGGAGTTTGACAGAGTTCTGACGTTTTCTTTGTTTTGGGAACTCGATAAGTGTCCTGTGTCCCTAGGATGAACGGCATGGAGAATACAAGCCTAATCACCAACCGCAGTTTTTATTTTCTGATGCTCACTTCCTGGGCTGAGTCCGCGCCGCCCCTGGCTGGGTGCGTGCGGCCGTCGCGGCTGCTCTGACCGACTCCACTTGGGTGTAGACGTCGGAGCCTGTCCCTTTCGTGGGCATCTTCACGCTGTGTTCGCGGATCTGAATCTCTGTATTATTTTGTGTGTGTGTATGTGTCGCACATGTCTCAGCTACAGTGAGATGCTGGCATTCACCCTGACTGCCTTCTTAGAGCTCATGGACCATGGCATTGTCTCCTGGGACATGGTTTCAGTCACCTTTATTAAGCAGGTGAGGCCTCCAGAATCCTGTCTCTCTCCTCCCTCAGTTGCCAGTTGTTCTCTGCGCTTTGGGGAGATGCGGGCAACCCAGCCCAGACCCTGCTGAGGAGCCGCTTATATTCCCCGGGGCCAGATTTTTTATCCTCAAGCTCTGGACTTTCCTTGGCTCCTGAAAGATTTACACCTTGCTATATAGATGCTCCTCAACTTACAATGGGTCCTGAAAAGCCCATCGTAAGCTGAAAACACGGTAAGTCAGAAAGATGCTCAACACACCCGGCCTGCGGCAGGCCACGGCTCAGCCACACGGCGCGGTGGAGTCGAGTCGGTTTCCTCTTGCGATCACTTGGCCGCCGGGGAGCTGCGGCTCACCTCCATTGCCCAGCATTTTGAGAGAGACAGAGAGAGGGGGTGTTGTTGCTGCTATCCCAGGAGAAGATCAAAATTCAAAAAGGATTTCTCCTGAATGCATATGATTGTGCACATTGTAAAGTCGAAAAACCCTAAATTGAAACACCCTTAGTTAAGGACTGGATTTTCAAAGATTGTGCTGGGCTGGGCTCTCAGACTGAATAGGGTCTTAAGTAGAATTTTTTACCTTGAGACTGGGAATAAGCCAGCCAGTCCAGCAGTACCGTCCCGCGTCTTCTGCCCTGCTCCCCTCTCCTTGGTGCCTCGCATGGTAGGTCTGCCTTCTTGCAGGCCTGCCGGAAGCCTGTTTGCCTCCTCAGACCGATCGATCGCTGTGGGTGGGAGGGGCGCTTGTTGTCTGGCCCGCCTTTCTCCTACAGAAGGGGCAGTGCTAATTCAGAAGAGTGGACTAAAGCCAACACATAGCACTGCATCCGCTGACCTAGAATTTCACCTTTCATTAGCTAGGACATTGGGAGCCCCCAACCCTGGAGACGTTTGGGCAAAAGCGAAGCGACCTTGTGTGGAGGGCGTCACAGTGGGGGTTGAGAAGAGGGAGAAGAGTAGAAGACCCAGTGTCCCTTCCGCCTCTCCAAGTCTACGCGGCCTGGACGTGCGCAGGGAAGAAGCGTGCGTCAGCATAATAGTAGATGGAAAGAAAATGAGATCTCAGTTTCAGCAGATCCTCTGATCTTTTTACACTCAGCTTCCTCATGTAAAAATATTGTTTTAGAAAAAAGGATTAAGCAGCCGGGCGTGGTGGTCCACACCTGTAATCCCCGTGCTTGGGAGGCTGAGACAGGAGGATCGCGCAGGTTCGAAGCCAGCCTCAGCTACTTAGTGAGGCTCTCAGCAACTTAGTGAGACCCTGTTTCCAAATAAAATAGAAAATAGGTCTGGGAGTGTAGCCCGGAGGTAGAAAAGGCCCTGGGTTCTACCCTCTACCACAAAAAAAAAAAAAAAAAAAAGGATTAAGTGCCTAGGTTTTGAGAAAACACAGTTGAGTGGATTCTGTAAGCTGAGGTTGAGGTGTCTGTGCCTCAGGAGCCTGGCACAGAGGCCCAGGTGGCCATCACCAGACAGTGTGTCACCTAGCCGCCGCCCACACGCAGGCACCGTGCCTGCAGAACCTCTCCGGCCCAGAGCTCCCAGCTGACTCCCGTCCCTGGGTCTAGATTGCAGGGTACGTGAGCCAGCCTATGGTGGACGTGTCCATCCTTCAGAGGTCCCTGGCCATCCTGGAGAGCATGGTCTTGAACAGCCAGAGTCTGTACCAGAAGATAGCAGAGGAGATCACCGTGGGACAGCTCATCTCGCACCTGCAGGTGTGAGTAAGAGACCCCGCCCCCTGCGCCTGTTGCTCCGGTCTCCTCTACCTCTGCCTGGCATGTATTTCAAGCTGTGTTCATTCCTTATTAATCTCCGTTTCCACACGACAGTCATAATTCAGGTTCAATCACGTCACGCTTCTGCCTGAAACCCCCTGTAACTGTCCTTGCCCCTTTGGCGAAAGTGGAGTTTCCCGTCTCCCCATCCCACCTGGGCACCAGACAGAATTAGTTACGTCCTCTCCCTCTGATGGACCTATGATAATTCTATGCAATACTGTACTTTGATGATCTGTGGCCCAACTTAAACCTTGAGCTTCCTGAGAGCAGGGACCAGCCATCCTTGCATCCCCGCTTTAAGTAGAAGGCTGGCTCGTATTTGTTGGACAAGTGCAAACCAAACTAACAGTGCACCGTGTGGTGAGCGAGGGCGCGCACAAAGGCGGGAGCTCAGGAGGCGGTCCGCGTCGGGCCTCTGGCACGCGAGGCCTCCGCCTCCAGCATATCCCCTGTTCCTCTCTTCCGGCCTCGGTTTCCTAGTCTCTAGACTGGGCAGTCATCCTCATCTTCCAGACCCCGAGGATCAACGGAGATTATAAACCAGTGTGGCATAGTGGCCAGCACAGGTTAGGTATTCAGTAAATTCAAGGTCTTTTTCTTTCCTTTCCTCCCTTCCCTTCCCTTCCCCTCCCTCCCTCCTCCCTCCCTCCCTCCCTTCTTCTTCTCATCCTTCTCCTTTCCTTCCTTTTTTACTATGCATTGAACCCAGGGGCAGTCTACCTCCAAGCTACACCCACAGCCCTATTTTATATTCTTTATTTTGAAACAGCGTCTCAGTTGCAGAGGACCTCACTAAGTACCTGAGGCTGGCCTTGAACCTGTGATCCTCCTGTCTCAGCCTCCCAAGTACTGGGATTACAAGTGCACGCCACCATGCCCAGTTCCTTCCTTCCTTCTTTTACTTATTTATGTATGTATTTATTTTTGGCACTGGGGATTGAACCCAGAGCCATTCTATCCCTGGGCTATGCCTCTAACCCCTTTTTATTTTGAAAAAAGGTTCCACTCAGTTGCTGAGGCTGATCTCAGGCCTACCGTTCCAGCCTCTCAAGTATTACAGGCATGCGCCACCGTGCCCGACTGTTTATTGTGTAAGCAGGTTATCACACTGTAAAACATTTTACCAGATGATAAAACCAGATGGTAATGAACCGTTTGGAGTACCACTTCTCTACTCTCCATTCTTTTTTCTTCAGTTTGACCCCGTCCACACAGTTTAAGGGGTGAAGACTTCCCAAGAAAGGGGTGCTAGTACGGCTCACTCCTTTCTGACACTGGCTCACCCCTGGCCTGTTGGCCAGCTTCACTGCGATCCAGGTCCCCAGGGCTGGGTCATGGCGGTGGCTTCACTCACCTGTGTTCTCATCCCACTTCTCCCTAATCCAAGTAAAAAGAAGCGTGATGACTTCTCCGCCGCTCTAATTTCACCTTGTCACTTTGAAGGGATTCTTCAGCCCCGACTTTCATACCTGAAGAGCCTCGGGTTGACTGTGGTGAGAGGGACATTGTGAACCCCGGGTGGACAGTTCTGGTTTTCTGGTGACTTTACAGCTACTTTCTTTCCTTCATCTCTGAGTCGAGACGGATCCCAGTGGCCTCCCCGAGGATGAGAGGAGTGTGCACACCTTAGGGGTCTGTCGTGAATACAGCTGGCTGTAGCTGACCAGCGTGCTGTGCTGTGAGGGCAGGGGACATGTCTGCTGTTAGGTGCCCAGGGTGTCCCTCCTCGCCAGGGAGCCCATCAGCGCCCCTGCGAATGAGCCAAGGGCGCCCTACAACACGGCCGGGAGGACCAGCAGGTGCCAGGATTGTGAGATTCCAGAGGGAAGATACATTTGTAGTCAAAATGTTGAAATTAGCCAGGTGTGGTGGTGCACACTTGTAATCCCAGCATTCGGGAGGCTGAGACCAGAGGATTGAGGTTCAAGGCCAGCCTCAGCTACTTAGGCCCTTTGCAACTCAGTGAGACCCTGTTTCCAAATAAAGAATAAAAAATAGGGCTGGGGGTGTAGCTTGGAGGTAAATGCCCCTGGATCCAACCCCAGTACCACACACACACACACACACACACCAATTTTGAAGTACCTTTTTTGCCCATTATCCTACTACTAAACATTAAATTGAATGCCCCTCCAGTCTTTTCTTCTGCCTGTTTTTAGCAAAATTGGAACCTTACTATACATATTAGGTGTTTTTGTTTATCCTTTTCTGTAACTGAATACTATATTTTGAATATTTTCTTAAGTCAAAAAATTCTTTTAAAAGGGAAGTTGTGGAATTATTTGTATCCCAGGCACCTTTGGAGATCTGATAACAGCTATGGACTCTTATCTCTTAAGAAAAAATATCTCAGGGTTAATTAAATACATGGAATAATTTCTGGGCTTCACAGACACTCTAAGCCTATTCCTGAATCCCAGGTTAAGAGTCTTTACCTGAAATGTAATTTTTAGCAACTACATATGATTTTTATATGTTAAAGTTGCCAATGGAAATAGTTGGATTCCTTGCCATTCTGTGTTTTTTAATAGTACTCTATTAAAATACCTGATCAAGAAATGTTGCACACCTCTGGTTACTTTCTTGCATAAACTCCTGTTAGTGAAACTGTTGGGTTGAGAATATGCCCAGTTTAGCCGGGCGTGGTGGTACAGGCTAATCCCAGCCACCTAGAGGCTGAGGCGGGAAGATTGCAGGTTCAAGGTTAGCCTGAGCAACTTGGTGAGACTTGTCTCAAAATAACTGGAGCTGTGACTCCGGGGTAGAGTGCCACTGAATTCAATCCTGTTTGGGAAGAAAAAAAAAAAGCCAGTGTAGCTGTTCTTGAGACTTGCCCCCAGATTGTGACCTGCCCGCAGTCTCAGCCCTGTTTTAAACTGAGCACCACCTTGCCGCTCCGCCCTCTGACCTCTGCTTCCTCTCTCCACCCGCGCAGCTCCAACCAGGAGATCCAGACCTACGCCATTGCACTGATCAACGCGCTTTTCCTGAAGGCTCCTGAGGACAAGCGACAGGTCTGTGCCTGCCTCTTCGGCTTCCCACCCCACCCACTCTGCTGCGTGCGCAGTAGAAATGCAGTCCTTTCCCCGGAACTTCCTCCTAGCCTTCCCCGTCAGAGCCCAGCGGGGCGGCTCGCTAAGCAAGTCTTTGCTTAGGGAAACTAGCTGGGTCTCAGATCACAGCAGGGACCCGAAACATTTTCCTCAGGGCCAGACAGTAACTATTTTCCACTTCATGGGCCACTCGGCTCATGCTTTGGCAGCTAGCCAGCCTGGCCATTGCAGCCCAAAGCAGCCTCGGACGAGAGGTGAGCGAGTGGGCGAAATCTTACTTACATAAACAGGCAGCAAGCCTGGTGTGGCCGCGGTGTTATAACTTCTGGGTTAGGGCACTCAGAATAAGGAAAGGGAGAGCCCCTGGGCACCACCATTGAGTTCAAAGAACCTACGACAAATGAAACTTAGCACCAGGTGTCGCGTACAGAGGTCAGTGATCCAGGCTCTGTGCGTCTCCCCCGCTCGTCGCCGTGTGGTAGGCAGGTCGCCTTCTGACCTCAGCGTCTTCACCTGTGATAGCAGAGTGACAACGTCTGCCCGGTTCACCTCACAAGGGTGTCACGAGGGAAAGCTAGACGCCTGTTTTGCAAATGAGGGAACCTGGAATCGCAGGGGGCAGGGGTCTCTGATCTAAGGGGAGGGGGCAGGGACGAACTACTTTTCCCGCCATTGGCTGGGCTAGTGTTTTAAACTCTTGGGTCTCAGCTTCTCTTCCTGTAAGAGGGAAGGGCCAGGTCAGATAACCTCTAAGGGCTCCTCAAACACTGACATTCCCGAGCTCTATAATAAAAGCCTGGTGGCATACAACAGTAAGACTTTTAAATCCTCTTGAATAGCATGGACTCCATGAGATGAGGCCCAAGGGGGACCCTGTGCCAAGCTCTGGGTAGATTCCCGGGGCAGCGCCAGCCCCTGTGGTCCCGTCCGTCCTCGTCTGTCTCGGATGGCATGGCTTGTTGATCTCTTCCTTCCCGTCCTTGGTCCTTGTGTGGATGTACGCTGAAGCTCATTCCGTCTGCTTTTCTCTGTGCTTTTTGCTTTCTGCCAGCAGGACAAGCACCTTAATCCTCTAGACCTGCCTGTCACTGTAAGTAGCACGCTGTGTGGAAGGCCCGCCCTCCCAGGAGGGGAGGTCAGAGCTGGGCAGGAGTCTGGGGGCTTATCCAGATGTCCAGGCCACACCAAGGCCCAGGGAGAGGTTGTGAGATGTAAATCTCACTCATCAGGACCCTGAGGGAGGACAAGTCACAGAAAGACTAGAGGGCATGCCTGCCCCAGGGAGCGTGGCCACCTTCCTTTGGGATTAGCCTTTGTGTGGGTCTCTGTGTCCGCTACGGACGATCCATTGAGAAATAGCCTGTGCCTTTCAGCCAGACGATGCCAGGGACGCATTGCTTCCTGGCCTGCTAGGGAGAGGGTGAAGGTAAACCCCTCTCCTCTTCAGGCTCTTACTAGATACTCAGAACTTGGAAAGGTTTAGACAGTTGACGGAATTGGAATGCTCGTGTCTTGGTTAGAGAGAACTTTAAAGTTAGAGGCTAGCTTTACTCAGAAAAGATGGTGAGCGCTCCCTCCCGCAGCACCAAGAGAGGCTGGGTCCACAACCTGCTGCTGCTCCAGCTGCAGCCACAGCCAGTTAGCCACGCTGTGAGCTGTCCACAGCAGCTGACCTCCTGAGGCTGCCAAGGAGCTTTCTAGGCCGCCCTCCTCCTCTGCCCGCCCGTATGTGCTCTGGGAGTGCAAAGTAAAGGTGACGCTCCTGGCGAGCCCAACCAGTTGGATCATAGTTAGAAATTTAGAAGTGAGAGAAAGGCCTTAGGCCTGAGAAAAAGGAGAGCGCCCACAGGCTAATTCCTCCATAGAGAGGTGTTTCAGCGCCCTCGAGCGCATCGATTTAAAATTATCTATGAAACGAAATGAGGGCAGCTGTTTCAAACTTAAAGCCACCCTAATTAACGCTAGTAAGAAGTGATGACTGCCATTGGGAGGAGGAGACAGAACGACTGAACAGCCATCAGGAAAATTAAGAGCATCGGAGTCTGAGGCTGCTTTGTTTGGGGGAAATAGCTTCAGATTCAGTGGCTCATCAGGGTAGCCCAGTGTCACAACAGAGTAATCACCGAGGCGCCTTCTGCTGAGCCACATCCTCGGCAGTGATTACGTTGTAATCGTACTCTCTTCAGAAGTAACGAATGTATAGATGTTTTTAAAATTTGCATAAGAATGGTCAAAATACCAGTTTTGAGAGAACCCTTCAAACTGCTCCCTGGAAGACTCATTTACGCTGGACACTTTATTGCCTGCTTGTACTAGATAAATAACATTACTATCAAATCTGAACCAAACAGAATGAAAAGGTTAATATGGTACGGGACATTACCCCAGAGCTCCTAACGCATGGCTTTCTAAGCCGGTGAGAAGGGAACAGGTCACTTGAGGGTGCCTGTGCCCAGCCCCGCCTGTGGGCGCGTGTGGGCCAGAGCCCTCTCCGTGGTCTGGGGTCAGCGCTCCCTCAGGCCCCGCCTTGGCAGTGGCCTGAAGCGGTGCATGTGGCTGGGGAACCTCGTGCTGCTCTGTGCTCCGCGCGCGGCGTCCATGGCCGGCATCTTTGTAACGCAAGTGTCCCCATCGTGCGCGTCTCTCTGTAAAGACGATGTGGTCCGTTGTGTCGTTAGGAAGGAAAGCTATACTCTCAAAAAAAAAAGGGGGGGGGATTTTTTTAAAGCTTAAGATGTGTTTGTCAGTGGATTTTCTTCTGCTTATGTTTGAAAATAAACTTTAAGGACAAGAACAAGCCCAGCGTGTATGAAATCGCCACCTCCGCTTGAGAGCGGCCACAGGTGTGGGCCTGCCGGCTCTCCTCACCCTTCCCCTCTTTTCACAGGATATGGCCAGCGCATTCGCGCAGAAGCACCTTCGGTCCATAATCCTGAACGTAAGTGCCCACACCGCAGTGCACTTGGTCATGAATGTTTATTTGTTACAGTGTTAGTAAAATTACTACTGAGTAGTAAGACCCAGAGAGGGAGCTTAATGGGTGCCAAAGTCTCCATCGCCATTAAGTTCTCTTTGGTCATCCGCCGTGCCCAGAGCTCGCTCTCAGAAGTCCTTGCACCGGGCTCTGCAGTGCCTCCGGGGAGGGACCACAGCCATGTACTGCTTGTTGCAACTCCAAAATGTTTATCCAGATAGGATAGGTTAAAATCGGCACAAAAGAGGGCAGTAGTTCCCCCAACTCACTGATCTTAGTCCTGAATCGCGTAGGGCACCAGCAGAGATGATGAGTGTGCACGTGCCCGGAGACCTGTGGTCCAGGGAAGACAGCGACCGTGCAGGTGTGGTCAGTGCTTCCTGGACACCTGTGGTGTGGGAGAGGGTGGGAAGAGCAGCGGGTCCTCACTTAGACTGGAACGGTCAGGAAGCCCTGGAGGGATGTGTGTGGCTGAGCCTTGGAGGACAAGTGGGCACACTACAAGGACAGGAATTTCAGCTGGAGCAGCGGAAGCCAAGAAGGACCCCACGATGGGAGCAGGGTCGGCAAGGAGCGAATGTGTGCTGGGGCTGGAGGGGCGGCAGGTACCAGATCAAGGGGAACCTTAGTTACTCCAGAGGGCAATTGACAGGACTTACTGAGGACCTCGAGATAACCAGGAGTGCATTTTAGACCACACAACAGCGGTGTGTCTCCTGAAGGGAGGAGAGGAGAGGAGTTGTTGGGGAGGGGTCTGGAGAAAGGTGTCCTGCCTTGTTACCATGGCAGCAGTGTGGGTGCCAGAGGCAGAATTGAGGAACTGGAAGCTGGGCTGGAGAGCCAAGGGTCTGAATTGAAACAGTTTGCTGGGCCTGGTTGGGCTGGTGGTGCACGCTTGTAATTCCAGTACTTGAGAGGCTGAGACTAAGCTACTTGGTGAGGCCCTATGCAACTTAGTGAGGCCCTTTTTCAAAATAAAGAATAAAAAATAGGGCTGGGGCCGGGCGTGATGGTGCACGTTTGTAATCCCCGTGCTTGGGAGGCAGAGACAGGAGGATTGTGCAGGTTCGAAGCCAGCCGCGCGTGCTGGCTTAGGAGACCCTGTTTCCAAATAAAAATGTAAAAATAGGTCTGGGAGTGTAGCCCGTAGGTAGAAGGGCTCCCAGGAACCCCAGTACCACCAAAAAAAAAAAAAAAAAAATAGGGCTGGGATTGTAGCTTAGAGGTAGAATGCCCCTGGAATCAATCCCCAGTACCGCAAATTAATTAATTAAACGGAAGCCATTTTATCCAATTTGTTGTCAAAAACAAGGGAAGAGCTGGGCTTGATGGCACTTGGCTGTAATCTCAGTTCTTGGGAGGCCGAGGTAGGAGGATGGAAGGTTTGAGAACAGCCTTAACAATTTAGTAAAACTTTCAGCAACCTAGTGAGATGCTGTTTCAAAACAAAAAATAGAAAAAGGTCTAGGGGTATAGTTCAGAGCTTAGAGATAGAATGCCCCGGGTTCAATCCTCAGCACACAAGGGGGAAAAAATGCTGAGCATGGACTTTGGAGTCCACCAGCCCCTGCTCTGTCATTTTCCAATCTGCTTTGATCCTGAGCAGATTCGCGTCACTTCTTTGGGCTTTGACTTGCTCGTCTCAGAGACACACACGCGTGCGCACGCACACACACACACACACACACACACACACACACACACACACACGTCAGCAAGACAGAATGCAAAGGTGACAGTTCAGGAAGGAAGCGCTGAACGCCAGTGAGGAGTCTTTGGCTGGTGTGAATGCCGCAGAGCTGGCGTGGTGCTCACAGCCGGCCACAGACTGGGAGGACGGCCCCGAGTAGAGGCCACGGACATGGCCCCAGGATGGGACGCAGGCTCCCACGCGGGGATGGCGGCACTCCTGAGCAGCCGGGGTGTCCGGCACCCTCTGCCTGTGGGGTCAGGGCGGCCTTCGAGGGCACTTAGTTATGTCTGAGACTTGTTACCTTCCTGAGCTTAGAAATCCAGCTCCTTCCTGAGTGAGCCTCATGAGGCAGAGATGCCACCACAGAAGACAGTTGAGCATCAGGACCTAGTGACCTGCCGGGGCATGGTTGACAGGCCCACGGAAGTCCAGGGACGGGACTGAGCCGAGCCAGGGCTTAGTGCTCAGGCGTTCGATGGTCCGTAAACTGTACCCTGTCACACTCGAGCCACGCTCCTCAAGGCCTTGCTGGCCAGAGTAATTACCTGTAATTACCTTTCTTCTTTTCTTTTTTTGTGGTGAGTGGAGGGGCAGTGCTGGGACTGAATCCACGGGCATTCTACCTCTGAGCTACAGCCAAACCTGTGTGTGTGTGTGTGTGTGTGTGTGTGTGTGTGTGTGTGTGTGTGTGTGTGTGTGTACAGGGGCTCACTAACTTGCTGAGTGTCTTGCTATGTTGCTGAGGCTGGCCTTGAGCCTTTGCTCCTCCTGTCTGAGCCTCCCAAGTACTGGGATTACAGCCGCACCCAAGTGGGTATTGCCTTTGTGCCATGGTGTCTCTAGAGTTTGAGAAAAGGGGTTGAAGTGGATGGAAACCAAGAGCATGTCGCCTCTCCCTCTCTCCAAAGCTGTTTTATAAATTGTGGAGAGAAGTGAGGGGGTAGATAAGGAGGGAGAAATTGGAGGTGTGGAGAAGAGACAGCAGAGGAGAAAGGACTCGGGGTGAGCCGAGGGGCGTGGAGGGCGGCATGGGCCCAAGAGAGAGCAGAGAGAACGGAAGCCTGGGGGGCCAGAGCCACGGGACAGAGCCGGTCACGTCCGTGCTGGAGAGACGGCAGCGGAGCTAGTGGAGGGCGGGGCTGAGGTCCAGCGGGCGCGCACTGCACACACACTGATTCGTGGAAGCACTGCCCAGAGTGGACGGCATTTCACAGCCACCTGGGCCTCCAGATGGGTACAGGTGGCTGGGGAGCTAAATGCACACTTTTGCTTTTAATTTCAGTTCAATTTAAATTCCCATATTTGGCCTGTGACAACTGTACCAGGTAGAGCAGAGCTAGGGAGAGAAGCAAGCTGGGGCACGCGGCTGGGGGAGAGGTCGAGCAGCTCCGGCTGGTGGGAATAAACGAGGTACCTGTTCTCAGTGCAGTGTTAAAAGAAATAGAGGAGCCGGGCGTGGTGGCGCACGCCTGTGACCCTGGTACTTGGAAGGCTGAGGCAGGAGAATCACAAGTTCGAGGCCAGTCCAGGCCATTTAGTGAAACTCTGTCTCAAAAGAAAATAATTTTAAAGGGCAGGGAGCCAGGCATGGTGGCACACGCCTGTAACTTCAGTACTTGGGAGGCTGAAACAGAAGATTGAGGGTTTGAAGCTGACCTCAGCAACTTAGACCCCCATCTCAAAATTTAAAAACATAAAATAGGGCTAGGAGTGTAGCTCAGAGATAGAATGCCCCTGTGTTCAGTTTCCAGTCACACACACACACACACACACACACACACACACACACACACACCTGGGGATGTAGCTCAGTGGTAGAGCACTTGCCTGGCATGGACAAACCAATTCAAAACCATCATTACAACATGTCATGAGTTTAAAACATTATTAGTTACACGTCTTACATTTTCTTTTTTCAAACTACAGCTTCAGGGCCTGGTGCACCTTTGACACATCACACTGTGTGTCAGGTGTCCCACAGCCCCTTCGTTCCCGTGGACCATCCAATTGGACTGCATAGGTCTAAATGGACCAGTCCAAAGCGCTCTAGAGCAGGCCTGTGCAGGAGAGCTCTGTGCTAGCGGAAAGGTCTGCACCTGGTTTGTGTGGCAGCCATTAGCCGCAGTGTCTGGGGCGACTAAGAAGCTGAAGTTTTGGGGAGGCTGAAACAGGAGGGTGGCAGGTTCGAAGCTGACCTCAGCAACTTTGCTAGGCCTTAAATTGTTTTTTAATGGATTTACTGTAAATCACCTCCAGGGTTAGCACTGCCAAGATGGACAGGACAGCTCTGGCCAGGGCCACTGAGTAAGAGAACCCCGAGGGGCAGGAGTGGGACCTGAGAAAAATGGTCAAGAGGCTCATTTGGCCAGAAAGAACCCATATAATAGAAATCGGGGTGGTAGGTGGACAGTGGAAGGGACAGCGAGGGCAGTGGGGGGCAGGACACTGGGGTGAGCAAGATGGGTACACAGGATACAGGTGCTGTCAGCAGGACAGACAGGGCAATACAGCATGCAGGAGAAAGGCAGACGGACAGACTGTGAGTGAGGACAGGGGCCCAGAGTTGGAGGTGGGCACCGGGCCAGAGGAAGGCGTGATGGCTAGCGGGTGACAGAGGAGAGGACAGAGTGAGAGGGGGGGCTAGGGCCCTGGGGAACCCAGGCGCCAGGAGAGAGCAGGGCGTGAGCCGGGCAGGAGAGGCACACGTCCTCCTTTGTGTAGGCATTTCAACATCACGCAAAGAAATTGCTGTCCTAAGGGCAAAGCCACGGCAGCGTTTTCTTTCTCTGAGAGAAAAATGAGCCCCGTTCTGCGTGCAGCCCGTTGTCCTGGCGCAGGTGCCTGATGGGAGCCGGCCGCCCAGCCTCGGTGGGGCAGCACCTCATCTGGCATGGCCCAGGCCAGTGCAGGGGCAGCGTCTGCCCTCGCCTGCCACCTGCCTGCTGAGGGAGTGCAGAGGAAGGGACGGCGCTCGAGGCCCGCAAGTGAACCTTCTCCGCCTGAATCGAGCCCATTCATGTTCCATCCCCTTCTAGAACATTGAAGCCCCTGTGTGTGGGAGGCGGCTCGCTCCCTGCCCGGTGCTTCTTATTTTTTATTTTTCCTTCTTCACTAGCATGGATATGGCTCTTCAGATGAAGACAGTCAGCTCACCCCCCTCTTCCCTGCCCTTGCTTTTTCTAGCATGTGATCCGAGGGAACCGCCCAATCAAAACAGAGATGGCCCACCAGCTTTATGTCCTTCAAGTCCTGACCTTTAACCTTCTGGAAGAGAGGATGATGACCAAGATGGACCCCAATGACCAGGCAGGTGCTCAGTGGCCAGTTCCTTCCTGGCGTAAATCATGCGCTCCTTTCACCTGGCTGCTGGGCGTTCCACCCTTAGTCTGTGCGCCAGGTACTGTGCGTGGTTTTGTCTGCAGAAGCAGTGTGTGGCTGAAGTTTGTGAAGCCAGCTGAATGCACCTACAGGGGCTCCCTGGCCGAGCTGTTCCCGGCCCGCTGGGTAGAGATGGTGCCTCTGGAGAGCTTGGTGCAAGAGAGCCTGCCCGCCCTGTCACTTCCCGGCTCCCCTTGGCCAGCTGATTCCGCTGCTGACTGTCTGTTTCCCCTCTCAGGCTCAGAGAGACATTATATTTGAACTGAGGAGGATTGCATTTGACGCTGAGTCTGACCCCAGCAATGTCCCTGGGAGTGGGACTGAAAAGCGCAAAGCCATGTATACCAAGGACTACAAGATGCTGGGGTTTACTGTAAGTCCCCGAGTGCAGAGGTGGGGGCTTTCCTCCCCATGGGAAGTCAGAAGGCCCACCTGACAGCTCCTCGTGGGGCCTAAAGCAAACAGCATGACAAGGCAGAGGGTCCTGACGCTGCTTTGCTTTGCAGCAGCAGGTTTGAAAGTTCACGTGTAGCATTTGGCCTGAGAAGCACCCGTCAGTGGAGGTCAGCCACGTGGTGGAGAGGGGACCCGTGCCCCTGTAGCGAGGTTCTATGCAAAGCCAGAGTGGTGACGGAATGTGGCTTGATTAAGTGTGCACACCTGCTCTGTGCCTAGAAGCACACTAGGTGCTAGGGGTGCAGGATGCGGCAGCCCCGGCCCAGCACTGTGGAGCTCAGTACTAGCAATGGGACTGTGAACAGCACTCATACCTAGGCACTGGCAGCGTGCAGAGGGAGGCGCTGGGTCACTGCACGCCAGCAACCGCTGGGGCTCAGACCGGTGTGTTTATTTCTCCAGAACCACATCAACCCGGCCTTGGACTTTACCCAGACGCCTCCTGGAATGCTGGCCCTGGACAACATGCTCTACCTGGCCAAAGTGCACCAGGACACCTACATCCGGGTAAAGGCCGCCTGGCCCCGTCCCGTGCCCATCTCCTGCCTCCCTCCCTCATTTTCTAGTCCTCCCTTTTCTCTTCCCCCACAGATTGTCTTGGAGAACAGCAGCCGAGAAGACAAACACGAGTGCCCCTTTGGCCGCAGCGCCATCGAGCTCACCAAAATGCTCTGTGAAATCCTGCAGGTTGGGGAACTACGTAAGTCTCTGCGCCCGGCCCTCCCTGGCCTTCGGCCAGCCTCGCCGCCAAGAGCTGGTAGGACGAGGTTGTGAACAGTTAGCGTCAGTGGCGCCCAATAGCCTTAGGGGCCTGTTAATACTGAGTGAGCTGACAGTCCATCTGATCCTGGTCTGTGGGGATCATGGCTGTGGCTTTGTTCGAGCTGGTCATTGGAGGTGTGTTCAGAAGTTGCCAGGGCTAGCTGAGCCCAGAGCAGGTGGAGGCAGACCAAGAGAAAGCGCCCTGCGTCCTGGAGAAGAGAGCCAAACCCATGCTCCCTGGCGGCCCCGTCCCTGGTCTGCTTTTGCCCCTCAGGATTTTGATGCAGAGGCTCGAGAGTTTCCGGCTGTGAGCTCCCAGGCCCCTGTGGGCAGAGCCTGCATCCCAGGCCCCTGTGGGCAGAGCCTGCATCCTCTCTCTGTGCTTTTCTCCCACAGCCAATGAAGGGCGCAATGACTACCACCCGATGTTCTTTACTCATGACCGAGCCTTTGAAGAGCTCTTTGGAATCTGCATCCAGCTGTTGAATAAGACCTGGAAAGAGATGAGGGCAACAGCAGAGGACTTCAACAAGGTCAGGGGACTATCACACAGCAGTCTCTGACAGCTGGCCAGCGCCTGGGGATCCCTGGGCTAGGAAACCGGCTTAGTCTGCAGAGCCGAGTCACAGGACTGAAAGAGCCTTGTCCGCTGATGGCGACTTCCGCTGTGACCTTCAGCAGGTGTCTTCTCCTTGGTGCCCCAGGCCCTCGTGTGCCTGGGGAAGCCAGCACCTGTTCCTCCCGTCCTTGTCGTGGCCGGCTGTGCCCTGCTGTGTGTGGTCACTTGAGTTAGGAGAGCAGGGGGCTGGCCTGTGACGCGCACCAGGGGCCTATAGATGTTCATCCTCGGTGCTTCCTGGGCCGCTATGGAGAGCGCCGTGCTGGGCCCTCACAGGCTGCCCGTGTGGTCGCTCAGGGTTTTGAAGTTGATCACCTCATCATAAAGAAGGGAGCAGTTTTAGCCGGGCGTGGTGGCGCACGCTTGTTATCCCCGAGCTTGGGAGGTGGAGACAGGAGGATCGTGCAGGTTCGAAGCCAGCCGCGCTGGCTTAGGAGACCCTGTTTCCAAATAAAAAGTATAAAACTAGGTCTGGGAGTGTAGCCCGGAGGTAGAAGTGTTTCCAGGAACCCCAGTACCACCAAAAAAAAAAAAAAAAAAAAGGAGAAGCGTAAAGAAGTCACTCATCACCCCGCACGGCGGCCGCCATCAGGCTCTCCTCTGGTCTTTGCTTCCACGCCTCTTCCTTAGTCTGCACTTGCCACGGGTTTCCGGTTTTGTTTTGTTTTGAAGCAGTTGTGTAGAGGAGATTGTTTTAGGGCAGCTCTAACCCCCCAGGCCCTGTGCCGGCCTCCGTGCAGCTCTCCATACACTCTGGCACAGCGCCATCCCCTTAGAGACGAGGAGGGGGCTGAGTGGTAAGTGACTCTCAGGAACAGGCCCAGGGGCAGAGCCAAGATCTAAAGCATCTCTCTAATTCCAATGCCTGTGTTTATTCCTGGGTACCAGTGGCTGCTTGGAATACATGACAAGTGAAGTCCCGGCCACCATCTGTCCCTTGACCTGCGTAAGCACCAAGGTGACCCTCGGAGCCGGCTCCCGCACCTGCTGGCTGGCGTCTGGAGGCCGCTTCCTCCGCGAGCCTCTCTCCAAGGTCAGCCCGCGGTCGCGGTCACAGCCACACTGAGCCGACGCGTCTCTCCTCTCAGGTCATGCAAGTGGTGCGAGAGCAGATCACGCGGGCTCTGCCCTCCAAGCCCAACTCCCTGGACCAGTTCAAGAGCAAACTGCGCAGCCTGAGCTACTCGGAGATCCTGCGGCTGCGCCAGTCGGAGAGGATGAGTCAGGACGACTTCCAGTCCCCACCCATCGTGTAAGTGCCGCCTGGAGGGCCTGGCGCGCGCGGCCGCCCGGCCACTCACTCTGTGCTATCCGCCCCAGGGAGCTGAGGGAGAAGATCCAGCCGGAAATCCTGGAGCTCATCAAGCAGCAGCGGCTGAACCGGCTCTGCGAGGGCAGCAGCTTCCGAAAGATCGGGAACCGCCGGCGGCAGGGTGAGGCCCGGGCCGCGGGGAGGCCGGCCACGCATCCTTCGCCCTGCCTGGCCAGGCCTTCCCAGTGCTGCCCGCTCACCCTTGGCTTGTGTTCTAGAACGGTTCTGGTACTGCCGCCTGGCGCTGAACCACAAGGTTCTGCACTACGGAGACTTGGACGACAACCCTCAAGGGGAGGTGACATTCGAGTCCCTGCAGGAAAAAAGTAGGTCCCTTCTCTGCTGACGGTGGGGTTAGGCTCGGCAGGAGGCTCGGCCCTGGCTGCTTCAAACAGCCGCCTGTTCTTGGGCCCAGGCCCTCTTGGGACCTGGTTCCGTATCAGAGGTCCGGGCCTGGCCCGCCTGGGCTTGTGTGCAGAGCTGCCGAGCGCAGACATGGGCATGTCGGTAGGTCGTCAGGGTGCAGGACTGTTGAGAGGCCAAGCTCTGGAGCCTGACTCCCGAAGTCAGATTCTGCCCCTAATTAGTCATTAATTCTGATTAGTTCCAAGTTCATCCTCACCTCTGCCTTGGTTTTTTCTGGTAAATGAGAATTACAGTCACACACCCCACCTACGAGGCCTGCATGAGTAATGAAGAGTGGCTGGCAGCTGCCCACTGCGAGCAGCTGCCCCTGGTGTTCGTGCTGGTGGCAAAGTGACACCCGCGAGCTCTGACCCAGTCTCACCGGTCCGTTGCCTGCAGGAAGTGAGCACGGAGGAGGGAAGAGTCCAGGCCCTGCGCCATGGCCCCTCCCCGAGGCAGTGGTCCTCTCTGTCTGGGGGCCGTGATTCCCTGACACGCTGCCCAGGGCTCCCCTTCCAGCACCGAGGCAAGCACTGACCAGCTTGCAGCATGCACTGCAGATGCTAATTTCCATCATCTCTCAGTTCCTGTTGCAGACATTAAGGCCATTGTCACTGGGAAAGATTGTCCCCACATGAAGGAGAAAAGTGCTCTGAAACAGAACAAGGTGAGTGGCGCGGCAGCCACGGGCTCGCGGTGACCCTGCGAGCGCAGTGGGGGGCATGCTTGCTTGCCTCCCCTCTCCATGTTCTTGAATGTTCTGTTAAGAATTTTGAACATACACAAAAATAAATAGAACCCAAATACATGCCTCACCCAGTCTCAGCCACCGTGGCCCATTCTGTGAATCACTAAAGAAAAAGACTTTCACCATGATCCTGACACCATGCTCACACCTACAGGGGGGCAAAGGTAGTGCTCTCATTTCAAGTGCTCCCTTCAGACCTGTTTGAAATGTCCTCCACTTGTCTTCGGAATATTGCAGTTTCTCTATATGAAAATCTATAGCCAGGCGTGGTGTCTCACGCTTGTCATTCTGGTACCTGGGAGGCTGAGACGGGAGGATCGCAGGTTCGCGACCAGTCTCAGCAACCTCATGAGGCTCTCCGTGACTTAGCGAGACCCTGTTTCAAAATAAAAACTAAAATCAGGCTGAGATACAGCTCGGAGTGCTCCTGAGTTCAATCCTCAGTACCACAAACGACAACAACAACAACAACAACAACAAAAAATACACACACACACACACACACAAAACTTGAGATGTACAAACACTCATACCCATTTTGTTGACATCAGAATCCAAATAAGGCCTGCATGTTGCCATGAGCCTTCTTACGTCTCTTCATTCATAAATCCCCCGCCATCTTTCCCATCTTTTTTTCTTTGCAGCTTATTAGTTGAGGGAACCAGGTTGCTTGTTTGGCAGTTTCTCCGAGTCTTTATCTCCCCCTGGTGCAGTCAGCTTGTTCCTCCGTCCCAGATCTGTATATTGTTGGAGGGCTCTCGAGGTTTGATTTGGTTCAAGTTTAACTCTCTGGCAGGACCATGCTCAGCGCCTCATTCCATTAGTACGTTAAGATTTGCAAACTAGTGATACGCTCGCGCAGGCGTTCCTTTTATTTATGAGCTGAACTACTTCTCTGAAGAGAAACTTGCCCTTTTCTACTAGCAGTTTCCCAGCCCTGCAGTTCATGTAAGAGAGGGGGACACATCCTCTGTTATTTTATGTATCCACTTTTAAAACAGTTGTGCAATTTGTGTAAGGAGGATGCATTCTCTATTCTGAGTTACTTCCCTGATGTCCTGCAACAGTAACCAATTTTGTGTCTGTGGTTTGCTTTGTGCTTTAGTATAATGAACTCAAGGATTTATACAAATTGTTTCAATCCATTGCAGCTATTTTATTGCTGCTCAAATGGCCCCATCTTTGCAGTTTATATATATTTTTTAATTTTGTTAAAACTTTCCAGTGCCAGCTGGGTATGGTGCTTGTAATCCCCGCGCTTGGGAGGCGGAGACAGGAGGATCACGCAGGTTTGAAGCCAGTCGCGCGTGCTGGCTTAAGAGGCCCTGTTTCCAAATAAAAATGTAAAAATAGGTCTGGGAGTGTAGCCCCGAGGTAGAAGGGCTTCCAGGAACCCCAGTACCACCAAAAAAAAAAAAAAACCAAAAAACTTTCCAGTGCCAATTTGTAGTATGATAGTCAATCACTTTAGCAACATTAAAATAAGGTACATTTAAGGTAGCATGCAGTCACGGGCTCTGACGTGCAAGGGTCCGAGTGTTGAAAATGACTTTTCTCCAGGACTGCACCTGGACTAGGGCAGGGAGCGGGGAGCTAGGTCAGTGGACACCGGGCTCATCTCCAGCTGCACCTGCGTGCATGCTCACGGTCCTTGGCAGCGCCATATCTAAAACTGAAATATGTGGTTAGTGCCACGTTACTAGGACTTTGGCCAAGTCCGTGATGTGCAGAGTCCCGGCCATCTTGTTGTTCCACCTAACTGAAAGCTTTGTCCTTAGGAGGTGCTGGAATTGGCCTTCTCCATCCTGTATGACCCTGATGAGACCTTAAACTTCATTGCTCCTAACAAGTACGAGGTGAGTGCGTGGCGCTGCCTTGGACAACGCGGCCCTCACCTGGGCTCTGCGCTGGAGGGGGGAGTGGGTAGGAGCTGGTGGCCACAGCTGGTCTCAAAGGTCACCACCAGCTCCAGATGCCAAGGATCTGCTCGGATGTAGCCTTTCACCCCTGAGCGGTTCTCTCCACAGTCTTTACCAGTGACAGCTGCCGAGCTGTACTCTGCACTAACTTGCTGCGGCTGGCCTCCAGTTTGCAATCCTCCTGCTGCCTCCGCCTCCCGATTTTAGGCATGTGCCACTGCACCCAGCTCTTTAGAACTAATTTTTTTCAACATTGATTGACTGGGTAATTTAACTCTTTTGAATCAAAGTTGAGACCCTGCAGTGTTGCTGTTTATGACCTGATTTTTTCACCTCCTCCGTGTTCCCCTCCCGGTTCTCATTTTGAGGAACGGCTGGCCACAGTCACCACAGATCTGTACCTGACTTCACGTCAGTGATGTTCTGGTTTCAGGTCTCACCTTCTTCTATTACTTAGTTGTACTTTTACATCACATTTCATATTAAGGAGTTTTATTGTAAATCTCCCATAAAAAACAAAGATACCTTTAGAAAGTGCGTGCTCCCCTCTCAGCGTATCTTGGCTCTGAACGTGCCGGGGACTTTGGCGGGATCTCCTGCAGCCCCGGGGCTACCGTGTGACACTTGCAATGTGCTCCCTGCAGTACTGCATCTGGATTGATGGCCTCAGTGCCCTCCTGGGGAAGGACATGTCCAGCGAGCTGACCAAGAGTGACCTGGACACCCTGCTGAGCATGGAGATGAAGCTGCGGCTCCTAGACCTGGAAAATATCCAGATCCCCGAGGCGCCACCACCAGTCCCCAAGGAGCCCAGCAGCTATGACTTTGTCTATCACTACGGCTGAGCCCGAGCCGAGGCCGTGGAGCCCAGGAGGGGACCGGGCCTGCAGAGACGCGCGTGCTGTTGCCTTGCCTCCTGCTCGGACAGAGTTTGTGACCACGTGGCCGGCCAGTGCCAGCACTCCTGACTCACCTCAGGCCGCCAGCGCTTCCTGGCCCCTGTCCACTGTGAGTCGTGAAGGCAGGGCGCTTTGCCCTCCCGCCATCGCGAAGCCTGGGACGGGGCCAGGAGGGACGGACAGCGGTGCCCTCACCTTCCAGCCCAGCAACTGCACCTTCATCTGGGTTTAACAGCCACCACCTTTTTTTTCTGATCCTGATCTGTGGTGGCTGCGCCCAGAAAGGAAACGTTGCCTGCAGAGGACAGGTAACCTGGGCCCGCTGAGAGTCTTGAGTGACCACCTCTGGGTGGCCCACTCCTGTGACCCAGATCTGCATACAGGCCTCGGGCCTTCTCCTTCATCTTCTTCATGAGGGCTCACTCCAGCCTCATCCGGTGCCAAGACATTGCTGCTTCTGAGGTTTGGGTCTACCATCTCTGGTCTTTAGAGCTATCAGCTCTCTCATGCCTGAATCGTGCAGGATTCAGGGCAGATGGGAATTTCTCCACGCAAGTCCTCAGCCTCACCCTGGCCAGGCAGCCCCCAGGCTAAGCCCCACCCTCTAATCCCCAGTGAGGCCTAGGCCTGGACTGTGGTGAGCTCACAGGTCCTACCCCTACCCATTCGTAGCTTTCCTGCTGGGGGGGCTCCCACTAACCCGAGTTGCCACCCTCCAGATGTCCCCCTGGGCCTTCCGGGCTGCGGGACGCTCGCTATGGTTCTGCCACTGGCCAGGACTCGAGCGAGCTGGCTGCGGCCACGGCTGTGTTGGACTTCCTGGTGCCGTAGCACGTGAACCGCATGCAGCCTCTCCTTGGGCCTACGTGAACACGGTGGCATTCGGCGTTGGTGGCCTGGCATGGTAGGTACTGCCCAGTGAAGAGTGGACTATATATTTTCTTTACTATAGGCCATGCTTATACAGACATGTATATATATATTTATAGAAGATCTACCTGTCCTTGGATGGAATGTGTAGGGGACAATTGAGGGGGAAGTAATGCTCCTAGTTGTGAGCCAGGAGTGTAACCAGAGAGCAGCCAGGAGTTTCCTGTGAGTAGCCATGTTTTCAATAAATACTTTGATGTGTAAACTGGTTCCTCTTAAGAGCTGTTTCCCATGAGCTCCTTGCCCAGGGTGGAGAGCCGCCCTGGCAGCCTTCATTTCAGCGTGCCTCCAGCTGGAGCCCTCGTCACCTCCAAGAGCCCTTCCTCCTCCTCACCCGCCCTCTCCCACCACACAGCCACACGCACCTGTCATTAATGACGCGCACAGATTGTCACACTGGGACAAAGTGTTTCCTTCTAGTGCTGCTGGGCACAGCAGGGAAAGGCATACCGTATTCCCCCACAAACACGGCCTCCCTCTTCTGCCAGGGACGCAGCCAGGGAACAGCTCCAGTACTTGTGCCTTACAAAGAAGACATGTTCTTCACCCTGTGTGTGGCCTGTGCTCCGTGCCCAGCCTTCCAGCTGGGCTGCTGCTCCAGTCCCAGGCCTTGGAGGCTGGGAGGCTTGAATGAGGGCAAAGATGAAAATAGATACTTTGTCTTGCCTCATGAGGGCCAGCGCTTTCCAAAGGCATAGAAAGTACATGCAATCCCAGCCTTGAGGACTGAATAAAGCCCAGACCTCGGGCAGCGAGGGGTACTGTTGGAGACGCTTGGTAAGCATTGAATGAACTCGGGCCTGCCTGGTGCCAGCTGGCAGCAGAGCCCACGGTGGTTTGCATAAAGCACTGCATACACTCTGGCCTTGAGCCTTGTGCAGAAGGGCAGGAGCCAGGCCGAGATCCACGGTTGTAGTCAGTCCTGGCCTAGTGCAGAGCCCAGGGGAAGACTGGAAGAGGGCAAGAGCACAAAACCGGGTCTGGCCCGCCTGTCCTAATGGTTCTCACTGTCCACGGCTGCCCCTTTTAATCCCTCCTGTGGGCATTCTGGGATCCCACGGAGCCTCCACGGGAGCCTTCTCACCCCCTCCTTTAGGAGCTGGGTCCCCTCTGGGATGCGCTTCCTCTTGAAATAATCCTTACAAAACTTCAGAACACAGAAAATATTTCACGAATGTTTTTTGTTTTAAGTCAAAATTTAATTCCCCTGACATGACTCTCCGGCTGGCTTAAGCTAGAGGAAAATGTTCTTGAGAGCTATCTTCGTGGCTCTTTGCACGACTGGCCAGCACTTCCCCGGAAATGTAGACAAACACTTAATCTGTTTAATCAAAGCTAACAAGTGATCATTGTTCAGTAAACAGGCGCTCACTGTGCAGGACCCGAGGCGGCAACGGGCCTCGGAGCACGGCGCTGCCGGGGCGCGGGGCCCGCACCGCCCCGAGCACGCGAGTGCGCGGCCGGCCGGCGGGGTCTGCGGCCCGGGGACCCTGCGCGGGCGCTGGAGGCCCTGGAGGAGCCCGTCGGCGCGGACCCCGGCTCGGCTCCGCCCCGCCCCCGGCTTCCGGCGGAAGCGGCCCTCCCGCGGGCGGGGGCGGGGCTCGGCTCGCACTTCCGGCGGGAGCGCCGCGCCGAGGTGAGGCGCGCGGCGAGCGGTCCTGCGCCGGGCTGCGGCCCCGCCCGGCCCCGCCCCAGCCTCAGTTTCCCCGCGGTGGGGGCGGGGCCCGCGCCGCGGGCTTCAGTAGGCTCGGGCGAATCGGGCGCGGCCCCGCCCGCAGGGAGGCCGGGCGGCGGGGAGCACGTGAGCAAACACGGAAACGTCAGTGGCGGACGCCACGAGGAGGCCCGGGGAGGCCGGCCGCGCCCGCCCCGCGGGAGGGGCGTGGCTCCGGGAGGGCGTGGCTTCGGTGAGGGCGTGGTTCCGGGAGGGGCGTGGCTCCGGGAGGGCGTGGCGGCGGCCACGCTGGCGGAAGGCCGGGCTGGCGGGCGCCGGGTTGCCCCGGAGGCGGGGGAGGCGCGGGCCGGCGGTGCGGGCCGCGCGGGGACGGCCCTCGGAGGGCGGGCGCTGCTTTCCGCGCTCCAGCCGGGTCTCCTCCGTGAGCTCCAGGCCGTGGGGACCACAGGCAGCACGGGGACCCCCGGGAGAAGGCAGGCAGCAGGTGCAAGGTACCCGGCTGTGTCGGTGGGAGAGGAGAGGAGGCAGGAGAAGTGGCCGCGTCAAGAAGTAAGCGGCGGTGAGGCTGATGGCGGCATTTGGAGGATGAGGGGAAGCGCGGGGCCACAGGTGACTCCGGCGCCTCTGGCTTAAGGAACTGTGTGCGTTCGAGCGGCACTGACTAAATGGATGGGATAGTTTGGGGGCGTGAGGCAGAATTAAGGTATCATCTAGGGCATCTTAAGTTTTAGATACCTGGAGCGGAGCTTGCAAGATTGAAGTCAGACCTACTAGTCTGCTGGTTAGGGCTACTGGAAAGAATGGGACATCATTGGCCCAGGTGGCTTGGGTAGGACGGGACTTGTTAGGGTGAGAATTAAGATAGGGGAGAAAGGCCAGCCCTCAGCCACCCAAAGACAAGTTGAGGTTGTGTCAGCCAAGAAGGCCAAGGAGGAGTCAGAAAGGACCGGAGATAGGGGTAGCCTGGCCTCCAACATGTTTTCCCAGGAGGAGGAAGTGGTGGTCAGTTGTGTAAAAGGAGACCAGAAACGTGGCCTCTGGAGGGACAACAGGAAGGAGGGCCTGATGACTCAGGAGCAGTGGGGACTGCGCACAGGAAGAGGCTCGAAGCATGGGGGCCTCTGAGGACGTGTGCTGTAAAGGCTTGTACCTGATGCCACCACCTCCCCTCCCCAGCGGGCAGATTCTGTTTGGTTTGGGCACTGGGGATTTATCCCAGGGACAATCTACCTCTCAGCTACACCCTCAGCCTTTTTTATTTTGAAATAGGGTCTTGCTAAATTACTGAGACTGGCCCCAAACCTGCTATACTCCTGTCTCAGCCTCCCAGGAACAGGTGTGTGTTACCGCGCCCAGGTAAATGGTCCTATCTCCTATTACAGTTGGAGAAACTGAGTCCCGAAGTCAAGTAGTTGAGAGTCGTGAAGTAGTGAGTAGAAGCATCGGGATTCGCTCCCAAGTGCCTTAACCTCAAAACCCATACTTGTACGCACTAAGCACAAAGCCATGTTATAGAGATGGAGGCCTTGAGAGGAGCCAGCTGCTACCGCAGTGTACCAGCCCGAGCCCGATGTGCTTGCTGCTCCACTGCCTCTCCACTGAGGCTGAATGTGAGATTCCTCTCCTGGACAAGTGAGACCTGAAAAGGGGCGTTTAGCCCTGTAACCTGGTCTCCCTCACCATCGAGTCTGGGTGAGGCCCTTAGCAGTTTCACGTCTGTATCTCCGGCACTAAGCATACAGGGGCCCTTACGCACATCAAATACATGGCCATATCATTTCCAGGGGCCCCTCTAGCTGAGGGCTGGCTTTCTGTTTGGGGGTAGGTGACCCTCTACATGTTTAATGAGAAAACTAGCATGTCTGACTTTGAGACAGTGCCCCCTGTGAACTAGGGTAGTCACGGGTCGTGGAGAAGTCCTTTGCAGGAAAAGCAGCGTGTGAACAGTGGAGAGAGGACATTACGGTGTTGGAGCAAGAACAGTAGCAAATACTGCAAGAAGCTGATTCACAGAGGGAGAGGCAGACTGCCCAGGCGTGGAGGCCACCGGAGGGGCCCGTGAGAGTGCTAGGGAGAAGGCCTCTCTGAATGCGTGCGAGGCTGCCGGTGACTGCTGCGTGGGATGATCAGTAGTGGTCAACAGCAGCACTCTCCAGCCCCAGGCAGCGCCTGGCAGTGTCTGGATAGGTGTGTTGTGATGACTTGGGACCCCGGGGAAAGGATGCTCCTGGGTAGAGACCAGGGATGCTGCTGAGTATCCTCCGATGCCCAGGACAAGCCTCCCACAGATGTTATCCAGCCCCAAACATCAGTGGTGCCAAGTTTGGGAAACCCTGACATAGAGAAGAGAGAGTGGGTCTGTGTGATACAGGCTTGAGGCCTGTGTGCCCTGCTCTTCAGTGACGTAAGCAGGAGTCTGGCTTGGGAGCGGCAGGAGAAACAGAAGCCTGCAGGGGGCTACTGTGGTCCTTGGGGGAGAGGTTGGGGCTCGGGTGACAGGACTGAGGTCGGTAACTGTGATCATACTGGGATTTTTTTTAAAGATAACAGCTGACAATGCTTGGTTGGTTGAGTGTGGGCTGAGAGAAAGAGGAGGCGGGATGAGAATGGTTTTCTGCAGAAAAAGGTGTTAATTTTGGACACTCAGGGTGTGAGATGCCTGGAGACTAGAGGTCCAGCTACAGAGGTGAAGGCAGCGATTGGATATTCTTCGGGGCTCATGGGGAATAAGAGCTGGGGTACACAGGAGGGATGTCAGTTCGCGGAAGGCATTCCAGGCAGTGAGACTGCGCTAAGCCAGGTAGGACAGTGATTTCAACCCATTGGCTCCAGCACACCCTTTTAGCACAAATATTTTTTTAACAGCCCCCTTATTCTGAAATGAAACATGATTAGTAAAAACTCCCTACACCTGATTTATTTAAAAATTAGTGGTGCCCTAACTGTAATACAAAAAGTAGTTGACAGTAAAATGTATTTCTATCCGGACCTTCCTGGGTGCAAGGATCCGAGAGTGAGGGCGGAGCAGCCACGGTGCAGGCTCCCGTGGCCAGGTGTCACAGCTCAGAAGGGAGCCCTTGGCATCCTTCTGACAGTCAGTTACTCCTCAGCGTGCATGGCACTTGCGTTCTTGGAATCTTCAGTGCACGGCAGAACCATAGCAGAACTGCTGTGAGTTAGGTTCTGGGTTCAGGTCATCCTAGGCCAATCTTCCACCCACACGAATGTCAGAGGCCTGCAGATTGTAGGCCCACGCGTGGCAGTGTGCACTAGGTCTTCACAGTCCCCCCTCACGCTGTGCCAAGAGCACCCCCAGAGTCGCCACCACCATTCCCAGACACCTCTAGAGAGAACCACAGAGCCCTTGGGCAGCACCCTGCGCCAGCTCCCAGTCTTTGTGGGGCCAGGGAAGAGACAGCACAAGTTCCAGAGCACAGCGCAGCTGTAATCGCTCCCGCAGAACCCACCGTGGGGCTCTAAGTGGCTTCCCGAACAGGTGCCTGCGAAGGAGGGGTGCAGGTGAAGCGCCAGGTGTGACGCTGGGCCCCGACTCCCCCAGGCACAGATGGGTCTGCCGGGTCCAAGCTGGGCTTTCACTGCGCACTCGAGCACTCGCCAGGGTTGCTGGACTGGCCGAGTGACGGGAGCTGTTTGGCTTGGCAAGACCCTGCACAGGCGCCGCCCCTGTGGGAGTGGTTTTTAGAGGCTAGGGCAGAGAAGTGCTGGTTTTCTAGACCATTTTTGACCCCTAAGACCAGATCAGTGCCCTGAAAATCATGTGCATGCTCTCTGTCACTGAGCCATCAGACAAATTAAAGAACTCACAGAATGCCAGGTTGGGGGCTGTGGACATGCTGTCCCTGTCTCCGTGCAGCTCAGAGCCTTGCAGGGGACACGCATACTCAAATCATACCCCACGCAGGTGCTCTGAAGGAAAAGCAGGGGGCATGAGACTCACCTGGATCTCGGGGAGAGTCCCTGAGGCGGTGACATTTAAGCCCAAGATAAGCAGGAGGGGCTGAGGAAGGCCGTCAGCCACCCACCTGGGAGAGCCTGGGGCGGAGGCTGGCGAGACCAGCCGGGCCGGATCAGGACCTCGGGAGCCCCGGAAGGGTTTTGGCCTTTTCTTAGGAGCACTGGAAGCCGCCGAGGCGTTTCGAGCAGTAGTCTGGCATGACCAGATTTGTGTCTTGAAAAGGTCATATCGGTGGCCACCGTGGGAGAACAGCTCGGGGTGGTGGGAGCGCATGGGCGTGACCGGGCTGTGTGGCTGCGCGGTGTGGGAGGCAGGCCCTCAGGCGCCAGCACAGCCGCCACCTCGTCTTCCAGCTGCAGCCTGGGCACTCCGCCCTGCATTCAGCTGACCATGGAACCTGTGAGCTCGGGCCACCAGCCCCTTAGGTGAGGACCCCATTAGGGGCCACGTTGACCATTCCGAATGATGGAGGCAAAGAGAACTCTTCCGGCCGACGGATCTCCTTGTTGACGCTGCGGCACCGTGCAGCCGGCTCTCCCCTGGGCCGACTTCAAGGGAGGCAGCTGTCCCTTGTGGCCGAGGTCTGGGAGCCGCAGCCCCACGGATGGGGAGGTGGGCCCTCGACGTGGCCTTCGTGTGGAAGGCGGTGCTGACGCTGGGGCTGGTACTTCTCTACTACTGCTTCTCCATCGGCATCACCTTCTACAACAAATGGCTGACCAAGGTAACTGGAAGCCTGGCCAGTGCAGGCGGCGGGGAAGAAGTGGCCATAATCGGGGCAGCCATACTGGCCCAGAGCGGCTGTTGCCGGGGCATGGGTTGCAGGCAGGGCCCAGCCTGTGAGTGTTGCGGTGATGGAGATGACACTGGGCTGGGTGTGAGCCCCGGGTGCCGCTTCTCAGACATCTAAGGATGAGACCGATGGTCCCTGCTTAAAGGACTGTGATGCGGCTGGGAGCCCCTCACGTGGCGTATCACCCCTGGCGCCCGGTCGGGGGGAGGCGGGCGGCAGCGCGGGTGCTCCCAGCGGTGCTCCCAGCCGGCCCGTCTGCTTTGGGCCCGCAGAGCTTCCACTTCCCCCTGTTCATGACGATGCTGCACCTGGCTGTGATCTTCCTCTTCTCCGCCCTGTCCAGGGCTCTGGTTCAGTGCTCCAGCCACAGGGCTCGCGTGGTGCTGAGCTGGACCGACTACCTCAGAAGAGTGGCCCCCACAGGTATGGGTCCGGGTGGAGGGGTGGCCCTGGGGCCACGGCCCACCCCTGTCCTGCTGCCTCTCCCCTTCCCTGCCTTCCTACTCCCACACACCCAAGAGAGCCCTGCCTTAGCCATGGCCTCGGGGCTCCCTCTCCCCAGGGCTGTGGTGGGGTCACCAGGAAGATTTCCTAGGTCAGGCCAGGCCAGGCGTAGAGCAGGCGGACCTGAAGGGTGGTGGGGCTGAGCTGCGGGGGAGCCCTGAGCATGTGCGGTGTGAAGCTGCCCCAGCGCTGAGGACTTGGAGCCAGTGAGGGAGACAGAGGCTGACGGGCCTGTCTGGAGGCCCTCGAGTTTGTTTCCTCCTGAGGGGAGTGGTTTTCACTGGGACTCGCAGGGTCTGAGGCCCGCGGAGGGACGGTACGCAGGTCAGTCGCAGCCTTTCAGAGACGTCCAGCCCTGTCACTCGCTGGCGGGCCTGTCCCACTTTTGGCCAGGCGTGAACCTTTCAGTTCCTGGCTGGAGAGGAAAGCCTCGGGTTCCCAGAGGAAGCCAGCGATGTGCAGGGCAAAGCGAGTCTCCTCGGCTGCACGTTGGCCACCTGTCGGGCTCCTTGGCCATACCAGTCACCGGCGCCCTTGTCCCCGTAGCACTGGCAACGGCACTTGACGTGGGCTTGTCCAACTGGAGCTTCCTCTACATCACTGTCTCGCTGTGAGTACCGGCCCGGCCCAGCACCTCCCCTCAGGCCAAGCTCACTGTCTGTCTACGCTCAAGGCCGGTGGCCCGGCCACCATGCCACGCCGGGACCAGCCCTTACCCACTCGGCTCCTCCCTGGCACCCAGCAGCTCTCCGAGAAGCCTCCAGCCTCCTCTGTAAGCCCAGTGCAGAGGGGATGCTGAGCCTGCCTGCGGGGTGGGGGACAGGTGCAAGGCCACAGAGCACTGCCGTCATTGCCCGCCAATCCCCGCCCACTGTGGGCCCGGCCTGCGCAGGAGTCGGCGCTTCCCTGTTTTGCTTCAGAAAACACAGTCCCTACCTTCTCTCTGCCCTGTCTTGCCTGGCTTCTGCCAAGGGCCAGGTAAAGAATAGGATTTGGCGAGCAGTATCAGACCCATAGCCTCTTCTCCCAGGTGGTAAACCAGAGGCCTTAGTCAGACATTTCTTCTGATAAAAGGTCCCTTATCAGTCCAGATGGCGCAGGCCGGCTCCTTTTAGTCTTCTGTACCCAGGTTGCCCTGCTGCCCTGGGCGTGAGTGGCCCTCCAGGAGGTCACTCCGTGGTCTCTGGCCTGGCTCCGACAGTGCATTATGGGTCATCTCTGCTTCCAGGTACACGATGACCAAGTCCTCAGCTGTGCTCTTCATCCTGATCTTCTCCCTGATCTTCAAGCTGGAGGAGCTGGTGAGGCGCGTGTTGTCTTTGTCGCCCTGCCCCTTGGTGTGCCAGGCATAGAAGAGGGAATATGAGAGGTGGTCTGCCACTCTTACAGAGGCGACAACCAGCCAGGTGGCGCCAATTCCCTTCTCTGAGACAGGAGATAGTTGTGGGCAGTTTGCAGAATACTTAGAAACGAGTAGAGCAGGTGCTGGCAGAAAGGGAAGCTCGGGGTTCACGCGGAGCTGGGCTCTGGGGGTCCTGCTGTGCCTCGTGGGTGCCTGAGACAGCACAAAGCACTGTGCGATGTTGACTGTGGAGGGATGTTGGGGCCTGCGGGCAGCAACAGCAAGGAGTGCCCGTGCCCCCTGGAGGGTGCAGGGATAGATGGGGTGTTTGCCCTGGGGGCAGCCAAGATGGCTGCCAATCCCCAAACTCCAGAGTGATGAACTCTTGCCACCCGAGCCCCCAACTTAGCCGCACTGTCCCGTCCTCCAGCGTGCGGCGCTCGTCCTGGTGGTCCTCCTCATCGCTGGGGGCCTCTTCATGTTCACCTACAAGTCCACTCAGTTCAACGTGGAGGGCTTCGCCCTGGTGCTGGGCGCCTCGTTCATCGGCGGCATTCGCTGGACCCTCACCCAGATGCTCCTGCAGAAGGCCGAGCTGGGTGAGCTCGCGTGAGGGCGGCCCGGTGGCTGCAAGCCACGCAGGCGCAGCAGGCCTGACCGCGCCCTCTGCCCTCCTGCAGGCCTGCAGAACCCCATCGACACCATGTTCCACCTGCAGCCGCTCATGTTTCTGGGGCTCTTCCCTCTGTTTGCCATATTTGAAGGTACGTTGGGCCCACTGCCCCCAAGGCGCCTCAGTGCAGCAAGTCTGCGCTACGCCTGGTGTAGTGCTAGCCACAGAGATTCCTGAGGGCAGAGACGCAGCCCCTGCCCCCGCAGCCATGATTTGGAGCTAGACAGACATATAAACAAAACACAGCTGGGATCTAGTGTGGTAAGTGCTGCACAGAAGCATGTGTAGAGTACGCGGGCTTCGTGGTGACGCTGTACAGACAGGTGTGCCCACGATGACCTGGGCGCTTAAGCACGCGGACTGAACGCTCCTTGAACGCGGGTGTGGCGGTGCCGTCCTTATTCCCACATCGCAGGTGAGAGAAACTGAGGCAGGGAGTAGGGAAGATGGCTTGCCCACCGCCCCGTAGCCCATAAGAAGCCAGAATTTGCCTCAGCCGCCTGGCTCTGGGCCACTGGGCATAGTGCTCCAAGGAGCAGAGGCGGGCCTCGGTGGGGGCAGCAGAGCCCCAGCACGTGTGTGCAGGATGAGTGTGATGTGGTGTGCTGGCGGGGGCAGGGCAGCCTGGGAAGCATGTCCTGGCGTGGAACTGTGTACAGTGAGGGAATGGGGGCTGGGGCTGGGGACAAGAGTCCATCTGTTGGTCCCCCCCCCCCCCGTCGGCTTCCAGAGCCCAGGAAAGGCGGGTGGCACAGCGTGTTGGGGTTAGCCTTTGTCCTCTGTCTGTTTATCCTTCTGCCCAGAGTCCTCGCTGTCCTCAGGGTCATTACAGAAGATCCTGCCCCACATCCATTTAAGTTTCAAGCAGTGAAGCGTCTCCAGCCTTCCTGGGAAAATTATTCTGCCGCCCCGTTGTCCAGGAAACTTCTGTTCAGAGCCTCATGTTTTCCCTGTTTAAAATCTCTCCCCGTTCCTTCATTATGCCCCTCGTCGCAGACGCCGCCCCCTCCCGGCTCTGCAAACCCTCCTCCCAAAGCCCTGGTAGTCGCCACTTAGCAAAGCTGCACGGATTTAGCTCCTTTAATCTTTTCTGGTAAATTAATCCCCCAAGCTCCTTCATTACTTACGTTGCTCTTCCCCAAATTCCCTTCAGTTTGCCAACGCCTCTGCAGCACTGCTGAGCCCAGCACCAGACAAGATGTCCTCCACCCCGAGGCCTCCGGCCTGGGGACCGCCACTCTGCGTTTTTGTGGTACTTCCCTCCCAAACCCCAAAGTTCCTGTCAGCTCCCAGCTCCTGCCGGGTCTCTAACGCGCCCAGTGCAGGGCTAACCTCACCCTCGTACGCCCTGGCCACCTGGCTACTGCTAGGGACCCCGGGAGTCCCTTGTCTTGGAGGGACTCCCCAGAATGTAAGCAAAACGTGGTGCGTTGTGTGTGTGTGTGTGCGTGTGGGCTTCTGTGGAGCAGAGAGCTGTGGCTTCTGTTATATATTTAGGTTTTCTTTGAAGAATGTTCATCAAATTATACTGCTTGTTAGAAAAAGACCAATGTAGTCCCAGTCCTGCCATTTCGTCTATAAGAAAACCCAAGTCCAGAAAGGAAACCTCTCTCAGCCCAGGTCCCGGGTGCAGTAGCAAGGTCCGGATTAGAGGGGGTGGCCCCGTGGAGGAGCGCCTCCCCACCATGCACAGGCCCGGGCTCCATCCCCAGCACCACACAAGCCTGTCTACCAGAACAGGGCACTGCCCTGGCTCTTCTGTGCGTGCCAGCCCCTCCTCCAGGCCGCAGGTCCAGGGCCCTCCCTGTCAGCACGCTGGCTTGCCTTGCCTGGGCTCCCTGCCGCCGTCCTGGCCCCCCTGTGTGGGGCTGTTTCATTCTTCCCATTTCTTCCCAGCAGTGGTCCCGGGGACAGAGCCCCTCTGGGTGGCAGCCGGCTGGCGTGGGCGGCCCAGGACCTGGCCTCCCGCTCTCCCCTGTTGCTTTCAGGTCTCCATTTGTCCACATCTGAGAAGATCTTCCGTTTCCAGGACGCAGGGCTGCTCCTGCGGGTGCTCGGGAGCCTCTTCCTGGGCGGCATCCTCGCCTTCGGCCTGGGCTTCTCCGAGTTCCTCCTGGTCTCCAGGACCTCCAGCCTCACACTATCCATTGCTGGCATCTTCAAGGTACAGGCTCGGAGGCGCCCTGGCGCTGACCTGGATGGGGCCTGGCCATCGCTCCTGCACTCCCAGCCCTCTGGGGAAGAGCCAGAAGTGCCCCCTCCTCCTGGTCCCCTCAGCCCCAAGCGGCCGCCACCCCCAGACAGGTGGGGAAACGTCTTGAGAGCCAGGCCTGGTCCACCAGCCCTGGAGTGTGTTCGTGCTGTATCTGCAGCTGTGGCTGAGGAGCCCCCAGGCTCCGCCGTGAGAGCTCGGTGACTGTTGGCAGTGCCCGCGTGGGCACCGCAGGGCTATTCACATCATGCCTGCTTGCCGCATGCGGCCACTCTTCCTGTCCTTCCTGCTTTCTTCTGCCTTCTCCCTCACCCCAGCAGTCCTCTTTGCCCAGGGCCAGGAGGGGTTTCCTCTTGTGCCACATAGACACCCATGCTCGAGCAGTGCCACCTAAAACCAGGAAGGAGCCCTCCCCGAGGGTCTCCTGGCTGCAGCCAGAGGACGAGGTGGGAGCTATGGCTCTCAGAAAGACCGTCCCACCAGCCGCTGTTTAGGAAGGACCCCAGTACAGCGTCCTCAGAGCCCGCTGGGACCAACGTCACCCACAGGGACTGAGGGCTCCCTGCCTGCAGACGCCCGTGCCCAGGCAGCCTCTGGTCCCGTGTGTGTGGCGCAGGCTGCGAACCTGCTGTGCCCTTTATTCTCTGATGGATTCTGTGGATAGAGCCCGCTTGGTCCCTCTGGGTAATGGGTAGTGGCAGAGGCTCCATCGCAGTTAGACCAGCCCCTCGCTCCTCCCCTGCAGGCTGGCCTGAGCGCAGGCCCTGCTGACATCCCCTTTTCTGTCCACAGGAAGTCTGCACCTTGCTGCTGGCGGCCCACCTGCTGGGCGACCAGATCAGCCTCCTCAACTGGCTGGGCTTTGCCCTCTGCCTCTCGGGAATATCCCTGCACGTGGCCCTCAAAGCCTTGCACGCCAAAGGTAACTGGAGCCCTGCAGGCCTTGCATCCCTGTGGCCTCCGGCCCTGGCCTGCCCTGCCCTAAAGAACCAGGTGGTGCTCACCTTCCCCGAGCCTGGCGGCCGACTCCAGTCACTCCCCTGCCCGCTTGGCAGCTGGGGAAGGAGGCCTGGTACCGCCACCGCCCTGTGGGAGGACGGGACTCGTCTCCAGGGGTGGGCCGGGTGAGTGTATGTGCAGGGCCACTGAGTACATCATCGGCCCACAGCTGTCATCTCCCCCAAAGGCGATGGCAACCCTAAGGCCATGAAGGGCCTGGGCTCCAGCCCCGACCTGGAGCTGCTGCTCCAGAGCAGCCAGCAGGAGGAGGACAACGAGAAGGAATACTTCGTGGCCCAGGGGCAGCAGTGAGCAGCCGCCTCAACTCCACTCGGAAGCCTCCCTAGCAGCGTGCTCTGAGCGCCCAGCTGGGAGCAGGGGCCTGGGCAGCGCCAGGCAGACCTGTGGCTGGGCCTGTTCCCTTCCTTCCCTCCCTGCTAGGGCCTGGAAAGTCGAGCTGTTCTGGGCTCAATGTGGCGATGGCAGGGGTGGGCTCTGCTCCCCTTAGCCTGGCGGAGACCAAGGCTCATTTCAGAGGCACAGGGCTTCCCAGGGGACTGACTTTGGACTGAGGGCGGCTGGGGAGGGACAGGGAGAGGCCGGGCCTTCCCACCTGGGCGGCTTCTTGCTCAGAGAGGAGGCTTATTTATAGTTTGGAAATAAATGGCTTATGGTCCACTGGCCACTCGTTGCTGGAGGCGTGGGGGTAGGGAGGGGCTTCTCCCAACCTGGGCCTTCCTCACATGGCGGGGCCTACACCTTGCCCACCGAGTCTCCCCGCTGCCCCGCAGGAAAGAACAAGTGATTCTCGCCGAGCACAGTCTTCTCAGGCTGCATTTGAATCCCGACTCATTGTGTGACCACGAGTAAAATTCTGCATTTACTTGTTTATTTATTTGTGGTACTGAGGATTGGACCCAGGGTCATCCTACATCTGAACTATATCCCCAGCCTGTTTTTTTTTTTTTTTTAATGGTCTCACTAGGTTGATGGAGTCCCACTACTTGCTGAGGCTGTCCTCGAACCTGTGTTTCTCCTGTCTCAGCTTCCCAAGTACTGGGATTCTCGGTGTGCACCACCACACCCAGCTACATGTTTATTTTTTAAATCCTTTAAACAACCAAGAAATTAGGACCTAGAAAAAGTATAGAATTACCAAGTGAGTGGCTGGTGAGTCCCAGCCAGTATGTACCTCAGAATGGCTCCCGAGCCGCCTCCTGTGAGGGGCCTGAGCCCCCAGCCTTCCACTCGCCGGTCTTGGACAAGCAGCATTGCCTACTTCTGCGTGGCGTCTTCTCTAGAGTGGAAGGTGCAAGCTGGCCCAGCAGGCTGCAGTTCTGCGCCTGGTCTGTAGAGGGAGCTGCTGGGGCTCTGCCCAGAGCGCATCAGGCACTCAGCAGGTGGCGCCGTTGCCGCACTCTGCATGCCCAGTCCTTCCTGCCAGCCGCCACCACTGCCCAAATCCCAGGGTTTGAGAAGGGAGTGGCGTGAGGACCAAGTGGACACTAGTTGTAAACTGGGCTAATCAGATGCTGGCGCTCCCTCGGTTAATTACGCCCAGGAGAACCTCACTACTCTAGAAACGGGCCTGCAAACTTTGTAAAGGGACAGATAGTAAATATTTTCAGTTCAGGGACATATGGCATCTGTCGCAACTTCCCAACTCAGCTGTAGCACAAAGCCGAGGATGATACAGAAGAAGGGGTGTGGCCGTGGCCCAGTGAGATGGTACAAAAGCCAGGCTCGGCATGCCGGCTGCGGTCTGCCAACCCTGCAGTTGCACAATCCCCGAGGAGGATGAGGCGCAGCTCCGGTTCCTGGCCAGGGAGACGGAGGGCCTCAGCCTCTGCGCAGGAGGAGGAGAGCCGGAACCGGCCTCAGCGCCCCATCCCAGCGGCATCAGAAAGCAAAGGCAGCGCCTGCCTCGGAGCCGCGCCTTATCTGCTTCCTGTTCCTCTGGCTCCCTTGGGTTCTGCAAGCTCAGAGGCCATGGTTAAAGAAAGCTTGGGTTCCCGCTGGACGACTGAAGGGAGAGCCAGCCAAGGAGGGCCAGAGGGGGGCCGCCTGGGCGGGAGCGCCTGCCAGGGCCTGGGCTCAGGTGGAGGGGCGCTTCCTGTCCGTCCCTGCCGCCCCTCTGGCGGGCACAGGGAGCAAGTGCTGCTGTCTAGTGCAGTAATTACAGGGTGCAGCACAGGGGCCCTCACAGCACACACGCTGGCCTCAATGACAGCCCCTCACTTAGCGGCAATTACCAGGCAGGCCTGGAGGAGGGCTCCCTCCCCACCCAGCCCGCCCAGGTGCCACTGCGGCCACCCTGGGCTCTGAGCCCTCGAACCACCCGTGCTGTCTGCAGCCACTGCATCTCTGAGCTGCAGCGTCTCCATGGCAACTCGGTGCTTGCGCAGGTTGAGGGAGGCTGAGGATGTAACTGGTCCCTCCAAGGCGGTGATGTCTGTCCCCAGCTCCCAGGCGTGTGCAGAAGGGGGAGGAGGGAGGAGGGCTGACCTGCGGGTTCCACTTTTAAGTGCTTACATGCCCACTGCCTCTCCTGGGAGCCTACAGTGGAAGAAAGGTTAATGCCCCCAATATACAAGCATGTCTGCGGTTGGCACCATAGTGGGGACAGAAGGAGCTGGAGTTTGCTGTGGGAGAGACCTGAGCCACTATGCAGGCATGCCTGCCTCTTCATTCTGGTGCCAGGCTCTGCCTTGGGGGCTCAGGGCATCACCGTCACCTGTGCCTGCTCCCCTGGCTCCTGGGAACCCCAGGGCCTGAGGGGTAACGCGGCCCCAGGAGAATGCGCTCGACGGCACTCACTGCTGCGCTCTGCAGCACAGGTGAGCATCGGCCCCGGTTTGTAGTCCAGAGCACAGGAGTGGGTCCCAGGCCATCCACTGAGGGCAACAGCACCCAGACAGGTGGCCATGCGCAGGCACTGCTGGGCTCAGGGACAGACGCTGTCCTTCCTTAGAGCCAGCCCTCCCAGCCCAGAGAAAATAGAGGCGGGGTAAGCAACGGGGAAGAACAGGAGGGACCACCTGCCGGATGCTCTTGCCCTTCCCGTAGGTCGTTCAGTCCCTAGCAGCTCCGTGCAGTAGGGATTGGTGGACCTCTTTCACGGCTGTGGAAAGTGAGCTCCTAGTGGCTAAGAACGCAGCCTCCGGACACTGGCAGCCTTGGATTCCCTCTCTGCCCTGTCATCTTGTGTGCGTTGCTCATCCTCTCGGAGCTCGATTCCTCCCTGAGCTGGAATACTGCCAGGTGTAGTGGCACATGCCTGTAATCCAGTCCTGAGGAGGCTGAGACAGGAGGATTGCAGGTTTGAGGCCAGCCTCAGCAATGATTTAGCAAGGTCCCTTAGCAACTTGGTAAGACCCTGTTTCAAAATTTAAAAAATTTTTTTAATGGCTGGGGAGGGTGAGCTGGGCGTGGTGGTGCAGGCTTATAATCCCATCATTTAGGAGGCTAAGACAGGAGGATCACAGTTTGAGGACAGCTTCAGCTACTTATTAAACCCTTTGCAACTCATTGAGACCCTGTTTCAAAATAAAGAAAAAAAAATAGGGCCGGGGAGTCTAGCTCAGAGGTAAAATGCCCCTGGCTTCCATCTCCAGTACTGAAGAAAAATAAAAAATAAAAAAAGCTGAGGGAGCGTAGCTCAGAGGTAGAATGCCCTGGGTCCAACCTCCAGTGCTCTCCCCCCAAAAGGAGGACTGTGAATACATCTCTAATGGATTAGTTGTAAAGATAAAATAGCACGTGTTTGTACGACGCTGGGCACGTACCCATTAGCTCTCAGTAGCCATCAACAACGAGGCCGTCACATCACCGGCCCAGTAGCAGAGCACGGGGAAGGGGCCCTGGCTGCCGGGTCCCCGTCCTTGCTGCGAGGCCTGGCACAGAAGACGCTTCATAGATAGTTGTTCTGCAAAGGGGTTCCAGTATAAAGTGTGGGGTTTACAGTTTCTAACTCTGAAATGACTTGCCTTGGGTGTCGCTCAGTTGTCAAGCTTTAAAACTAGCATGTATTAGGCCCTGGGTTCAATCCTCAGCACTTTGAAAAACAGACATGATTTACCCTGTAAAAAGAAGCTACTGCCCAGCACCAGCAGCCTCCCACGGAGCCTGCCCCTGGCCACACAGCGTGCACCGGCACACCCCTCCCCGCTTCTCAGGAACCAGTTAGCTTGATTTCTGTTCCCATGGTTATTTACAGTTCCGTTGGCAACTAGTACATTTCCCTGAAACGGGCCGGCAGCCCCCAGTCCCGCTGGCTTCTGCTGGCGGGCCGTCCCCATCTCCTGATATCTGATGAGAACTCTCCCGCTAGGGACAACAGAGGGATGGAACGAAGGAACCAGAAAAAATGCATTGAAATGCATTCAGTACATGTTTCTGATGCATCTATAATGTGCCTGCCCAGTGCTAGCTGCTAGAGATAATAAAAGTCATTAAAACACTGTCCCTGACCTCAAGGAACTTCTGTGGGCTTTTTAACACAGCAGGGGCCCTGGGAAACAGACTCAGAGGTGGAGATTAGAGTGGAGTGTTTACTAGAAAGTGGTCTTGGGGAAAACACCTGTGGAAGAGAGGCGAGAGAGGAGATGAGGGATTTGGCGGAGCGGGAAGTTGAGCTTCAAGGCAATCCCGAGGAAGGCCTCGGCCATCGCCACAGGGAGCACTGGAGCTGTGCTCAGATGGGGTGATAGGTTCGGGTGGACCTGTCATTGGTGGGGGGCCTGCCTCCCTAAGAGGAGGTGTGGTTTAAGGCAGGGCGGTTTTCTTCAAAGCAAGACAATCCCCCATGAAGGCTGATGGCTGGGGTCGGGGGTCGTCTTCTAGCCATGCTCTGCCGTTGGGAGGAGTGAATCCCTCACTCCCAGAGGTAGGTCTGGACACCGCACCACAGCAGCCACTGCCGAGGGCCATGGACTGGCTCTAGGGGTGACCGGGGACCCCTGAAGAGGGATCACCAGGTCATCACCAGACAGGTATGTGCATATGTGTATTGTTCTGGGAGAAGAGTGTCCTTGACCTTCAAAAGATTAAGAGCTACTGTCTAGGGACAGACTTGTCTGAAACTGCAGTGGGACCAGAGATGCACACTCGAGGTGCTTGGTTGAAAAGATGGATGGATGGATGGATGAATGGGTGGATGGATGGATGGATGGATGGATGGATGGATGGATAGATAAATGGATGGGTGGGTGGATGAGGGATGGATGAATGGGTGGATGGATGAGGGATGGATGGATGAATGGATGGGTAGATAAATGGATGGGTGGGTGGATGCGGGATGGATGAATGGGTGGATGGATGAGGGATGGAAGGATGAATGGATGGATGGGTGGATGATGGATGGATGGGTGGATAGATGAATGGGTGGGTGAATAAGTGGATGGATAATAGGTGAGTGGGTGGATGGGTAGATTCCATAATAGAATGTTTGGGAGGGACAGAAAAGGGAGTAACCTGTCTGGATCTCTCTGGGTCAGAAAGAAAGCTAAGACTTCCAGGAAGAGCTGAATTTGAGGACTAACTAGGAGTTTGTTAAGCAAATGAAAAAAGAAAAGCATAACACGCAGAGGAGAGAGTAGACATGTAGGCACAGAGGTAAGGGGGCGCCAGGGTGGTGTGCTTGGGCAACAAGAATTAATCCACCAGGGACTGTCAGAGGTGCACACGGGGAAGGAGGAATGGGGGATACTGGCCTGCCTTTGGAAAGCCTCAGGACCCCAGAAGGCATCGTGGTAGGGATTGTTCCACCAGGCTCTCTAGAACAGAGCAGCCCCCATCACTGAACAATTGCATGTTTCTGGGTTAGGGAGAGGGACGAGGCTGGTCCTAAAGATACACCCGCGTGAGGCGCACTGGGTCATTTGTCACGTCCTTCCCATCCCTGGCTTCCTTCAGTCCTGCAGTCCACCCCAGAAGTCATCGTTATTAGTGGCCCCTCTTTGCAGATAAGAAACAAGCTCAGAGAGGCCGAGCTACTTGCCCGGGGCCATCGCATCATTAGCCACCAAGCAGGGAGCCCTCCCACCCGGCTCACCCCTCCAGCCTACCCTTCTCCTCCACGCTGCAGCCCCAGGTCGGGGTGGCTCGCTGCCCTCCAGGGCATGGTCCCTCTGGTTATGGACACGGAAGTAATGGCCCTCCTCCCGGCCGAAGGTCTAGCTGGGCGGCTTCCTGCTGGTATTATTTTGCCCTGGGAGGAATCTCCCACTGAGCCCGCGCCTCCCGTCCTGTTCTTGGGCTGCCCCATGAATTAAACATGCCCCCGTGGTTAGCTCAGTAATGCTTTTATTAATAGTTAATTATTCAACGCGCACTGGGGAAATGCGACTCGCTCAGGCCTCGTAAATTAAGGCAGTGATCTCGCTCGCGAAGGGAGCCGATGGGGCTTCATTACCCGGCCCCTTCCCTCGCGGCACCTCTGGGCCTGCCATTTAGTGGTGCTAAACGAGACGTTCTGGGTGGGGGCGAGGGACGGGGCAGGGGGAGGCTGAGCATCCTGGCTCGCCTCTAGAGCAGGGGGCGGGTCTGAGGTGTCACCTAGGAAATGTGCTTCCTTACCGGTGGCTTGTCCGCCCGGGGCGGTGTTCCCTGTCAGTCACCGCTGGCCTCCAGAGACTCCCGGAGAGGGCAAGGCCACCTGTCTCAGGCGAGGGTCTCCCTCGCTCAGTCGGGGCATCCCCCAGCCGCCCCACCAGACCCCAGGCCCAGGGGCTGCCTCCGGAGGGGTCCCCCACACCGTCCACTCCTAGGTTTTCTGGTGGCTGAAATCAATTTCCCATCCCGATTCTGCTGCCAGGCCGGATGAGGGGTTTACTCTAACCTGGCTGGGCTTTTCTAAACTTAGCGTCCTCCTTGTTTTATTTCCCAGGAGACAGAGCCCCTCGCTTGTCTTCCTGGGGGAAGCAGACCAGTGTCCGCTCTGAACCCACGGTGTGCTGGGGTCTGGCCTGGCGTTTAGCTCCCGCCCTCTGGCTCCACCATCTCCATCTCTGCATCTGACAGTGGAGATAAAAACACCTGTGCTGAGGTGGTTACATTCAACGGAGCCCTTAGAATGCTGCTTAGACCACACCCCGGGGCCATGTTCTTGTGACCTTCTTCACGACTGTGTAGGCAGCTGGATCCTGTCCCCACTTACAGGTAAACAAAATGAGGATTTAAGTATGTTCTTTCAGCGGGGTGTGGTGGTGCACACCCATAATCCCAGTACTTGGGAGGCTGAGACAGGAGGATCACAGGTTCGAGGCCACCCTCGGCAATTTAGCAAGGCCCTCAGCAACTTGGTAAGACCCTGTTTCAAAGTAAAAAAAAATAATAATAATGGTGCCGCACACTTATAATCCCAGCATTCGGGAGGCTGAGACTAGAGGATCACAGTTTGTGGACAGCCGCAGCTACTTAGTGAAGCCCTCTGCAACTTAGTGAGACCCTGTCTCAAAGAATAAAAAATAGGGTAGGGGGTGTAGCTCGAGGGTCAAATGCCCCTGGGTTCCATCCGCAGACCAACACACACAAAAAGATAGGAGTGGGGGCTTAGCTCAGAGGTTGAACATCTCTCAGTTTCATCCCCAGTACTACAAAAAGTAAAATAAAATAAATTTGTTCTTTGACTCGCCTCAAGACACACAATCCATCCTCCCATGGAGGTAGCGTGGGGAGCTGGTCTCCGCTCCAGGAGACACTGTGCCAAGCCCCAGGAGGCGGGGAACGTCTGTTCATCTGTCCCAGGGTCACAGACCCTCCCCACGCCAGTGTGGGATGAGAGGCTCTGCGCCAGGTTCAAATCCTGCTCTGGCCACCAGCTCCCCCAGCCTCTGTGGAATCTCAATTTCCCATCTAGGAAATGGGCTTCTGGTGACTCCCACAGCCTTCCACATTCCTCAGGGGTTCCCTTAGAAGCACCAGACCTCAGCCGGGTGTGCCAGTTCACGCTTGGAATCCCAGCATTCAGGAGGCTGAGACAGGAGGACCTCAGGTTCACAGCCAGCCTCAGCTACTTAGGCCCTCCGCAGCTTAGTGAGACCCTGTTTCAAAAAGAATGAAAAATAGGGCTGGGATATCTCAGAGGTAGAATGCCTCTGGATTCAATTCCTAGCACCACACACAAAAAACAAACAAACAAAAAAACAAACAAACAGTTCCTGACATCTGGGAGTCTCTGAGAAGAGCCTCTTTACAGAGACTCCCCACCTGGTTTCTTTCCATGTTACAGGGAGAAAACAAAAGTCCTCCTCCCCGGGTTGTTGGAGGCCCCGCGGTGAGGACTACGCCAAGCCGCCTGGTGTAGGTCTCACCAGCCCCAGGCACGCCCGCCCTCGCCCATCCCTCAAGCTGAGGCCGCAAAGCAGGGCGCAGTGGTGTTCTGGCTGGCCCTTCGGAGGCAGAGCCGCTGGCGGGCCTGTGCTCCCTGGCTGGACGGGGCGGCCCCGGCAGGTGATGCAGGGTCTGGGGTCAGATTGTCCTTCCACACCCGTGCAGCTGCCAGCCACTTTGGCAGGCAGGGATCGGCCTTCGGCTATGACCGCCCCCCACTCCCGGAGCCACAGGCAGGGAAGGAGTCCGGGGTGGGAGCACGGGCCGCGGAGGAGTGCGTCTCGGGGTTCATATATAATACGTAGCGTCAGATTTAAATGTCACTGCTGCAGGCGGCTGACCCGGGCTCCCGCACAATGGGCCGTGAGGGGCGCCTCGGCCGCCTCTTCATCTTCCCGGTGGTAGCTGACCAAGGGAGGGAGAGTCGGTTTCTTAAAAAACTAAACAGTTGTTGAACACTCTGGCGTTGCCTGGGCAACAGCCAAGGGGGAGAGAGAAGCATCTTATTGTTTAAAGTTATTCTTGCTCGATTTCAAAGGTCTGCTCTGAAAAGACCGCATTCTCCAGTCAGCCGGGCTGCTCGTCTCGGCTGGCCCAGCCACGCAGCCAGGCTCCCGCCCGCCCTCGCCCAGCCGCAACATAGCCCGAGGCTGTGGAAGGGGTCAGGGCTGCGCTGGACCCGAAGGACCCAAGGCGACCTCCCCGCTGTACTCGGCGCATTCAGCCCCTGGCCCCGAGGGACTCGCACCGTGTAAACACAGAGACAGCATGCTGGGCCTCTGCACACAAGGACCGTGGCTTAGCCCGCAGCGCCATGCAAGAGCCGGCACTTGGAGGATGGAGGCGGCTCGGCCACACGCACTCCAGGGGTGACATCTTGGTTCTCAAGTCCAGCCAGTGGCCAGTGAAGGGGTGGCCAGGTCAGGGGCAGCGGCCATGTGCTGCCACCGGGATCACTGAAGACCAGGTCAAGCAGCCTGGCCTCCGTGCCCCTCTGCCCCCACCACAGCACTGAACTGAAGTGTTTACTCAATCCTCTTCCCCCTGAGACTGTCAACTCCCTGACAGCAGGGCTGTGTCTGTTCATCTCTGTGTATTCTCGTAAGCTGCCTCAAATCCTTCCAGGAGCAAAGCAAATTCTGAAAATCCAAATGAGATGTACATATATTTTTAATTAAAAATGTTTAAATAGGGAATACATACACATTTTACGGATGTCAAAAGATTCAAAGGGAATAAATACTCTTGTTTTCCCTGCATGGGGACAGTCATGGTTCCCTCCTTCCAGAAATGCTCTGTCACACAGACACAAATGAGCCTCAAGTAAGATGTTCCGCATAGCTGCCACTCCAGTGTCTAGCACAGGGCCTGGCACGTAGAGAGAGATGGATACAGAGCGATGGGTACAGGATGGATGGATGGACGGATGAGTGAGTGGAAAGATGGATGGGCTGATGGAAGGGAGGATAGGTGGGCGGTGTGGGTAGGTGGAAAGATGAGTGGACAATTTGGTGGGTGGATAGATGGGTGGATGGGTAAGCAGATGGGTAGAAAGGCGGGTGGCCTGGTGGATGGATGGATGGATGGATGGATGGATGGATGGATGGATGGACATGTGCATGGGTAGATGGATGGGTGGATGGATGGATATGTGGATGGATAGATGGATGGGTGGGTAGTAGATTAGTAGATATGTGCAGCTGGGGTTCCTGGAAGCCCTTCTACCTCTGGGCTACACCCCAGACCTATTTTATACTTTTTTATTTTTGGAAACAGCGTCTCAAGCCATCGCAGCTGGCTTTGAACCTGCGTGGTCCTCCTGTCTCTGCCTCCCAAGTGCAGGGATTACAAGTGTGCACCACCACGCCCGGCAATAGGTGCAACTCTTGAACTCTGAGTTCTCTTTTCTCACGAACATCCAGGTTCCCAAATAAGAAGGCCTTGAGAGAGCAATGACCGCCCAGCATTGGACATGTTGACTTTGAGGGCCTGTGACTCACATGGAGTTCTCCCACCAGCAACTGGAGTCGTGGTTGTATCAGGTAGGAGTGTTATTCTACTGTTAATAACAAAACCCAGCTGTAAGGGCCTAAACCCATAAAGGCTTGTGTTCTCATGGCGGGAAGTCCAGACGGAGGTTCTGCTCTTAGGAGACAGGGGTCAAGGCACCGTGGTTCCCTTGACATTTCTCTCCTGGCTTCTTGGAGGAAGTGGGCTTCAGCCATCGTGTCCATGTTCCAGGAAGGAAGAAAGAGGGAGAAGAGGGACAAAAGAATGAGTCAACGGCCTATAAAAAGCCTATTCCTGGAAGCCCCACGAGGACTTTAATTAGATCTCCATGGCAACTCCTAACTGCAAAGGAGGCTGGGATATGTGGCCTCCAGGCTGGGCACATTACTCCCCTAGATAATATTGGGATGTATTAGTCAGGAGAAGGGGGACATGGGGAAAGGGGAGGCAATTGGCAGCCTCTGCCCTGTGGGCAAAGAATCAGAGCCGACTGTGGGCCGACGAGCAGGAGAGAGTGTCCAGGGGCTGCACATCCACGGCCACTCTGCCCAAAAGAAGGCGCCCTGGCTCCTTTTGCTTGTTCCCACCTTGAAACCCTTAGTCTTGCGGTTCCCTCTGTCCACAGTGAGCCTGGCAGGGCATCGGCACCTGCTTCCGGCTGCTGCTCAGCCCCGCCCACCCCAGGCCTCCCGGCCGCTTCCCTCCCCTGCCCGTCCTGCCCACTCCAGCTGCAGGCCCCTGGCACCCCGGGAGGCCTGCAAGCTCTTCTTCTTCAAGATCATGTTTGTCAATGCTTTGAAGAAAATACACAGCTCTTTACCAAGACAGACAATTAAATTGAAATGCGGTTTCCAAAATGTTTACAAAACCAACGTGTGATGTAATACCACACGCGTCTCTTTATTAATGCATTCAGTAACAGGATCTAGCAGTCGTTCCATTAACAACCGCCATCTCCAGGCAGTGATGAGTGTCGATGATATTTCCAAATGCCTGCAACAACTTTAATGTAATAGGAAATATCTGATTTCTGTTGGTGACAAAGTCACCGGCACTGCTAATGCTCGCGCCGTGTGTCACCAACACTTATAACTGAAGAGACGTGTACATTTCAGTTAGAGGTTAGTGAAAGAAAAATGGAATGTTCTCCCCACCTCACCTCCCTGACCCCCTGAATTCCATCTGCAGATGCCTGGGCGGGGCACGGGGCGTCCGCTTTTATATTTTTCCTTCCAAATCCTTTTCATCACCCGACACCCTGCACGCGCTTGCCTGCTTGCTAACTGTCAGGTCCTCGCAGGACAGCTGAAACTTTGTCTGTCCTGTCCTCTTCAATCCCTGGACCCCTGCCAGGCACACGGTGATCTGCAAAGGTTTGTAAAATAAACGGGCAAGCAAGAGAGGAGGCTGGGAAGACCGGGGCCCGGGGGGCTGGAGCCAGACGTGAGCTGCCCCGATCGCCACCCTGGGGAGCTGGCTGGCTGCTGGGGATGCCCTCGCCCTGGGAGGGGAGACTGTCTAGAGGGAGGTCGCTGTCCCCCAGCAGCCAGGATGACAGGTGGGTTGATGGGAGGCCAGCGGGTCGCCTCCCAGTGGCAGCCCTCTGGGGAGGCACGGCACATCCGAGTCCGCGCTGCCCGGATGTCTGTGGGCAGGCAACCTCTCTCTACTTCTAATCTCCAGGCTCCTCCTCCTGCCTCCCCTGGTTGCTAAACAGAGACAGCCATGGAGAAGCTACGCCCCAGTGACGTCCTCATCCCTCAGTGTTCCCCAGGCAATGAGGGCCTGCCAGATGACCAGAGCAGAGCCCATGAGGCTGCGGGGACAGGAGGACCCTGGAATCCAGACACCCCGGGAAGAAATCAAAGGCCGCTATTAGCCAGGGGTGATGGTGCATGCTTGTAATCCCAGTGCTTGGGAGGCTGAGACAGAAAGATTGCAGGTCCGAGGGCAGCCTCGGCAGTGTAGTAAGACTCTCAGCAACCTAGCAAGACCTTGTTTCATTAAAAAAAAAAAAAATTAAAAAGGCAGTTATTGCAGAGGCCCCTGTGTTCAGGACCTGGGAGCCAGGGAGGAGCCAGGTTTCCCTCCCAGCCTGAGGCTGGGGACTCAGTGCCATGGATTTTACAGCCACCTGAGAGCCGGGAAAACAGCCAGCTCCTGGAATCAGACCAACTTGGGTGGGACTCCAGCTCCTCCACCTGTTTGTTAATTGCATGGGGTTGAGCGGGTCACACGCCAGCTCCGAGCTTCGGTCTCAATCTCCAAAACAAGGTGGGGGGGCTTTCTACATTACAGGTTTGGGGTGAGGATTCAGCAGGGAAAAATAGTAGCTTTAAAGCAACCAGCCCGATGCCAGGTGCGCCATAGATACTCACAAAGGAGTCACTCTTTGCTGTTAACTTGTAGCAAATTACTTGCGGTCCCTGGCTCTGCTGCCTCTTCCCTTCTGGATCTGCCTTATCCCCCATCCAGGAAGGAAAATGGAGACTAAGGTGGTCCTACAGGCTCCAAGAAGTCAGGAAGGGAGAGGAAAGACGAGTTTGGAGTCAGACAGGCGTGTGTTCAAATCCCAGCTCTGCAGCCTCCAGCTGTGTGGCTTTGGGTAAGTTGAGGCACCTCTCTGAACCTCACTCTGCTTGCTGATAAAGCAGGACAATGCCTTCTCCTAGTGCCATGGGCGTTACTAGATAGGAGCGCTGTGTGACAGCCCCCAGGGGCGCCGCCGGACCAGAGGCAAGGACTCCATCAATGGTGGCCAGGAGAGAGAGGAAGCCAGCACCCTTCATTGCTGGCGGCACATTTGGGTCTCATTTCAGCGGGACAGGACCAAGTGTGGTCACCTTCGACAAGGGGGTGTACAAAGGGCAGGTGGTGCCATCGCAGAAGGAATCTGCTCAAAGGGGCACAGCAGCCGGGCACGGTGGCACACGCCTGTAATCCTAGTATTTGGGAGGCTGAGACAGGAGGATCGCAGGTTTGAGAACAGCCTCAGCCACTTAGCAAGACTGATAGCAACCTAGCAAGAGCCTGCTTCAAAACAAAAATAAAATAAAAAAAGAGGTGTAGCCACTGTGGCCAGGGCAGGATAGAAACCAGGCGTCTGGGACCACGTCTCCTCCTCACAGCTGAGCCTAGGGGTCCGGCAGTAGCAGGTGCGGCCACCGCTGTCCAGGAACTTGGACTCCGGAGGACTCAGGATTCAGAGAACTTTTCCCGCTGTTCAACCCATACCGCACATGGGTGACAAATTAGGATATGTCCGAGCCCAGAGTCACGACCCCTGTGCCCGCTTTGGGCAGGCCTTTGGAGATGGAATCCTTCGTTTACTAACTCAAGGATCCCAGCATGGGCAAATGTTCTAGGAAGATCCCATGGCCAAATGCTCTTGGGAACGGCCACGCTGTCTCGGGGCCTCTCGGAGAGTCGCGCGGCTCTTTGGGAAGTCCTGCAGAAGAGAAACCCGAGGACCTGGATGCTCCCCAGACTTACCTGGCCGTGAGAACCTATTTACCAGATCACACCTACCGACTTTGAGGAGAGAACACAGGGGCCAGGACCGAGTGATCTGAGTCCCAGGCCTGGCCTCAGGACCGAGTGATCTGAGTCCCAGGCCTGGCCTCAGGTGTTCCTTTTTTTTTTTTTTTTTTTTTTTTTGCGGGTCTGGGGATGGAACCCAGGGGCATTCTACCTCCAAGCTACAACCCCTGCCCTATTTTTTATTCTTTATTTTGAAACCGGGTCTCACTGAGTTGCAGAGGGCCTCACTTAAGTAGCTGAGGCTGTTTGAGAACCAGGATCCTCCGGTCTCAGCCTCCCGAATGCTGGGATGACAAGCGTGCGCCACCACGCCGGGCTCTCAGGTGTTCCTGATACACCTTATGACATCATAAAGCAGAGGATGGAGAGGGATGTGCCCAAGGCCACTGAGCAACAGACCCAGGACCCAGGACCCCACACAGCTGGTGACACAGAGATGTCACCAAGGCGCAGGCCAGTCCGTGTCCTCCCCGGCAGCCGGCTGCGGGGCCGTGCCTTGGCACAAATTACAAAATAAATAAATAAAAAGCATTGCCTTCTTTGGGGCCAACAAAGCCCCACGTCAGGGCACACAGGTAGATGAAGTTCCTGCAGGATACAACCCACACCACTGGACCTGGCGACCCCAATTTGTTCCCAGACTCGCTCTTCAGCCCTCTGCCCTGTGTGCGCGGAGGGGCCCCGCCCTGCCTTCAGGGAGCTTGGGGACAGCTCCGGGCTCGGGCTGCACTTCCCAGGCCCCAGAGCCTCAGCGGCCAAAGGTGCTGACTCAGCAAACTTTAATTTATCTCACAGGCCAGGGGTGCGCGTGAAGCAATTAGTGAAATAATGGTTATGTCGCACTAAAAATTATTTATAGAGTCACCGTGCACACAGCTGTGATTAAATTAGACAACCAGGGGAACTTTAACTGCCAGTGGAGCCAGTATCCCAGACCCAGGCTCCAGATGGCTGGGGATGGGGTGAGTCTGTTCCTCTGGTCCACTGACCCCCAGCTGGGAGCTGAGCCATCCCGGCCCCCTGGGGGAGTGGGCGGGCCTGCGTGCGCAGGTGCCGAGTCCCAATGGCCTGAGATGCCAGGACCCTCAGACGCACATCTAAGACTTAGAAGTGGGAACTTGCCTTCAAATAGCCTGTGGCCGCCATGAGGAACAGAGGTGGCCCGAAGAGGAGGAAAGGTGGTCCTGGAGCCCCTCCGGCTCAGCAGTGACCGCAGCTGTGGCCCCGAGAGTCCCGATCCAGGCCCAAAAACCTGGAACTGAGAGACAGTGGTTTCCTGACTGTTCCTCACAGGTGGGCTCAGAACTTTGGTCCTGCCCCAGGTCCAGCGGGGGGTCTTTTTTGCTTTATTTTTGGCACTGGGGATTGGACCCAAGAGTGTTTGTTCTACCTCCAGCTACAGCCCCAGCCCTACCTGTTTATTCATTCATTCATTTAGAAACAGGGTCTCGCTAAGTTGCGGAAGCTGCTGTCTAACCTGCGATCCTCCTGCCTTGGCCTCCTAAGTACCGGGATTCCAGGCGTGTGCCACCACGCCCAGCTTCTACCCATCTCTTGATCTCAGTGTATCCCTCTGAGAGTTCCCGTTTGAGCAGATGGCTTCCACAGGAGGGAAAAGATATTCATTGAGCCCCTATCGTGTATTGGGTATTGTTCTATATTTATATTTATTGTGTTTCCTGTGTCTGTTTATATTCTTAGCTCCTCGCCACGTTCTTGTGAAGCATTCTTGTTCTCACTTGGTGGACGGAGAACCGGAGGTTCAGAGAGACCAAGATATTTGCTCAGAGTCACACAGCAATGAGGGTAGAGCAGGTTTCTAAAGGCTTATCAAACTAACGACAGACACTTTGAGGATGTGTGGTGTGTGTGTGGTGTGTGTGAGGATTGTGGTGTGTGTGTGTGTGTGTGTGTGTGTGTGTGTGTGTGTGTGTGGTGTGTGGGGACCTCCTGAATGCCCGGCCCTGTGCCCTGGGGCTGCAGAATGAAAGCAGGGCTTCCTTTGCCCGGGCCACACACTCTGGTGCAGATGGGGAAACGGAGTCACGGGGTGGTAGGGTGTGTGTCTGTCCACAGGACCTGAGCTGAGGAGCTCTTAAAGGGGGCTGCAAAGTCAGCTGCCTCAGGGCCCGGCAAATCCCATAAAGGGACCTGGATGGCAGCCCTGGCCATCTGGAGTCGCTCGCAGGTTCTGCTCACACTCTGTCTCTTGCCAGGATGCATCCTCTAGTCCAGGCCACCCCCCATCTAGAAGCCACAGACCTCCGTCCAAGGCCGGGGGACTCTCCCCGGAGCGGCCAGGTTGCAGGCAAGAAAGAGGCCCTCGGAGCGGTGGCTCAGCCTGGCTTACCCGCTAACCCCAGGTCCTCGTGCCTGGGCTCCTGTCCCTCCTCTCTGCGCTAAAGGTGTTTTCGGACCATTTCACCAGCCCTGGTCCTCCTGTGCGGCAGGGACCCTTCCTACACACACACACCCCTCTGAGAAGCTGAGCGCCCAGCGGGCCAGGCCCCGGCCGGAGCTCAGGCCTCCTCCCCAGCACCGGCTCCTCCTCTCCTTCCTCCTAGCACCTTCCCCAGGCCTCCCCAGGGCTCTGTCTCCCCCTCCACTCTGACTGTGACCAGGCAAGTCCCTCCTCCAATTACAATTCTGCTGGCAAACAGCGCCAAGCTCCCTCTCCAGATGTCATGGGCCCAGGGACATGTTCTTAGAGACCCATCCGCCCTACCCGAGACCCCACAGGAGGGGGCCGCGTGGGAGAGGCCACAGAATTGTGAGGAACTGGAGACTCCGGTGCCGCACCTCCCGAACTACCCCCGTAGGGATTAACCTCCACCCCTCGGGGCGCGCCCTCCACTCCCTGCCCCCCCTTCCCTTAGCCCCTCTGCACTGCGCAGTGTGGCTTCTCCGCCACGCCAGCGCTGGCCTCGGTTGTCCTGGGGGTCTGGGGGCCCGGGCCCTCTCCCAGGTCTGTCCAGGGCGGCTGCTGCCTCTGGCCACTTAGCATGCAGCTCTGGTTGCACAGGCTGCCAAAACCAAATGAGATTAGCTTGCCTGCTAACGCAAGTCCCCGCTCGCCGCCACCCACGGCCGCACGGCCACCAGCTGTTCTGGTGAGCCTCCCACAGCAGGCAGCCCAGCCCCGGTCCACCACCTCGTCCCATCCGAATCCCGGCCATCGCGGGGCAGGTGGTGGGCAATGAGGGTGCTGCCTGGCTTGGTGGCCCTGCAGTCTCTCCTCAGCACACCTAGAGTCATGGGGGGTGGGGAGGAGGGAGAAGGCTTCGTATCCCTTGCCAGTGCTCCCCCTCAAGCCTCCTGGGTAGCACATCGGGACCAGTGCCTGCCCAGCTCCATCCGCAATGTCTCCTCACCCCCAGCATCCCTGGCCCAGCCCGGGGGTCAGGGATGAAGAGGAATGAGCAGGAGGCAGAATCCAGCCAAGCTGTCCTCCCTCCGCTCCTGCCCCTGGCTAAGGGTCTGCCCAGCCCTGGGCCCCCGCCCCGCTCCTGCTGGTGAAGAGGGGCCAGCAAGAAGAAGGGTCTGGCTCAGCCCCGTCTAGCTGGAGGAGCGTCCAGGTGCCGGCAAAGAAGACGGGCAGGAAGGAGGTTTTCAGGAAGCCCCAGCTGCCCAGCAGCCTCCCAGGAGAGGCACGTGGCCCCGGTGAAGCCAGGGCTGGGCGGGCATCTCTCGGGGTCCCCGTGCTCCCGTGGCAGTACACCTGCCTCCCTGACCCGCTCACCCAAGTCCCCGTCTGGCATCTCCATAACTGCCTAGTTGTAGAGATGACACCGCCCCATCTCCACCCCACAGGTGCCCGCCCAGCGGGCAGGGAGAGGCTCCAGAGGCCTCCTGGTGGGGGGCCCTGGGCTCCCTCCCTGGCTGGCACCCTGTGAGGCACTTGCTACTGAGGATGAGAAGCCTCAGATCCCTGCCCTCTCCCCCCATCCACCTGGCGGGTCCAGGTTGACCCAGGTGGATGGGCAGCAGGCCCAGTATGGGGGAAGGCTCCTCCCCTGGCCCCTGCCTGGCTCCCTTCCCAGTGCTCCTGGGCTCGCACGCCTGGACTCCCCTTCACACGGCCCCGCACACTTGGCCTGCTCTGCTTTCCAGATGCATCTGATCTGTAGCCCTGGGCGAATCTCGCAGCCTCCTTGGGGGGCCTCACTCTTCCCCTCTGTGGCAGGGGGCGATCCCTGCTTCTCGACATCTGGGGCATGGCTTGAATTAGATCCCAGCTGCGCACGCACACATGAGTCATAGAACGGCCAAGGGATCCTTCCCGATCAGGGACAGAATCCCCTGTCCTCCTGGGTGGCCCTCCTCTGGGTGTGGACAGGGTTCCTGTGGGGAGGGGATGGGACCCCTCTGTGATGGCGACCACAGGCACCGGGAGGGGGTAGTCTTGAGATGCAAAGGCTGGGTGTGGATTGGAGCCCATCACGGGAAACGGCTTTCTTATCACCACACTGCCTGAATTGCCAGGACCAAGTCTGGAAATTGAATGCCCCCCTCCCGGTGTCCCTCCACTACCCCTTCCTCTGCTCCTGGTCCCCTCCCTGGCCAGGGCCCTGCAAGCCTGTCGGGAGAGACCAAGAGTCAGACATGCCGAGAAGCGGTGGGGGAGCGGGGTGCTCAGAGCCTGGGCAGAGACAGGACACAGGGATAGGGACCGATGGAGGGGCGGCCCTCCCTGCTGGCCCCTCCACGCCTGAGCCCCTCAGGAGGGAGTGGGCGGCCAGGTTGTGCCCTCCCTGCTGGCCCCTCTCCAGCCCCCACCTCGGCGCCTCCGCAGGGCCCTGATGGCCGGGGCAGAACCCTGGGCTGGAGCCCACGGGTGCTTGGAAGCAGCCGCAGTGAGTTCCTGGCAGAGTCAGGCTGCAGGTGGTGGGAATGACCGTGACGGCCGGGGGCAGCCAGCTGTGTAATCAGGCAGCTCTCGCCCTGGCCAGGGCGGACGGAGCCTGGCGTGGGCTCGGCGGGGTGAGGTGAGCCTGGGAGGCCAACCAGGCGTCTCCGGGGGCCCTCAGAACCCGCAACTCAGAGGAGGTAGGTGTACAGGGAGCTGGGGTGTGGCACCCCAAACCCTGGGCCAGCCCAGGCCAGTGGCAGATCAGAAGCTACCTGCCTCCCTGCGTGGTCCCGGCTCACCCTCTGGGCCTCAGCATGAAGTCCAGGACTATGGGCTTTCATCAGTGGGAGCCTCGGCCCGCAGCCCTGTGTCCGTTCACAGGTTATGAGGTGCCTTAAGCCAACCCCCACTTCACAGGTGGGAGAACTGAGGCCCAGGAGGGAACCGACTTGTCCAGAGTCACATGACGAGGGAGTCCCTCTCAGCCCCAGACGGTCCTTCCCTCGGAGGGCGGAGGGCCCTGACAGCCCCCGCTGGCCCCAAGACTCTTTGCAGACTCTCTGGTTCCCCGGCCTCCCTGCTCACCTGGGCCTCCCGGGCCTGGCCAATTGCAGGGCCCCAAAGTTAATAAATCAAGGTGACTTTGGGGACAAGAATCAGCCTCTTTCTCCCTTGTCCCTCCCATTTGCATAATCCTGGCTGGCAATATGATAATGATGTTTGTTAAAGACAGAGCACAATAAATTAATACCGTTAAGTTGTTGCTGCAAAATGCAAAGCAGGTAATTTAGTGCCAGCGAGGAACGGAGCCTTTAAACTGTAATGGATTAACTTTCCCAGCAGCAAATGTGTCCCCGAGGGAGGGAGCAGGGGAGGCTGGGGCGGGGCTGGGTTGGTGATGGGGGATGCCTGCTTCCCGGGGTCAGGCCTGGGGTGTCCAAGGCCCTGGCTGAAGCCCCCACCAGAGGCGACCCCTCCCCCATAGGACCGGAGGGGGAGCTGAGGCCTGGGTAGGGCTGGGAGCCCTGGGGGGCTGTGGTGGTGACCTGGGTCCCAGCACACACCCACCCTGGGGACTCAGAAGGGGCCTCTCTGCAGACCCTTAGCCTCCTCTGCTAAAATGACTGGGGCCCAGGAGGAGGCCTTGAGCTGGCTTCTCTTGGGGTTCACACCATGCCCAGGGTAGGGACGAGGCGATCCTGGGTTTGATGAGGATGGAAGGAGGCAGGTGCCGAGGGAGGAGGGATGAGGGTCTGGCCTTGCAGATCTTGGGGAAGGGGCCTGGAGAGGGGAGAGGTTAGTCTTGTCAGGGGGTGCGACTGGGGGTTGCAGGGGGGCGGTAGAGAAGGCGGCAGGCAGGGGGAGAAGCCCCACAGCAGGCCCAGCCTCTGGGGGTCCAGACCACTCCATTGGTCCTGAGGAGAACTGCCGCAGCCTTAGCTCAGGGCAGGCTGGCGGGCGGGTCTCGGGGACCCCAGCAGAATTCTAATTTCCCATTTATCTCTGCAGCTTCTCCAGCAATATTAAAGGGGCGACGATCTGCAGTCGGCTCCCTGGCTAATTGGATTTGGGCTTCCTCTCACTCCCGGGGTGGGGGGGCAGCCCTGGTGGGGGAGGGGATGCGCTGGGCCCAGCGGGAACCTGGCTCTGTATCAGTGGACCCCTGCGGCCTGGAGCGAGCCTCTGCCCCTCTCTACCCCCACACCCACGTCTGAGATAGTGATAATAGTAATCATGACACTCGCCCATCCCTGTGTTTCTGAGCCCGCAATGTATAGGACAGGGTTCTCCCGCCACCCTCCTCCCTCCAAGCCTCACCTCAGCCTGGCACAGAGAGCTCGATTCTGGCCCATTGTACAGATGACTGTGCTAAGGCTGGGGGTGGGCTTAAAGAAGCTGCAGAGATCTCCATGGGACCCGCTGTGAACCCTTCAGGTCTACAAAGTGCCTGGAGTCCCAATTTTATTTTTTGCTTAATTAGTTAATTAATTTTTTTTTTACTGGAGTTTAAGCCCAAGGGGGATTCTACTTCTGAGCAAGATCCTCCCAGCCCCATTTTATTTTATTTTTTTATTTTGGTACAGAGTCTGGATAATTGGCTGAGACTAGCATCGAACCCGTGATATTCCTGTCTCTGCCTCCTCCATATTGGGGTATTGGGATTACAGGCATGTGCCATCACCCCAGCTGGAGTTCTAAACAAAATTTTTTTGAACCCAGGGGCATTCTACTTCCAAGCTGCACCCTCAGCCCTATGCATTTTGAAACAGGGCCTCACTAAGTTGCAGAGGGCCTAAGTAGCTGAGGCTGGCCGCGAACCTGCGATCCTCCTGTCTCAGCCTCCCAAGTACTGGGATTTCACGCGTGTGCCACCACGCCGGGCACTGGAGTACCAATTTAAAAAACCCAGTTACATCCAAACAGCCCCCGAGTGGGCTTGACTCCCTGTGCCCATTTTGTAGATGGGGAAACTGAGGCCTGCTTTAGCTATAGGATCCTATTACTCACACTAGGGGTTCCCCTCTTTCTCTCCCACCCCCAGGGTGCAGGCATTTCTCAGGTAGAAAGCTGGGTTCTCCCAGGGAGCATTTGGTATAAGTAATCAAGGCAGGCAGAAGACCTTGTTCCCAACACCTGCCCTTCCTCTCTTCTGGACCACCTGTCTTCTTCCCTGGGCGAGGTCTCCATCCCGGCCTGCTGGGGCCTGTCACCCACATTGCTGAGCTGGAAGGCAGGCCTCGCCTCCTCGGCACACATCTACCCCAAGGTGGATTCCAGATGTGAATCTATCTCTACCTGTGCAGAGCCAGAGAAGGAGGAGGGGAGAGGGGCCTGACTCCGCGGACCCTACTCCCAGGACCCAGGAACCAGCCCTTTGCCTGTGTCACTGGTGTCATCTTTGTGACAGCGCTGAGGCGTCATGCAGACCAAGAGACTGCGGCTCCCATGAAGTCGGGTACGGAGGACCTGGCTGAGCCGAGGCTTAAGCCAGTCGGTTTGGACGTAGAACTTGAACTCTGAACAGCTCGCTGCTAGGCCAGCCAGAAGCCAAGACTCAGAAGTTGCAGGAGGCTCTGGAACCAGGGCCCGGGAAAGAAACAGCCTTGACCAGCCATCAGAGGGTCTGGCTACAATCTCTGCCCCAACTGGGGTGAGCCGCCCTGGCGAGTTACTTTGCTTCTCAGAGTTCAAGAGTAAAATAGAGATATTATCAGTAAAAATGAGCTTTTAATATTCTGGAACTATTGTATTAGAGGAATTATAAATAAATAAACAGACGGGCATGGTGGCACGCACCTGTAATCCCAGTGCTTGGAAGGCTGAGACAGGAAGATCAAAGGTTTGAGGCCAGCCTCAGCGACTTAGTGAGGCCCTTGGTAACTAGTGAGAACCTGTTTCTAAATAAAAAGGGCTGGAGGAATGGCTCAGGGGCCCTGGGTTTGATCCCCAGCACCGCAATTAACGTAGAAATCAATCACATGTCAGCGTGCTTGGCACGTAGCAGGTGAGTGTTCGACACTCACCATCACTTCTTCGGACGGATTCACACCAGCCTCCCAAGACTGTTGGAGTCGCTCGTGGGAGGAGCCCTGCTCTGCCAGAGCCGCGCAGGAAGCGCTGAGTGAAATGCCCTCATCTTTTAGGTGGGGAAACTGAGGCTCCGGCTCAGGACAAGTGAGTGTCAGGGCCAGGCCTCAGCGCTGCGCTGTGGCGGCCTCCCCGCTCCAGCGGGGTGGCTGTTCTCCTTCCAGTCTCCTTTTGCCCTGGGCGTCTGCATCTGTCTGTCCAGGCGACCCTCCCCGGCGAGGCCAGCTGGATGGCTGACCCCACGGCCCTCTCTCATCCAGACACTGGCAGAAACCAGCTGGAAGAAATGCAAAGAGACCCCCTCTGGAGGCGGCTCTGGCCGCGTCCCCTGTCCAAATGTTAATTTTGCCCGGGCCTTGATAAATCTTCCTGTCGTCTGCATCCGCTCCAGACATAGATTTTATCTTATTGAGAGGTGACACTTCTGCCCTTTAGTGCCAACTCTCAATTTCAGGCCAGAGATCAACAGAGAGCCGGGCCCCGTAGGCCCCCACGCCGCCGGGGGCCGGCCCACCTGAGACTGTCTGCTCCACTGCCCTCCAAGGTGTCTGCCACCGCCAGGTCCTCTAGCCCACCTGCTGGCGGCCCCCCGCCTGCCCGTGTCCGCCCCTCTGCTCCAGGGACCTCCTCAGGCACCGGGGTGACCTGGTGGCAGACAGGAAGAAGCAGGAAACAAGAGTTCAGCTCTTAACTGAAGAATCTTTGGCACTGGAGCCTGGGTGCCCCGGCCTCCTTCTGCAGGAATGGTAGACGCTCATCAAACACGCTGGCGCTCCCGAGACCCAGTGCGCTCTCCCAGCCACAGAGGCCTCCGGGGGCTGGTGGCCAGCGGGGCAAGTGCAAGGGTTTCTTTTTCCCTCCCTCCCTTTCTTTCCTTCCTTCCTTCCTTCCTTCCTTCCTTCCTTCCTTCCTTCCTTCCTTCCTTCTTTTCCCCCCTTTTTTGGTACTGGGGATTTAACCTGGAGGTATTCTACCTCTGAGCTACACCCCCAGCCCTTTTATAAGAAATTATTATTATTATTTGAAACAGGGTCTCGCCTCTGACCTGTGATTCTCTTCTCTCAGTATCCCAAGCAAGCACGGGGATTACAGGCGTGCGCCACCATGCCTGGCGTTATCATGTGTTTCTGGATCAATTTTTCATTCAAGCTGCAAAGCAGCTCTGGAAGGGCTGCCCCAGTTTCACAGAGAGGAAAGAGATACCCAGAGAGGTGAAGTGAGGCGCCTGAGGCCACACAGCCGGCAAGCACAAGTCGTACCCAACCCCGGGCAGCACCCGGCGTTATCTACTCCAATTGACCCCGCTGGGTGAGGGCAGGGAACCGAGTGAGGACTCGGTTCTGCTGGGTGGATGTCTCCTGAGGGCTTGATCTGAGGCTGCCTTCTCCAAGGTGCCAAGGACACCGCAATTAAAAGATAAATGTGGTGGCGCACACTTGTAATCCCAGCATTCGGGAGGCTGAGACAGGAGAACCCGGGTTCCCAGTCAGCCTCAGTTACTTAGTGAGGCCTTCTGCAACTTAGTGAGACCCTGTTTAAAAATAAAAAATAAAAAATAGGACTGGGGGGTGTGTGGCTTGGAGGTAGAATGCCCCTGGGTTCAATTCCCAGCATAGTAATAATAATAATAATAATAATAATAATAATAATAATAATAAAAAATTCAACTCCTGGCCGTGGTGGAGCACACCTGTAATCCCCAGGGCTTGGGAGGCTGAGACAGAAGGATCACAGGTTCGCAGACAGCCTCAGCTACGTGGTGAGGCCCTCTGCAACTTAATGAGACCCTGTTTCAAAATAAAGAATAGAAAACAGGGCTGGGGGTATAGCTTGTAGGATGCCCCTGGGTTCAAGCCCCAGTTCTGCCAAAAAAAGAAAAAAAAAAACAGTTCCTGGCTGGGTATGGTGGCACACACCTACAATCCCAGTACTTGGGAGTCTGAGACAGGAGGATCACAAGTTTGAGGACAGCCTCAGCAGCTTAGTGAGACCCTGTTTCAAAACAAAAAAAATAAAAAAGGGATGGAAGGTAGAAAACCCCTGGCTTCAGTCCCCAGTAACACACACACACACACACACACGATGCTGTTCCTTCTGGCAAAGGGGCTGGGCTCAGGTGTGGGAGACAGGTCCCAGAGTGCACTGCAGCTCCCCCTACAAGGTCCTCTTAGGGTCATAGGACATGCATGCCAGGAGGCAGCTAACAAGTCTATTTCAACACAGCAAGATGCAGAGGGGCAACTGAGGCCCCAAGAGACGGACCCTTAGCCAAGGTCGCGTTCCATGGCCAGCCTCTGGCGTCTGAATGCTGAACATCGCCGACCCCGTGCCCTCAGCCCAGGCCTCCGTCTTAACCTATAAGTTCCCCAAGAGAGCTAGAGGGTCCCTTAGGCTCATAAGCAATTCTCAAAACTCAGGACTGAAAGTTAAACAAAAATGAAAAGAAAGAAAGAAAGAAAGAAAGAAAGAAAGAAAGAAAGAAAGAAAGAAAAGATTTTACTACAATAAAAATTTTAAAGTTCTGTAAAACTGAGGGAAAAAATAAATGTACAGAATTAGGAGAAGTTACTTGCCTGTAGCAGGTAAAGGGTTAATGGCCTTACTATGCAAAGAGCTTTTACCAATCAATAAGAGATGGACACTTTAGAACTGCACAAAAGGCATGAGCAGAAAATGCCAGTCAGAGGAGTCAGTGTCCGCGCTGTGGATTCTGGGATCCTGAGGGTGGTAAAACTGTTATTCCTGGTTAAATAAATGCTTATCCATTATTAAAAGATCCGTGTATAGCGCGGGTCACACATTATTGCTTGTTGAACACTTGAAGTGCTGGGAGCCCTCCCAGGTGCTGTATTTACAGTCACAGTCACACAGGAAAGTGGCCAAATAGCAGAGCGACGGCCCCGCCCCGGGCCCACCTCCCGCTGCCTCTCCCAGCCCCAAGCAAGGGGCCTCAGAGCCTAAGCGCCCCGGAAACCCGGAAGCCGGGGCACGGAGGCCTGGCCTGGGAACCAGGACGCCTGAGCTCGGATCCTGGCCCTGCCCCTGACTATCTGGGTGACCTCTGCCCCATCCCTGGGCCTCAGTTTCTTGTCTGTAAAATGGGTAGGCTGGCACCAACGGCATCAAAGTCATTCCAACAGGAGGAGCTACCATTCTGGGGGGAGAGAAACTCTGGCAGCTGCTGTTCCTACCTCTGCACCGAGGCAGCTGCTGGCCTCACCCACGAGCGCCAGCGAAGGAGCCCGCAGACAGACCCAAGACAAGACCTCACTTTGCCAGAGGAGCCGGGCTCCCACCCAGCTGCCCGGGGCGGTCCGGACTCGAGCCCGCCGGGGCCACCAGTTCCTCCTTCTCCTTGCCGGGAGAGGAGAGAGAGGTAGAGGCCCCACCGGCCTCCCTGCACCACCCTAGGCGCCCTCTCCTCCTCCGGACTTCCTGGACACCCAGCCCTTGGGCCAGGAGCACTGACAGTCCAGTAGGGCCCCCAGCCCGCCGGAGCCCATCTGTCCACCAGAAACCACTTCTAGCCCAAGGAGGTGGGTGGGCCACGTGTGCCCCACTCTGCCCGACACGCGCTGTAGGAGACATGGCCCCCAGTGAAGTCCCCCAGAGGGGCTCCTAAAAAGCGGGACACCTGCCGTGATCACCCACCGTGGGCTTAAAATCCTCTGTCACTGGCTGCTCTTCCATCACTTATGTGCGTCTCCTGATGAGAGGGGGGAGAACTGGGTTTGAGGCCAGTTCTTCTAGTTCCCCGTGTGACCCCAGCCAAGCCACATTACCTCTCTGTGCCTCCCAGCAGCCAGGAGCTTTTTTTTTTTTTTTTTTTTTTTTTGCATTCCTGAGGATGGAACCCAGGGGTATTCTACCTCCGAGCGACACCTTCAGCCCTATTTATTTATATTCTTTATTTTTGAAATAGGATCTCACTGAGTTGCAAAGGGCCTCACTAGGCGGTAAGTAGTCTCCTCGAATGCACATCACCGAGCTGTCCAGGGTAACCTCCGACTCCTGCAGCCATCTCTCACCTGCCCACTTCTGGAGGACCCCGACCTCTCCCAGCCAAGGGGGCCCCCTACGACGCCCCCTTTTAAGATTCGAATCTCTGCCCATTATCACCAAAAGGCCGGGATGATAAGTTGGGTCCCTCCCCTGTGTGATCTCGCAACGGGACCCCGGAAGCCAGAAGCGGAGATATCACAAGACTCCAGGTGCCTTGAGACTCCAAACATCGCGATGGTACAGATGTCACGAGAGAATCGGCACGCCCATAAAACAGCGGTGCCTCCGATCCCCCACGTGACTCAGCCGGCCCATCAGAACTATGCGCAGCTCTCCAGACGCGTGGCCCGCCGGTCCCTCCCCCCACCCCAATCCCTTCCCCCACAACCGGCTGACTCTCTGGAGGGGCCGGGTCCGAATAAAATAGCGGTCTCTGATAGCCCGGTTGGTGTTCTTGCCTCCCTCCTACACCGCCAACTCTATTTTCAACCTAACGCTAAGTAGCTGAGGCTGGCCACGAACCGCCATCCTCTGGTCTCCGCCTCCCAAATGCTGGGATTACAAGCGTGCGCTACCACGCCCGGCTCAGAGCTCTTGAGAGGAGACCATGAGATTATAAATCTATGTATCAGACAGAGGCCTGGATCTAGGGAAAGTCCAGGAAGAGGCAGCTAGCTACTCTCACAGTCTGAAAAATGGGATTAATAATATCTACCTTAGAGTTCTTGGAAGAGATAATGACGACATATCTGAAGAATGGAGCAAACTAGCAGGGGCTCCTTCAGTGCCCGCCCTGGGCCAGCACCAGCCATGGCGGTGGTGGCTCAGCGGGCCAGGGGCCCGTCCTGGCGGACCTGCACTAGGGTGGCGACCCCTCCCATTGGGAGACCCCAGCCCAGGCCAGCGCCGGGGTGTGGTCCAAGCTGGGGCTACAGCACCACGGGTGGGCGGGAGCCGGGGCCCAGGAAGACTCACATGATCGATACTAAGCCAATCTCCGAGCGGAGGAGCCCGGCCTCTGGCAGCCAATCACAAAGCAAATCACTCAGCACACTAGGGAGATGTGAAAAATACCGCAGATTACAGTTTGGGATGTTCCGAGTGAGAGTAAGTGAGTCCGGAATTGTTTGCTGCAGTAAATAATTCATCCACTTTAAATTTCGTTTTTTTCCTTCCAGCTGCCTCCCTCCGCCTCCCTCCCCGGGCCTCTCTCTCCAGGGCTCCCACCCCTAGCTCTACCCCGGGCGCTCTGAAGCAGGCAAGGAGCTCGTAACACGAAGGTTTTGAGTCTGTTAATAACACTAATCGTCTTTTGCTGCTAATTAGTGACGCTGCCAAAGAAAACTTCTTCGTTAATGAGGCCAAGGACCACCCAGGCAGGACAGCCAGCCAGGGCAGCCTGGGAAAGTCCTGCCGTGGGGACCCTGGGCTCTGCCCATCACTCTCGGGCTTCCGTGGGGGCTGGAGCCCAGCCAGGGGGCAGGGAGGTGGAGGCCAGGGGAAGAGAGATGCGGCCACCACCACAGACAGGCGCGGGCCCCAGGCGAGCAGGAATCCCGGCCAGTCAACATCCAGTTCTGAAACCCAGGCTCAAAAGAAGCTAATGGTGACCCCGACGCGGGGCCTCTGCGCGCAGTGCCGGGTGTCTTGCAGATGAGCAGTGGCCCCTGGCCAGAGACAGGCCACTCTGCCCTGAACTCATGAGCTCACAGCTGGGCGAAGGGAACAGATGCATATCAACGGCTTCCTCCCTCCCTCTCTCCCTCCCTTCCTCCCTCTTCTTTTTTTGTACTGGGGACTAAACCCAGGGGCATTCTACCTCTGAGCCACATCCCCAGCCCAATTTTTTTTTTTTTTTCAACAGGATCCTACTAAAATGCTGAGGCTGGCCTCGAACTTGGGATTCTCCTGTCTCAGCCTCCCAAGTACTGGGATTCCAGGCGTGCACCGCTGTACTTGGCACAGTCTCCATTCTTGAGTACTTACGATGCACCAGACACCGTGCTAAGAACTTGGGCACCTTACCTTGTTAATTTTTTCCAGCAGGAGGCAGGTCCTTTTTCGGCTTCAAGGATTTTGTTTGTTTTTTTGGTAGATATTCTTTTCATCCTTATCCTGTGGATGAGAAGCCTGAGACATAGCCCAGGTCAGGGGTTGTGAACTGGGGCCACCTTGGATCTAAAGCCCACCAAATCTCAAAGAGGGAAGGGAAAATCAAAAACAGAAAACAAGCCGGGCGTGGTGGCGCATGCTTGTAAATCCCAGCATTCGGGAGGCTGAGACAGGAGGTTCGCAGTTTGCGGACAGCCTCAGCTACTACGTAAGGCCCTTTGCAACTCAGTGAGACCCTCTTGCAAAATAAAGACTAAGAAATAGGGCTGGGGGTATAGCTTGGAGTTATAATGCCCCTGGCCCCCAGTACTGAAAAAAAAAAAGCCAGAAACAAACAAACAAACAAACAAAAGACATGGCTTTAATTCGGAGTGAGCTCTGCTAAAATGGGGGTTTTGGGGGTTGCTGTGGGGAACAAGGGGGCCCATCACACAGTTCTGGGTGGTGAGTAGAGGCTCTCAGGAGTAAACTGGGGAGCACTAGGGGAGGCAGGAAAGAATCCCCACAGGACAGGACACCGCAAGCAAAGCACGGGATAAGAAGGGGGGACACAGGTGGCCTGGATGCTGAGGGTAGGAGGAGGCTGGGACCAGAGACAGGAGCTAGGGCGCCTGGAGGAGGAGCTGGAGGCCATGTGCCAGCCAGGAGGAGCCATGCAAGTCCAGCAGCAGAGACCTGACTCCAGGAAGCTGCCCCTGGCCACGGGACGTAGGGGTGAGGAGGGGCGAGGCCAGGATGAGGCTGATCAGGGCCAGGGCACAGGCCAGGAGACAAATATAACAGGTAGACTGGAGGGTAAGGTGAGCAGGACTGGCAGGGGACTGGAATTGGATGGAGAAGGATGGAGAGGGAGGAGCCCAGCGGGAGGAGGACCACCTTCCGTCCTCGCACAGGGAACCTGCGGCCTCTCTGGTGTGGGAGCACAGCCTCTCAATCCCAGCTTGCACTGCGGGAGGCCTAGCTGCCCGCAGCTGATAAGACAAGAAGTGTCCGCTGGCCCGCTCCACCTCCTCCCCTGGCATCCGAAGCCCCACCATCCCAGCTCCCTTCCCTTGGTCAGGCGAGCTGGCCTCTGCTGGAGAGATCATACTGCGTCTTGAAGGCTTCTTGGGCAGCCGAAAGGCTCAAATTACACATCACCTTTTTTCAGGGACAACTTTCTGGGGTTCCCCCAGGTGGAATAAATTGTTTCCTCGTTGGAGGTCCCAGAGTGCCTCGCACGCGTGTGCTGGGCTGATGGTACTGATCAAAGGATTTTCAGTCTTTCCTGTGTGGGTCCGGGAGCTCTCGGAGGGCAGAGCCACGGGGGTCCTTGGCTTGTGTACGTTCTTGAAAATAAGAACAACTTGTGTGAGCACACTTTTTTATTTTATTTATTTATTTGGTACTGGGGATTGAGCCCAGGGGTGCTCCACCATAAGTTACTCCCCCAGCCCTTTTTCTGTTTTTATCTTATTCTATTTCAGTACTGAGAATTGAAGTCAGAGTCGTTATACTTCCGAGCCACATCCCTAGCCATTTTTATTTTGAAACAGTCTCACTAGGTAGTTGAGAGTCTTGCTGAAGTGCTGAGGCTGGCTTTGAACTTGATATCCTCCTGTACCAACTGGATACGTCCCTGGCTTATGTCTTTTTTCTTTCTTTCTTTCTCTTTCTTTCTTTCTTTCTTTCTTCCTCTTTCTTCCTTCCTTCCTTTCTTTCTTTTTTTTTTTTTTGTAGTACTGGGGATGGAAACCAGGGGCATTCTACCTCCAAGCGACACCCCCAGCCCTATTTTTAGTCTTTATTTTGAAACAGGGTCTCACTGAGTTGCAAAGGGCCTCACTAAGTAGCTGAGGCTGTCTGAGAACTGCAGTCCTCCTGTCTCAGCCTCCTGAATGCTGGGATTACAAGCATGCGCCACCAGGCCCAGCTATATCTTTCTTTCTTTCTTTCTTTCTTTCTTTCTTTCTTTCTTTCTTTCTTTCTTTCTTTCTTCTTTCTTTTTTTCTTATTTGGTGGTTCTGGGGTTCCTGGAAACCTTTCTACCTCCGGGTTACACTCCCAGACCCATTTTTATACTTTTTTTTATTATTTGGAAACAGGGTCTCTTAAGCCAGCGCGGCTGGCTTCGAAACTGCGCGATCCTCCTGTCTCCGCCTCCCAAACGCGGGGATTACAAGCGTGCGCCACCACGCCCGGCTATATCTTTATTCTAAAACAGGGTCTCGGTTGTCCAGCCTGGCCTCAATTTTGCTATTCTCCTGCCTCAGCCTCCCAGGTAGCTGGGGTTACAGGCATGGACCACCACATCTGGCTTGCACTCACTTTGGGGAGGAGGATTGCTGGAGTGAATCCAGGGACAGTCTACACTCCCATCTTCCCTTTAACCTTTTTTGGAAACAGGGCCTCACTAAGTCACAGAGGGCCTCAGAAGTTGGCTGAGGCTGGCTTTGAACCTGCGATCCTCCTGTTTCCACCCCCCAAGTACTGGGATCACAGGTGTGTGCCACTGTGCTCGGCTTACACGCATTTTTAAAGTGTGTGTCCCCTTCTACATTTTGAGTCCTCTGAAACTGGTCTCTTGTCTTACTCTATTCTAATTACCATACCGCACTGACCTTTCTTGGTGTGTGCGGCTGTAAATATGAACACACATCTTCCTTCGCATAGGTGCCATCTGAACGCATTTTCAGTTCTCACACACCCACCAGCCTCTCTCCCTTTGTCGCATATTTCCGAGATCCAGCCACGGGGGTCTCTGTGCACCTGTTAACCTGCTGCTCTACCAGCTGCTGAGATGCGCGGCTATGACGTGTGTCCCCGCGTCTGTCTTTCCTGTCCTCTCCCTCTGGCGGGGCACCCGGCCGCCTCCGCCTCCACTCAGCACAGACAGTGTTGGGATGAGAGTCCTCAAGTTCGTCCCTGATGCGCACTCTGAGACTGTCGTGGAGATTGATACCCAAGAACAGATTCTCTGGGTCACAGGGTCAGCGTATAAATAATGATCTCTGAATCCTTGTCACTCACCAGGGTGCCCCGGCTCATCCTGGAGAATGACCCATAACATGCTAGATGGAGCCGGCACGCACCAGTAGGGCCGTGCCACGTGTTTGAGAGTTGACACCTGTCCTTTCTAGCGGGCAGATAGCTGTTTCCCTGTGTCTCCCTGAGGAGCTGAGGGCTCAACACCTGCTCGACACCAGCTCCTCACCAGATCCCTGCCTCCTTCCAGGATCCTGCAACCAAAAGGGTACACACATGGGCCCGCCAGGCCTCGGCGCACGTTATAAATATCACCCTTGTCTGTAGCCTGCACAGGGGCGAGGGGACGGGGCTCCTGAGGTGGAGCTTCGAGTTTCCTTCCTCCCGTCTCTGGCAAGGTCCTCACAAGGTGAGTCCTGTGGGAGCTTCCAGAAGCAGGCCCCCTCCCCCTCTCAGCCACCCTGGAAGACCCATCCCTTCCTCACACCCAGGAAGAAAGGAGGCCCGGGAGTGGGAGCAACTTCCCCAAGCTCACGCAGAAATGGCACCCCAGAGAGTTTGAAGGCCAAGGTGGCCCCAGAGCACCCCAGCTCCCAGGGTCCCCACCCCACACGAAGCCCGAGACCTCGGCCCCCACCGCAGGCATTTTTCCTGCCTGAGTCGGAGACAGGTGACTGAATTGCAGCTGACTAGTTGGCACAACGCTACGTTTTGTAGACATTTAATTAAACACTCATTAATTTCGATTTTGCAGTTTTTCTTTTATATTTTGAAGCTAATCTTTTTTTCTTCTTCTTCTTTCAAATCTTAAAATCCTCTGTGGGCTTTTGACAACTGCTTGAACACGGCATGGGGTCCCGAGTCCTGCAGTGACTCTGTCTACGTCTGTCCTGCGGTCCCACAGATGGGTCGTTTCTGTGCCGGGTGCTGCGGGGCGGGGGGCCTGGGGGGAGGGCTCAGAGAGGCCGGTCAGCTAACTCTGCTGCCCTTGGGGCTCCAAGTCTGGGATTCAGCAGGGCCAAGGCGGAGCTTCTCCAGTCCTGGGGGGAGCTTTTCCAGCCAGTGACTCTGGCAGGCTTCAGCGGGTGGCATGGAGATTCTTTGGGGCCAATAGTTGGGGTGTGTGGGACATTCCTGGGGAAGACCAGAAGCATTTCTTTTTTTTTTTTTTTTTTAAGTTTGGGGGATGAGGAAGATGCTGAGATTTCAGAGCCCTGGTCCAAATGAATAGCATCAACTAATACCTTCATCTATTGAGTACCTGCTGGATGCCACCCGGGGCTCGCAGCACCGGAGTTTCGGCTTCATGACAGTGTGGTTCACAGGCAGAGAAAAGACAGAAACCCTTCGGCACTTAGTCCAGCCTGTGTGAGTCAGCCGGAACATTCTGGCTGATGCTGGAGCGGGTCCTCGCCCCCTGCCCCCCACAGGAGTCAACTTATAGTTTCTGGATCACAGGGAAGGGAGGGATCTCTAGGTGATACAGACCTGGGAGCAAGAACGGGCATTTGATAGCTACTTACCCACCAGCATGGAAGTCTTACAGCTTTTTGTTTGTTCCGTTTTGTGGCGCTGGGGACCTTCTACCTCTGAGCTCCACCCCCAGCCCTATTTTATTTTTTATCTGGAAATAGGTTCTCGCTGGATTGCTGAGTCTCACTACATTGCCGAGGCTGGCATCAAACCCGCCATCCTCCTGTCTCAGCCTCCTAAATACTGGGAATACAGGTTATTATCCCGTCTATTTTCCACCAAGAAAACTGAGTCTGGAGAGATGGTGCGTGCGGTTGGAAGGCGCTACCTGAATCCGGACCTGGGTTGCGCACAGTCAAAATGTTTATCTACACCGCCCCAGCCCGGAGGCCTCTCCTTCCTGCTGCTCCCCCACCCCCAAAGGCCTGGGACGAGGACTCCCCCTACAGCCTCCAGTCCCCAAGGCCTGACGCAGCTCAGACAGGCAGGGGGAAGGAAAGGGTTAACTGGGCCACAGCCCAGGGCAGGCAGGGCACCCCGCTGGAGCTGGCAGTGGCTGGCACCTGCCTGCCCTTTCATCTCCACAGGCATCAGGTGAGAGATTCCAGAGCCGCCTCCAGGGACCCGCAGCCTGACTTACCTCTGATTCCCTGGGAGGCTGCGTCTCCAGCCCAGCATCAAAAGCAGCAGCCGCCAGTGCCCCGGGGTCCCCAGCAAGACAGCCCCACGCTGGCCCCCCACCCGCCTCACCTGAGCCACAGCTTGGGGACAGACCAGGGACAGAAAGCGGCCGAGAAGGCGCGGGCCACAGTCGGAAGAGGAGAGGACACAGGGTGAGTAGGGCCAGCTGGGCTCAGACCCAGTCCAGGTCTTGGGGGCGAGGGGCCCCCCAAACACAGGGCTGGAACATGGCCTTTCTTGGAGGCATTAGCAGCCTCAGGGGGTTCAGGTCTCAAGGTGAGAACTGTGGGGGGGGGCGGTGAGAAAAAGCAACGCAGTTAAAAGGAATTAGTCAGGAGGAGGTGACAGGCCCATTCTGAAGCAAGATGAATGGGTTTCAGTTGGCGAAAATGATTCTAATTTATAATCTGCTGCTTGCTGCCGCTCGCCAATTAATTCTCTATAGATACATAAATAGGCCGCGTGTTTGCCTTGCCTCAAACGTAATAAACATTACACTCTGTCCCCTTCCTTTGTGCTGGTTCCTGTCAGGGCATTAGTCCCCACAGCTAATTCCTCACACCTGTCTGTGCCGCTCAGGGGAGCGGGGCTGAGGCGGAGGAAGTGCCCGGCTCCAGGAAACCCGTGGCACCGGGAGATAAATTACTGATCCGAAAGCTGCTGGGACCCCGCGGCGAGCCGGGCTCCCCACGCGGGAGGGGAGGGGGAGAGGCAAAGGGGAGCCCCTTCCTCCTTTTGAGACTCCCAAGTCACAAACGTGGGGCCTGGCTTCCTAACGAGAGGGAGGGAGGGAGGCAACGAGGGAGGGTGGGCCAGAGGCAGAGGGGCTCTCCGACCCCTCCTCCAGTGAACGCTTCCACTGACTCACCCGGCACCAGACACCCAGGGCGGACTTTTTTTTTTTTTTTTGGTGGTACTGGGGATGGAACCCAAGGGCCATTCTACCTCTGAGCTACACCCCCAGCCCTATTTTTTAGTCTTTATTTTGAAACAGGGTCCACGGAATTGCAAAGGGCCTCACTCAGTAGCTGAGGCTGGCCGTGAACTGTGATGCTCCTGTCTCAGCCTCCCAAATGCTGGGGTTACAGGCGTGCGCCCCCACACCCGGCTCAGGGCGGATGTTTTTTGTTTGTTTTAGTGGTACTGTGGATGAAACCCAGGGGCTTTCTACCTTCAGGCTACACCCCCAGCCCTATTTTATTTTTTATTTGGAAACAGTCTCGCTGACTTGCTGAGAGCCTCACTAAGCTGCTGAGGCTGGCTTTGAACCTGCGATCCCCCAGTTGCAGCCTCTCAAGTACTGGGATTATAAGCCCAGCTCTGGCAAACTTTTGTGCTTGCTCTGTCCCCTGCCTGGAAGGCATTTTCCCTAGACAGTCACCTCCTTTGTGCCCTTCTGCACAGAACACTTTGGCAGGGAGATTTTCCTGATCTCTTTTCTTTCCTTCTCTTTCTTTCCTTCTTTCTTTCTTCCTTTCTGTCTTTCTTTTTTTTTTTTTTTTTTGCAGTACTGGGGATTGAACCCAGGTGCATTCTACCCGCAGTTATACCCCCAGCCCTATTTTTTATTCTTTATTTTGAAACAGGCTCTCACTGATTACAAGCATGAACCACCATGCCCGGCTAAAACCTATTTGCTGAATGAATGAATGAATGAATGAATGAATGAATGAGGTTGGGACTGAGGTGGGAGGATGTAGGATGGAACCCAAAGATTGAGATGAAGCCAGGTGTGGAGGTGCACACTTGTAACCCCAGTACTTGGGAGTTTGAGACAGCAGGATCACGGTTCACAGCCAGCCTCAGCTATTTAGTGAGCCCGCCCCCCCAAGCCGTAACTTAGTAAGACACTGTTTCAAAATAAAGAATAAAATATAGGGCTGAGGGTATAGCTCAGAGGCAAAATGCCTCCTGGGTTTCATCTCCAGTTCCACACACACAGATAAAATTGAAATGACCTACCCCAGTTTACCCAAGGGAGTCAAAACCCACGACCAGACTGGTGATTTGTGCAAGGTAACAGGGTGGATTAGTGGCAGAGCCTGGATCAGACCCCAGTCCTGGGCTCTTCCCTTAGGCAGCTCAGGCCAGGGCCAGGGGTAACTCTCCCAGATGGGCGCAGAGAGGCCACTGAAATTCGGGGCGGGGAATAACTCCCCCAGGTCACAGAGCCATTTACTGGGTGAGATAACGGAGCCCCTACGATGTGCCAGGCAATGTCCAAGGAGGTGAGGACGTAGACAAGACAGAAAAGACCCCACCCTCCCAGGACTCGCATTGAAGAGGCAGAAGTGGGCATCCTTGGGTGAGTTCACAAAGAAATGTAAATGTCAGGAATCCAGAAGCTCTCGGAAGGTAAATACAGCAAGGTGGGGGAGAGAGAGAGAGGGATGGTGGAGGTGCAGTGGGGCAGGCACCGCCTTCCTTGGGGTGGCCAGGGGAGCCCTCTGCATCAGGGTGCCCTGAGCAGGACCCCACTAATCAGAGGGAACAGCCCCGTGGCCCTGGAGCAGGGCTGGGCTCTCAGCTCAGATCTGTCTGCTCCTGCTCCGGGGGTGCATTCTTCCCCATTGAACTGTGGGATATGAAAGTGAGTATTTCACAGCAGGGACCACAAGGTGGTAGAGCAAGGGGCACCCAGCCCTGAGCGGGCAGCCTGGGAATTGAGGCCTGACACCCGGTGAGAGACCCCACGGGGGCCCGCAGGGGGCGGGCTGGGGTGGGGCGGGATGGGCAGCCGAGGTTCCCTGGCTCTGGGGGCAGCTGAAGGTCCGGCCCTGTTTGTTCTTGTTTGTTGATTTTTTCATAGTGTAAATTCTCTCAACAGGGCAGATCGCTTGTGGAAGTGGCTTGCAGAAAATTTCTTAAAAAAAAAACAAAACTAACAATTGGCTTTGATAAGCCAGTACAAACCAGCCGCAGCCCACTCACCGCTGTCTCAGCATCTCTGTGAGATACCAAAGCGGCATCCTTACTGGGGAAGGGCGAGACAGGGTTTGAAAACATCTGTGTGCAGCAGAGATGCTTGAACCCCGATAGCGTGAAGGGCCCGGGGTTGTCATGAAAAGATTCTCTGCCATGCCTCCTTCATTTTACATGACGGAAAATGAAGGCCAAGCCGGGCAGGGTGGTATACGATTGTAATCGCGGTATTTGGGAGGCTGAGACAGGTGGATCACAGGTTTAAGGCCAGCCTCAACAACTTAGTAGGCCCTCAGCAACTTAGTGAGACTTTGTTTCAAAATAAAAAATAAAAAGGGCTGGGGGTGTAGGTCAGAGACAGAATACCCCTGAGCTCAATCTCCAATACAAAAAAGAAAAGAAAGAAAAGGAAAGGAATGGAAAAACCAAGGCCAGAAGAGATTTGTCACAGAACACAAGGAACCGGGCCAGTGCCAGGACTGGGAGGAGACCGTCTGCTCCCACGAACACTAGTGCCTCTCAGCGGCTGCCAACTGCCTGCTCTTCCTGTTGTTAGCACCCAGGGGCATTCTACCTCCGAGCGACACCCCCAGCCCTATTTTTTATTCTTTATTTTGAAACAGGGTCTCACTGAGTTGCAAAGGGCCTCACTAAGTAGCTGAGGCTGTCCGTGAACCGCGATCCTCCTGTCTCAGCCTTCCGAATGCTGGGATTACAAGCGTGTGCCACCGTGCCCGGCTTGTTTTGTGTGTTTTATTCTTTTTGTCTTTGTGGGCTTTTTTCAGGGGTATTGGGGATCAAACTCAGGGCCATTCTACCTCTGAGCTACACTATCAGCCCAATTTTATCTATTTATCTATTATTTATTTATTTATTTATTGGTGGTACTGGGAATCGAACCCTTCTACCTCTGGGCTACACTCCCAGACCTATTTTATATATTTGGAAACAGGGTCTCTTACGCCAGCACGGCTGGCTTCAAACCTGCACAATCCTCCTGTCTCCGCCTCCCAAACGCGGGGATTACAAGCGTGCGCCACCGTGCCCGGCTTATCTTTTTATTTATTTTATTTTTATTTTGCTTTCTTTCTTTCTTTCTTTCTTTCTTTCTTTCTTTCTTTCTTTTTTTTTTTTTTTTTTGGTGGTACTGGGGTTCCTGGAAGCCCTTCTACCTCTGGGCTACACTCCCAGACCTATTTTTACATTTTTATTTGGAAACAGGGTCTCCTAAGCCAGTGCGCGCGGCTGGCTTTGAACCTGCGCGATCCTCCTGTCTCTGCCTCCCAAGCACGGGGATTACAAGCGTGCACCACCATGCCCGGCTTATCTTTTTATTTTGATACAAGGTCTTGCTAAGCTACTGAGGCTAGCCTCGAACCTGTGATCCTCCCGTCTCAGCCTCCCATGTACTAGGATCACAGGTGCCCACCACACCCGGCTTGGCCGCCTGTTCTTAAAGGGTCATGATCTGTGGTAGCCCCCAAGGCCTGGCAGTCAAGGACTCTGTTATCCCTGTGGGGCAGGAAGAGAAGAGCCACTAGGGGCTCGTGTCCCAGATCCAAGGGAGTTCCGAGGTGAGAGGGTGTCATACCGGTGAGAGGGTGGAGCCGGCTTTTGAAAGATGAATAGGAGTTTTCCAGCAAGACAAAAGAGGAAATGGAGCTCTGCGTGGCGAGAGCGGCATCGGGGAAAGCTCGGGGTGTGACGGAAAACGAAAATAGTTTGGCATTGCCAGGGTGTAACGTGCGAGAAGGAAGCGGCCTGACAGCGGAGCCCGAGAGGCGTGCCGGTCCCCCAGTGCTGGAGCGGCGCCGGTGGGCTCTCAATCGCAGGGAGGCTATTTTTAGATGGGCGCTCCCATCTTCCCAGAACCAGGTGAGGGAGGAACCTGCGAAGTCCGCTTCCTCTTGGCTGAGGACCGCAGCAGGTGCGGGAGGCCCACGATTCCTAGCGTCCCTGCTGGCCCTCTGGCTCGGAAACCACGCACCCCACGGTGGGGGCCTCCCCTCCCCACCCCCACTGGCTGCTCCCCTCCAGGCCAGGAATAGAACTTCACATCTGACAATCCTCAGCGGTGTTTAAATTTAATGGGCCTTCCTGCCTTTCTCCTCCTTGGCACCTGGGCTGGGCGCTCCGCAGCAGCCCTGGGGAGAGACAGGTGAATAATTCAGTGAGAGAGGAATGTTTGAAGTGTGTGTTTGGGGGGCGTGTGTGTGTGGCAGGGCTGTCTCCCCCTACCGCCCCCAAGGAAGGAGGTTTGGGAGGGATGTCTCCAGGTGCTCAGGCTCTGTTCGGCTTGGCTGTCTTTAGCGCCTTTCAGGAAAGCTCAGGGGATCCTGATCTGTCTCCACACAGCCACCTGCAGAGTCGGGCCGGGCAGGAGGCCTACAGAGGCCGGCTGGGGCTGAAGGTGCCTGCGCAGAGAGATTGGGGGGACAGGCCGCATGGGTGGCCGGGGTTAGGGACAGAGGTGAGGCCGTGGCCAAGATGGGCTGGACCTGGCAGCCGGGCAGCTACTGGGGTCCTCTGTCCATAGTGCTGCCGCCGCCGAGGTCCTGACAGGAGCCCTGGATCTGGGCCTTCTCCCCTGGCTCTGAGTGTCCCTAGGCACTGGGTTCCCCTTTTCTCACCTCTCTGCACCCCACAAACAAAGTCCCTTTCAGTCTTCTAGCCTGGGCATCTTTCCTGCTTTATTTTTTTTATTAATCCATTCAGTCAGTCAAAAAATATTTACTGAACATCTACTCTGAACCCCCTCCATAGGACATGGCAGTAACAAAACAAAACAGAACACAAGCTTGTGCCTGTGCTTATAACCCCAGTACTTGGGAGGCAGAGATGGGAGGATCGCAGGTTCAAAGCCAGCTTCAACTTAGCGGGGCTCTCAGCAACTTAGGGAGACCGCGTTTCCAAATAAAAAATAAAATAGGGATGCGGGTGTCGCTTGGAGATAGAATGCCCCTGGGTTCAATCCCTAGCAACACACACACACACACACACACACACACACACACACACGCATGCACGCGTGCACACACACTACACATACACACACACACACACATACACTCAGTCCTTAAACTCTCAGAGCTTAAGCTCCACCCCTGCCCACTCCCTAGAGGACAGAGGAGGGAGGGTGCTGGCCTTTAATCCCTGGTTCCCCCTCCTGCCCCCTGTAAACGCTGGATTCCTCGAGGGTAGCGAGGGTCAGTCGGCCTCCCTTGTTGGGCTGTTTTGCAGTTCTTGTTAATTAAGGAGACACTTATCCTCCGTGTCCTGCTGGACTCATTTATCAGCTCTCCACCCAGCCCTCTGGCCTGGGCACCACTATCACCAGCCCGGTTTTACCCACAAGGCAATGAGAGATGTGGGGACGTGAAGCCACTTGTCCTGGGCTGGTGGAGGTGACCGGCTTCAGGCCCAGACAGTCTGGCTCCGGGCTCCAGGCTCCAGGATTAGCACAGAGAGGCACTCAGTTCCCTCTTCCCCCACACCAAGGCCTGAAGCGCCTGCCTGGTCTCTCCTGGGTCCGCTGAGCATCCCTGTCCCTGGGCCTCCAGCCAGTCCTCTAGGTGTCCTCTCCTGGAGGGGCTGGGACGCACCCCACTCTTCCCCGGCGCCGCCCCCTGGTGGCCCGCGGCCCCTTCCCCAGCTGGCTGACATTTCTTTGGTTGTTCATGTCACGGCCCTTCAGTCTGCGCGGTTTTACAAATGTGCTGGCGAGATGAAAGGCGGCCGGGAACAGCAACTGGAGAGCAAGTTCGGAAAAGCTTTTAACTTCCAGCTCCCATGGACAGAGTGGGAGGACGGGAGAGGAGGGACGGAGAGAGGGAGGGAGAGGAGGAGCACAGAGGGAGGGGAAGAGGAAGGCTGGGAGCAGGGAGGGAGAGCTGGAGGGGGGAGCAGAGACCCAGGAGCCAAGAATGACAGGCAAGAGGGAGAGGAAGGGATGGAGAGAGGAAGGCGGACATGGGCAGAGAGAGAGGCCAGGGAGGAAATGAAATGGAAAGAGAAAGGCAGACAGAGAGACACAGCCAGGGAGGAGGCAGGCACACAGAGAGACGGAGAGAAACACAGGGCCAAGCGGAAAGAGACAGTGAGGAGACCGACACTCAGGGTTAGCGAGCCCTTGGAACACTGCCGGACAGGAGGAGACAGACGGGGGAGTCAAAGAAGGACCGACGGACAGACAGTGCCTGAGAAGACAGCAGACAGACAGAGGTGAGCAGGGTAACAACGACGGAGGGGCCAGGTGCCTGCACTCCCAGCACTTGGGAGGCTGGGACACACGGAGTGCAGACTCGAGGCCAGCCTCAGCAACTTGGGAAGCTCTCCGCAACCTAGTGAGACCCTGTTTCAAGATAAAAAATAAAAAGGGTTAGGGGCGTAACTCAGAGGTAGAATGGCTTTGGGTTCGATCCCCGGTATCAAAAGAAAAGAAAGGAGAGAGAGAGAGAGAAAGAAGGAGAGGAGAAGGAGAAGAAGGAGAAGAAGAAATAGAGCTGCAGGTTTTGGAGGACAGAAAGAAACAAGGCCCTTCAGGTCCTGGACACAGCGTGAGCAGTAGCAGAGGAGAGGGGGGAATCCAGGGAGCCCAGTGGAGCTGGAGCCACGAGCAGACACCCACACCCACTCACACACCTGTGCCCTTTGTTGACACCTGCTCACACTCACGGTGCCCTACAGCAACCCTGCTGTTGAGACACTCAGCCTGGAGCAGAGCTTCTCAGCTGGGGCTGATTCCATCCTCCAGGGCATCTCAGGGGCGTGGCAGGCCACGGGCGTGTAGTGGGCAGATGCTAGAGAGACTGCTGGACGCCCTGTGGTGGCCAGGGCAGCCCCCTGAGCAAAAACTTATCTGGCCCCAAATTTCAATAGTGTGGAGGCGGAGGAAGCCTGGGCCGGGGCGACCCAGATGACTGCTTCAAGGAGGAACAGCTCAGTGTGCCAAGACAGGCTGGGCACCCTCTGATGGGCCTGGGAGGTGAAGTCACACGAGCGCCTCCTCCTCGAATCATTACCCCCAGCCATGTTCTTCCCCCCAGTTCCTTCCTCACCCCATCCCAACTCTGGAAGAACAAGGTCTTGGACAAAGTCTTCAGAGTTCAGACCCTAAGCAAGCACCCACATAGCGGGCCCGGGACCTGCCCGACGCAGCGCCGCGCAGCAGGGCCACGGCAGGCCGGCCGGGGTTTGAATCCCAGCTCTTCCTCAACTGGTTGTATGACCTCGGACATAGTTTCATAGTTTCTCCTTGCCTGAGTTTCCCCATCTATAAATGTATATAAGTCGGTTGCCATGAGAATCAGATGAAATAATCTATGTAAGACATTTAACACGGGGCTTGACACATGGCAGAGGCTCGGTAAATGCTAAGTATTGTTACACTCATCTCACTTTCTCTACATATAGATGCCGGAGGAAGCGGCTCGTCTAATGTGTCACGGTGCGTGGGGCAGAGCTGCGCCCAGCCCCGTTCCGCCCAGCTCTCTCTGCATCTCCCCACCCTGACGCTGGCTGCACCTGCCCTTCGGGGGCAGAAGCCCCGGCTTAGCTGGTCCCAGGCCGAGTGCCAGCGCAGACCCGGGCATGATGCACCGACCCGATCGTATCTCTTGCTGACTGTGTTCTGGACAGCCCTGCCTTTGGCGACTCGGTTTCCTTATCTCAAAGACGGGGCTCATTTTAGCATCTGGTTGTTGTGAAGACAGAGCAAAATCATGGTCACAGCCGGGCATGGCGACGCACGCTCATAATCCTAACATTCAGGAGGCTGAGGCAGGAGGATCGCAGTTCGAGGACAGCCTCAGCTACTTAGGCCCTTTGCAACTCAGTGAGACCCTGTTTCAAAATAAAGGATAAAAAATAGGGCTGGGGGTGAAGCTTGGAGGTAGAATGTTCCCAGGTTCCATCCCCAGTACGATAATAATAATAATAATAATAATAATCATGGCACACAGCAAGCGCTCAATCATCCTGGCTATAGTGACCTCAGTGTGTCCCCAGAGCCTAGCACAGGGCCTAGCACGGTGGACACTCAGAGATTTGCTTGAAGGAAGAATTGGAAAATAATGGTGAGCGTCAGACCAGAAAAGAGAGATGAGATGTTAGGACGGGAAGAGCCAGGCTTCTAATCAAGAGTTCCGGGGAAGAGAGAGAGACAGATGAAAGCAGAAGGGCGCCCACTTATTGAGCACTTCCAGTGAGAGCAGCCGTGGCCCAGGCCCTGCGACCTGGGGACCATTAAGTGTGACCCCTGAGAGGAACAGCATACACCAGGGCCCGGAGGGAGAGGGGCAGTGGGGCCGGAGGAGAGGAGAGGAGAGGAGAGGAGAGGAGAGGAGAGGAGGGGAGAGGAGAGGAGGGGAGAGGAGAGGCCAAGGCGGAGAGCGGAGGCAATGAAGAGCTGCACCTGGGAGGGCTCCGGCCTCCGAACGCACAGAAGAGTGGAGGCTGAGGGGAGAGGAGAGGGGAGGAGAGGGACTGGGAGACGGGGTGATTCAAAGCCCGGGCTGGCAGAGATCGATGAAGGGAGTAGACGGAGAGAAGGACCTAGGCAGGGAAGAGACTGGCGTGATGGAGAATAAATCTCAGAATAAACAAAAGAGTGATGGAGTTGGGGGGGGGGCTGGAGGGGCGGCCGGAGGGGAGGGGTTTCCCATCACCGGGGAGGAGAGGAGGCCCAGGGTGTGGGATGGAGGTGGGAAGTAGGGAGGGAGGCAAGGTGGGCAGCAGGGTGGGGTGAGGTAGAGTGCGGGTCCCTAAGGATCCTCGGGAGTTGGGGACTTGGAGGGCCCCGTCGCCTCTGTGCCATGGACTTCAGCTGCCGGGTGCAGATCTTTCTGTGCCTGTGACCGCCGGGCAAGCGCACAGAGGTCTGCAGCTGTCCTGTTATTCTTCACCCACCTGTCTGGCAGCCGTGGGTGGGGGGGGGGATAAGGGGTTCCTAAGAGGACCTCCCCCAGCCCAAGGCAGTCAGTGGGTCTACGGGAGTCTCTGGTCCTGGGCCACTGTCTGCAACCTCATTCTGATAACTAAGATGGGGTTAGGCACTGTCCCAGAGAGACAAGGCTGTTGGGAAAGCCACACCGCTGGGAAAAAGAAAATGGGCCAGGCAGAAAAGACATCAGGCGGCGGGCTAGCTGAATTTTAACAAGAACGGACAATCCCGCCTGCAGGTGTTTCTAGGCAGTGACAGGATGTTCTCCAGACTCTGGCGCGAGGTGGCCAGCTGAGTTTAGGATGGCGCGTCTGGCTTCTCCCGTTTACTTTGTTGGTGGCGGGGATGTCCAGCGTGTCCCTCCAGAAGAGGAAAGACCCACACCATTCCCTTCCAGGGACTCCTGACCTTCCCCCTTCCTGCAGACCCACAGCCCCGGCACCTGTCTCTGTCCACCTCAATGCACGGTGATTGTTTCTGAAACCCGCCTGTGCCAGGGCCTTTCTGGGCAGCCGGCCAGGGGTGGCCACTTACTCGTAAAGCTCGCCCCCTCCCTCGTCCGCACCCCGCTCCTCTGAAGCCAGGCTCCCACAGTGGGGGGGGGGGGTCGGGAAGCCCTAGATGCGATCCAGTCAAATGGGGGGACAGGGTCAGGTCTCAAGCCGGTGCCTGCGGGGAAGCTGAGCTGCCAGGCAGAGAGGGCCCCGGTCCCCCTCCTGGGGGCGCTCCCTTCGCGCGGATGCGGGCTGGAGGAGGGAGCGGCGCGCCCCCCCTCCCGGTTTCCTAGGGCCGGGCGCGGGGAGATGGGGAGGCCAGCCCCTCGGGGCGCGGGAGGGCCGCGGTCGGGGCGGGGGGCGGGGGTCCGGGCTCGGGCTGCGGTCCGGGCCCCGGGCCGCCTGCGGCGGGGCTGGCGCGGCGCTCCTGCCGGGCGGGCGCTGCATTCTCCGAGTCTCCACCAGAGGCTGCGGGAGGAAGGAAGGGATCGTCCCTTGCACACTACCCCCCTAGTCAGGCACGCACACTCCCTCGCTCCCTCGCTCACACACACGCGCGCACACGCCGCCGCGGCGCCCCTCGCGCCCGCTGTCCCTCGGCAGCTCGGGCTGCCGCGTCCCGAGGCGCAGGACCGGGGGGGCCGGCCGCTCCCCGAGGTAAGAGCGCGGCGCGGCGGGGCCCGGAGCCCCTGCGGCGGCGGGCGGGGGGCGAGGCTCCGGGGGGCCGCGGCCCGCGCCCCCTCCCCGCGGCCGGGCGGCGGGCGGGGAGGGAGTTTCCCACGTCCAAACTTTCCCGGGCGCGGAGCCGGGCCGCAGCCCGGACCCCCGCCCCGCCCGCCGCGCCCGGGACCCCCGGGACCCCCGGCCGGGACCCCCGCCGGCCCGGCTGGCCGCCCCTCCCCGAGGCGGGGTCGGGGCCCGGGGGCACGGCGCGGCGGAGCGGGTGTGCCAGGTCGTGCGGCTCCAGGCTGACTCCAGCCCGAGAGCGCACGCACGGCTGCGGCCACCCCAGGGTGCGGGAGCCGGCGCCGGACCCCCGCGGCCCTCCCGCCGCCCTCCCGCCGTCGGGCTGGCGTTGCCTCAACCTTAGGACCCCACTCTGGGGACACTGTCCCCGCCACGGAAGAAAGACGAGGTCTCGACAGCCTCACGTCCAAAGGGAGCGGCGCTCAGGACTGACCCTCGGGCCGGGGCACTTAGGGGGAGGCGTGGACCACTGGCCAGGTGGCCCTCGGTGGTCCCGACTGCCTCCGAACCTGCCTTCCCCTCTCCCTTTTCCGTGGCTCTATAGGGCCTGCCCCGCGGAGACCACCAGGCAGGGAGGCAGCCGGAGGGAGACCTAAGCCAGGTCTCCCCCAGCTCCCGGGCAGCCTCTGGTGGTGGGCAGGGAAGCCGCTGGCTGCCTGAGGCTGGAGAAGGGCTCCCCACGCTGGCTCTCGCTCCTGGGAGCCCTCTGCCTCTCTCCCACCCTTGCCCAAGCCGCTAGAGGCTGCATATGCCAACTCCGATTTCCCTGGGTCTATTCCCAGCACTTTCCGGGTCCCTGGGACTGGAGGACGTGTCCCCGGCCGGGCAGGGGCTCATTTGAGGGCTTTGGTTGCTGCAGCATCCCTCGTCCACCCCCTCCCCAAGCGGGCTGCTGGACCTCACCCAACCGCACTGGTCAGCGCCTCTGTCCTCCGTCAACCCACCAGTGCCCTAGAACCCACAGGGCCCTCCCTAACCACCATGCCCTCTGTCCCACAATTACCCCCCCCCCGTGCCTGCCCAGCAATGCCCATGCTGCCGCTGCCCCAATTACACCCCTACGGCCCTGTGGTTATGGGTGCAGATGCCCATAAGCACCGTCTCTGGTCTTTGCCCAACCGCTACCATTTCCCCATCTATCTTCCATCCTGCCTGCCTCAGTTTCCCCATCTATCTTCCATCCTGCCTGCCTCAGTTTCTCCCTGCAGCGGTCACCTGGCTGCTCAAACCTGGCCCCAGCCTCTTCTCCACTCCACATGCCCCTGATCCTCTGCTTCGTCCAGGGTCTGGACACTCCTCTTCCAGCCCTCCTGGGAGGGAGGACCATGTGGACCTCTCCGCACGGTCTCTGAAGGTGTCCGTGTGACTGTCCTGCCAATACTTCTAGAGCAGGTGCTTTGCGAAGCCGGCACAGGCCCTCAGCTAGGGCACCTGTCCTCCTGGGAGGCCGCGTCTGCTGGTTCCTGAGATGAGAACCGCCTCCCCTTTGCCAACGGTGACCTCATCGGAGGCCCCCTGGGCTGCCCTCTTTCCCATCTTAAATTACTGGAAGCAGAGGCCGAGGTCTCTGGAGTCAGAATGGGGACCCCGGTATTCTGGCTCCAGCGGGTCTCACTCACCTCCTGGGGATGGCGGCAGCAGAGCAGTTCCTGCCTTCAGACAGGACAGAACAGGAAGACACCTGCTTAAATAGAGCTTGGGGTATTTAAGCTGGACCCCAGTGCTCCCCGGGGACATGCAGTTAAATGCCTTTGACAGAGAAACCATAACAACTAGTACTGAGGACAGAGCTTGGTACCTAAGTGTGCTGTGAGCCCAGGCAAGTCACCGCCTCGTGTGAAGTGTGTGTGTGTGCGCACGCGCGTGCCCATGTAGGGTGCCTGGGAACTCGGGATGTTTCTGGCTGAGGCCTGCATCGACTCTACCTCAGAGCCAGACTTCCAAGTCCCTGCTTCTCCCCGGGCTCTGTGTTTTGGGGGCTTTGTCAGCGGATTGCATTCTGGAACCCTTGGATAGGGGCCTGGGCCCTGGGAGGGCGGTCTCCTCCTGAGTTAGCAAAGTTTGCAGCCGCCGGTTTATTTACCACATGGGCTACAGGAGTCAGCCAATTAAATTTCCTCTCCTCTCTGGTTTTTTTTTTCCACCTTTTTCTTCCATTAGGAAGCTCCATTCGGAAATGTAGCCTCAGGTAGAGAGAGAGAGAGAGAGAGAGAGAGAGAGAGAGAGAGAGAGAGAGAGGATGATTCCAGTTTATATAACTCTGGGGCAGCAGCCTGCTTCATGGCCTGGGAGAAGGACGGAGCTGAGGTTGTAAAGGCAGGTGCGGGAAAAGGGGAGGCCCTGAGGAGGCGGCTGGGGTCCTAGGCCAAGGGCGTCCTCATCGCTGCCCTGAGCTGAGCCAGGGGTGCCAGGGGTGAGGACACCGCAAGGAATCCACCACCATCAGGCTGAGAGGAGGCCTCAGCCCAGGCCGGGGAGGGTAGCCCCAGGGCCCCTTGCAAGGACGGGATGCCCTCCTCCCGCTGCGCTCCTTGAAGCGCCCTGAGATACAGGCCTCTGCCTCCTAGTCCCATGGGTTTCCATTCTGACCTCTTTAGCCCAGAGCCCCCAGCCTCCCTCCCTTCCATCAGGACAGCTCCAACCTCAACTTTTCCAGCAGAGCAGCGGGTATAATTAGACTTTGTTCTCAGGCAGAGGCAAGGACTAACAGGAAAGTTAAGTCCTTGAATTCTGCAGCTGCGGCGCGGTGAAGAGATGTTTTTGTCGTTGAAGATGGCCGCGCAGTGGCTTGCTGGGGGGGCAGGCACGCAGGCCAGCGAAGCTGGCGGCATGGCCGTGGCGTGCGGTTGGAAAGGTTGTTGATGGTCCAGAAGCACTCAGGAGGAGAGGAGAGGTTGGAATCTATTTTAAGCGCCACTCAACAGGCAGGTGCCCTTAAGGCAGGCTATGCCTGGAGGGAGGGGCACAGTTCTTTAATTTGCAAAAAGGCTTCATACACTCACTGCCTGCATCCCGTGCAGCTGCTGCTCCCGGGAGCCTCCTCTCCTTCATTACCACTCAGGTGGCCCACCTGGGGGTTAAGGCTATCCCCCCTCCTGGTGCTTGTCCGGCTCTCTCACAGTGGTGACACACCCTTCTGAAGTTGTGGGTTGGGTCTGGACAGGAGGTGCAGGGACCTGGAGGTATTTGCTCCCCCACCTCTATTTGCCTCCGTGCCCACCAGCAGACTCCTTCCTGCTGGTGTGTTGACATTAGGCTGGGAACTTTTGGCTTCTCCTAAGACCCGCCTGCCTTTGGCCAGCTACCTGCCCCCTGCTCCTTCCTGTGGATAATCTATGTCAGAGGTTTAGGAGCGTAAGCAGTTGCTTAAGGCCGGTCTTCGGCCTGCGACTCATTGGCTGTGTGTCTTGGGGCAAGTTACTCTGCCTCTCTGGGCCTCAGTTTCTTCATCCAGGAACACCTAACTCACTGGGTTGTTGTCAAGTCTGAGTACGTAAGGTGCTTAGCACGGTGCCCTGTGCGCAGGGCGTCCTATAAACGAAGTGGTGTTGTTATTGTTAACATCCCTCGGTGTGCAACCCTTGGGACCCGTGGTTCCTGTGGGACCGAAGTGATCTCTCTCTGCCCTGTTCATGACCCTGGCTGCCGGGGGAGTGGAGGAGTCAGGACCACCTGGACCTGTCTGTGACCTCGGGACCCTTTCCGGACGGCCTCGGCCTCCAGGGAGGCAGGAACTGTGTAGTCACGGGGTCGGGGATGTCGAAGCGTGTTCTAGATTCTCAGATTCATTTCATCGTAATCTCCGCCCCACCCCACCCGCATCCCACGACTCCTTTCTGGCTCCAACCGGAGCCGCTGGGGCAGCCTCCTCCTCTCTGGCCTCCCCGCCTCCAGTCCACCTTCCTGCCGCAATCCCTGCTGCAGCCCGAGCGATCTTTCTCCACTGCGCAGGTGGGATCGTGTCACTTGCTTGATTAAAACCCTTCCATGGCTCCCCATCGCCTACTGAATTAAGTCCAGACTCCACACAGTGACATTCAAGGTCCTTGTAATCCGTCTGCATCCTCCTTCATCTCCCACTGTGCCTCCAACCCGACACTCTCTGGAAGCCACACCTACCTTTCCCCGGGCAGCTCCTACTGCCCTCCTCCTGGAGAGCTGCCGCCTTCAAGACTCACCCCAAATAGCACCTCTGCCTCGCCTCCACCCATCCGCCGGTCCGTCTTGCCATCCACCCAGTCCGTATCCAGCTGCAAACATATGTAGACGTGTGTTCGGTGATGTTTGCCTCTGTAGGCCCTGTGCTGTGTGGTCTAGGTACATTGAGGAGCAGGCCGGCTGAATCCCGGCCAACAGCAGGCTGGTGGTCCAGGCCAGGGACGGACAGTCTCGGCTCTCATGCCCACGACAGGAGCCAGTGGGGGCACAGCAGGGGCTGCTCGGGGGAGGAAAGAGGTTTCAGCAGAGACCTGCCGGCTGAGCAGCAGTTGTCAAAGGGAAGGAGGGAGAGAGGAACAGAAGAGGGCAGCGGGTCCCAGCTCAGGGGTGAGGGTACCAAGTCCCCGAGGGAGGGAGGAGATTGGGGGTGCTACAAGCTCAGTTGACTGAAGCAGATGTATCAGGGTGGGGTCCAGGGAGTGGGCATCGCAGGACCCCACTTTGCCAGCAAGGTGGGCAAAGCCTAATCTTGTGGGTCTGGGAGCTCCAGAGAGGAGCTTGGGCCCTGTCCCTAAGCAGTGGGGACCCTCCGGGGTTTCAGCAGGGGAGCGCTGGTGGCATTTGTCTAGGAGCCTCTCCAGGAGGGATGGAGAATGGATCGATGGAGTAGTCTAGGCCCAGGGCTGGGTGGCTGTGGGAACATGGTGGGGGACAGAAGGAGCCCCTGTTTCTGACTCAGGAGACTGTTGGGTTGTGGAGATGGTAAATGCAGAAGGAGAAGGGGTTTCAAGCAGGGGTGGAGGCTGGCCGGGGATAGGGTGTGTGCAAACTGCTGGTGGGATCTGCAAGCGGAGGGCCCCATGCACAGTTGTGCAGGGAGGTCCGGGTTCACCTGAGAGCTCTGGGCTGGAAGAAGGTCTTTGGTGTCATCCGCAACACACTAGACCAGTGTTTCTCAGCCGGGGGCAGGCTTTGCCCCTCGAGGGACCCTCGGCAATGTCTGGAAACATTTTTGGTTATCGAGTCTGGCTGCTATGGGCAACTCGTGGGGAGAGACCAGAAGTGTGCTGCTAAGTAGCTTGCATGTACAGGCCCCCCACAACGCTGTAAAGAAGTCTGCAGCCCCAGATTCTGCACCCCAAAACGTCGGGGAGCTGGTTCTCTCGGGTGACATTGTGCGGCAGGCACTGTGCCAACCCCTTGTTCTTTTGTCCCTCCAGTATGGCTCAAGGCAGATGGCACCGAGCCACAGCACCCACTGCCCTTGCTGAATCCTGGGTGGGTTTGAGGAGGGGCCCGGGCCACACAGCACAGAGCGCACACGCGGGGACCCCCACCTCTCCAGGCAGGGAAGCCCAGGGAGAACCCGTGGGGAGCCCCGGGCCAGGGCTGCTGCTGTCTGGTTCACCAGCCTCTTTCTTCCCTTGTCTTGTTACATTCTGTCATTTCTTTATCACCTAAGTAAACATATGTTATTTTTTTTTTAAATAGGCAAGGTACAGATAAATAAAATGAGAAACACGGCTGCCTGCTGATTAGGAGCGCAGCCCCTGAGCCGGGCAGCTGAATTTAATCCCCGGCTCTGCCACCAGCTAGCTGAGCGGGCCTCTGTTTCCCCATCTAGGAAATGGCTTTAAGTAAACCCAGCTGCTTAGGATCGTTGAGAGGAATAAATGGGTTGATGTAGACAAAGGGTTTTTTTTTTTTTTTAGCACAACACAGCCTTCTTAGGATGTGTTCATGGGAGTGACTATACCTACGTGCGCAGGTATAAATTTCCATATATGCGTAAGTATGCGTATGTTCCTTTACATATATGAAAGCATTTTTAATTAGCCACAATCCCACCACCACTTGGCTACCATTTTGATGCATGTCCTCGTTGACGTACATAGATTAAAAAAAGAAAAAAAGAAAAAGAAAAATGGCATCTTGCTTTAGACGTATGCCTCGGTAACCTGCTTTTTTTATTCGCGCTATAATATATTGTGAATGTCTTGCCATTTCGATAAATACACATCTACATCATCATTTTTTAAGAGCTGCATGGTTGGCCATTGTGTGGCTGGCCCATGATTCATTCAGCCGGCCCCCACTGTTGGACGTTTGGGTTGTTTCCAATCCTTTGCGATTACAAACAATTCTGAGATGAACATCCTTGTACAAACATCCTCACGCTCTTGTCCAGTGATTTCCTCGGGGACTGCTTGGACATTTTTGGCAGGAGACACGTGGCCCTGACCGGCTTCCTGGAGTAGAAGCCCCCAGGCCCATGGAGGAGGGGGCGGGGGTTTTGGGGGGAAGGAGAGGATCCAGATGGTGGAGGAGTCCCGAAGGCAGGTCCTTTCTTTCTCAGTGGCCCACTCCGAATGAAAATAGAGGAGGCTGCATCCCACTTTGTCGTTGCGGTACTTGCAGAAGAGGGGACCTGGGTGGGAAGGTGGACTGTGTGTGTGATGGGCAGAGTGACAGACACCAGACAGACAGGGACACGAGGTGGACGGACCCCGGCCGGCTGATGGATGGGTAGCAGAGGCGGGTGGATCCAGGTCAGCGGGCAGACAAGATGACGGACAGGTGACAAGGCGGGCAGACGGAGGTGCACAGACTAAGACTGTGGCCTCGCGGTGGGGCCTGTGGGGCTGAGATTGTGCATCCAGGGGGCTCCTGGGAGATGCGGCCAGGCCCCAAGGCCAGGGAGGGGGGCCCAGGCTTACATCTGCCTTGATCCAAGCAGGTTTATGTGGTCTGGAGACGAAAGGGCCTTGCTGGATCGGTGGTCCCAGAGGGTTGACCACAGCGCAGTGGGAGGGGCCGTAAGGGATGAGGCTTTTCCTGAATTCTCTGTCCACTCTGCTCCACAATGCAATTCTCTGTCCACGGCTCCCGCTAAGGACACAGGAGCGAGGCTGCCAGGCCGCTGACCCAGCTCCACAGCCCATGACCTTAGACACATCCCCCGGCCTCAGTTTCTTCATCTGTGCCCACCTCAGAGGTTTGTTGAGGAACTAAATGTCTTAAATAAAGCGCTTAGAGCCCGGCCCAGGGTGAATGTCCTGGAAACTATTTTGCCCTGAGTTCCCCCCTGGAATGCTGTGTTTGTGCATGTGTGCCCACTCACACATGCCTGCACTAGGAGGCTGAGTCCCCTTGAAAGCAAAAACTGTGTCTTTCTCAGCCTGTACCCAACCTCTCTTGCCATCAGGACTCTGTCCGCCGGGTAGCACACAGTAGGCGCACCATAAATGTGTCATGACGAGATGACTCCTTGGATACATCTGGCTGGGAGAGTGAGGGAAGTTCCCGGGACAGAACAGAGGAGACTGGCACGCTTGCAGCTGGAAGGATAGAGGTTGGCTGTGCAGGACCACAGGGTCTGAGATACCTCCCCGGGGACGTATTGGGGCTGTATGGGGGTATTGGAATCTGTACGGTGACTTAGAGGAAGCGGGTACAGACAGGGGCACTTGGGGATGGCTTAGTGGAGGAGGACTCGGGGCTGGCCTTGAAGAGAGGCTGTGGGATGCCTGGAGGAACGGAGGTCTCAGAGGAGGGGACCTTTGGGGAAAGGCGGCTGTGTGGGACAGGAGACAAGCCTGTGGCCGGGCTGGAGCAGAGGGCCTGGGTGAGGGCAGGGAGGAGATGTCGCCTTGGATTCTCCAATGAGCACTTAGAGCCGAGGCCCCTTCCCTTTACCCAGCTCCTACCCCTTCCTAAGCCAAGTCCCCATCCTCTCACCCAGCCCAGCGCTCCTCCAGAGCCCCTGCTCTCCATAACCCCAGACCCTTACTGAGCCCCCCCCCCGCAGTACTGGAGATGGAACCCAGGGGCATTCTACCTCTGAGCTACACCCCCAGCCCTATATTCTTTCTTTCTTCCTTCCTCCCTTCTTTCCTTCCTTCCTTCCTTCCTTCCTTCCTCCCTCCCTCCCTCCCTCCCTCCCTTCCTTCCTTCCTTCCTTCCTCCCTTCCTTCCTTTCTTTTTGTAACAGGGTCTCGCTGAGTTGCAAAGGGCCTCACTGAGTAGCTGAGGCTGTCTGAGAATCGCGGTCCTCCTGTCTCAGCCTCCCTAATGCTGGGATTACAAGCGTGCGCCACCACGCCTGGCTCTGTTTCTCTCTTCTGAGCCTTTCATAAATGCCAGAGCCTCCTCCAGAGCCCCCATCTCCTGGAGAGTCCTGTCTTCTCCTGGCAGACCTTTACTCCCAAGCTTCCCCAGAGCGCTAGCTCCTCTTCCTGAAAGACCCCCCTCCCAGAGCCAGCTCCTCCAGAGCCCCAAATGTATCATTGAGTCCCCAACCTCTGACGAGCCCCAGATCTTGGCCCCGAGCCTCCATCCCTCGCTGGGCACCTGTCTTCTTCACTTAGCTGCAGCTACCTTCCGGCAGGCCCCCGCCCTCCAGAGCCCCTGTCTCCAGCAGGGACCCCCCCATCCCTCATCTCCTCTGAGAAGCTGCTCCCTCCTCCCTCTCACACAGCTCACTCAGCCCCGGGGGCCACCCCATGGCACCCTCCAACCCAGGCGCACTCAGCAGCAGGTGGTGGCCCCGATTTACAGCCATTCCCAGGCCACCCACGCAGCTGGCTCCGGGAGGGAAAAAGAGGTGCTCTCCCACCGAAGCCTGCCCAGGCCCCTGAAGGGTTTTGGGGAGCGAGGCACTTGCGGGTTCCTAAGTGGGCTGGATTGAGGCAGAGAACAGCGGCCTTGGCAGCACAGCTTGGCTTGGCTCATGGGCTTGGAGAAGCGGGGACTTGCTGCTTCTGGGTTAGGAAAACAATCACAAATTAGAGAAAATGCTTTGGGAAATTGCTCCGCTTCGTGAGAGGGAGGCAGCCTCGGGAGGGAGGGAGAGAGGGAGGGAGGGAGGGAGGGAGGGAGGGGGGCTCCCAGGCCGGCAATGCCTCTCTATGGCCGGGCTCCTCAGCTTCCAACCATCTGCTTGGCCCTTAAGGTCCCATCTCAGCATCCAAGAGGCACCTGCCCCAGCTGAGCCCTCCCGGCCCCAAGGTCAGCTCCCACCTGCAGGCCTTCGCGCCTAGGTGGAGCCTCGCCATCCATGCAATCTAAGCACCCCCTTTCAGTCCTTCATCCTGTGACTGGCCCCCCAGGGACAGGAAGCATGCTGGGTACTGATGGCCGTCAGAGGCAGACAGGTCTGGGCACTAACCGTCATCCCATACCTACTGGCTAGATGGCCTGGGGCAGGTCTCCTTGGCCCCCATCTGTAAAGTGGGGAGAGTAAGAGCTCCCTTGCTGGTTGTTGTTGGGGAGGAGTGGGATAACCTGCGCGCCATGCCCTGCTCATAGTAGGCGCCACATCCATGCAGCTGCCCCTCTGGGCTTTGTAGAGGATCAGAGCTCCGGGCCGCGTGTCCTTCCAAACCTCCACTCCTAGCAATGGCGAAGCTGCCTGCTGTGTTCCTATCTGTCCACTGGTCCCCTACTGAGATGCAAAAAGAGGGTGCAGCTCCCCGGGGGAGGGGCCGGCCTAGGGAGATGAAACAATCGGTGTTGACTCTCATGAGTCACAGGGCCATCAGGCATGACTCAAGCCAGGCCGTCTTCTGTCTGGAGGAATTAGGACAGCGGCCAAGAGCTGGGATTCTGGAGCCGTGCTGCCTGCACATGCTTCACGGGGTCACAGGGAGGGTTAAAGAGGCTAATATTTGTGAGGTGCGCAGTGCAGCGCCCCGCACCTCGCAAGCCCTCCGTGAAGGTTTGTGAAATAAAGCGGGTGAGGGATTCGGGGGCCTCGGAGTGGGCAGCAGGAGCTCACGCGGGGCAGGAAATGGGCTTCCAGAAGTGGGTTTTTGCCGAGCTGGATTCCAGCCAGCTTAGGTCAAATTAGCCTCTTTTTGAATAAGAGCTGGCTGGTCTCAAAGCAGAGGCTGTTTCTGGGGGCCACCAGGGGCACCTCCTTTGGGGAGATCGGGCCAGGGATGCTGCCGGGGAGGCAGCTCTGCAGAGGGCTGCAGGAGAGGCGACCCAAGGTCCTGGGGCCTCGCAGGCCTCGCCTGCCCTTTCTCGGGCCCAGGGGAGGCTCCCGGCATCCCTGCTCTCCTGACTGTGAGGGACAAGGCCGATCGATCACTGTCCCTCGGTGGAGGGGGTCTTAGGAAATTCCCTCCCAGCCAGGGGAGCCAGAAGTGGAGGGTGTGTCCTGGGAACCCCTCCCTGACCAAAGGGCACCCGGAACCAGCTCTGCTACTGTCTGCCGTGTGCCAGGCTGATCTGGGCACCAGAGGGCACAGCGCACTGGGCATGTCCTTGCCCCTGAGAAATTTGGAAAGGAAGGCCAATTCTGGGAATCGGAATTCCCAAGTCCCTCTCCTCGGGCCTCAGTTTCCTCATCTGTCCTACTTGCCCCTTTCTTCCTCTCTTCCTTCTGGAGCCTCCACCCCAAGCAGAGGACGGGAGGGGCCGTGGCAGAGAGAGTTTGTACAAACTGGGACTGCGGTTGGGAACTTCTGATTGGCTGGCCAGGGCCATTCTTTTCCTTGGTTGCCATAGCAGCCATTTCCCGGGGTTGTCAGTGATGAAACTCATAACATTGTTTTCAAATAATCCGTGTAATTGAAATAACAATTGAGCTGTTAACTCGTCTCTCACACCCCAGCTAGGACTGATCCTCCTCCCTGGTACTCCCCCCACCCCCAGCCCGGGAAGCTCTGGACCCTCCCCATCTCTGAGGCTCCAAGCCCTTCCTCCTGGGTGGAGGGATAAAGAGAAGCAGCCGGGCCTTCCTGTAGCCTCATAGAATCCTAGGAACTTGGGACCACGGAGCTGAACCAGAACTTGGAGACTAGAAACTCCCTCTTTTTGCATCCCAAGGCCTAAAGGAGAGAGAGAGAGAGAGAGAGAGGAGAGAGAGAGAGAGAGAGAGAGAGAGAGAGAGAGAGAGAGAGAGAGAGAGAGAGATATGAGCCTGGACATGCAGTTCTGACTTGGGGGAAAGCTGGGGTGCTGTGTTGCATTGTGGGTAAAATGAAACCAGAGAGCTGTTCCTAAGGATTCGGGCTTCTGTGAATCTCTACCTACCCAAGGCCCCCGTTTTTCAGGTGGATAACAGAGGCCGGCTGACCTAAGGATAATACAAGTGTTTGTATCTCTTTTCGGAAAATACCTGTTGAATGGCTAGATCTGAAAGTAGGCCACCTCTCCTCCATCTCCCCAAACCAGGAATGGAGTCCTGGTTTCTTTAGTCGAGAGACGGTGTGGAAGAAAGAAATTTGGGGATATGCGGCCCAGGGGAAGAGGAGAGAAAAGGGAATTCCAAATTGCAGGGCAGGGACCACCCACCACTAGCTGCGGAGGGAGGCTGCTCGCCCAGAAGCGTGGACGTGAGCAGAGGGCCTGAGGACCCCGCGTAGTCCTCAGAAGGGCCTGGGGTGGATTGGGAATGGGAAGCCGGCCGCACGCGGGGCTGCGGGGCTGCGTGGGCAGCTTCCTATAGCGGCAGCTTCACGCAGGATGAAAGCATTTTTTAAAAAGTGTCTGGTCGCTGTCCAAGGTACTCTCGGAGTCGGCAGCGTATGTGGGTGGCTGGGGCGGGGCCGGTCCTCTGAACGTGAGCCTGGGGGCAGCAGGAGGTTGGCTTCCTTCCCTGGATTCTGGGGGGGGGGCACCTCTAAGCGTCCTGGCGATCTTCTATCCCTCCATTCATTCATTCTTATACTTATTCCACCTTTACTAAGCTTCTAGTCCGTGCCCAGCACTAGGTGGGCCCTGAGGATATCAGGATTAGGGAGACCCAGTCCTTGGGGACTCTTTCAGTTTAGTGGGAAACACACACACACACACACACACACACACACACACCCCTTAGTGGCCAGAGCGGTCAACTCTGCCTGCAAGAATAAGAAAGATCCCTGGCGCAAATAGTGAGACTCAAGCGTGTGTGTGTGTGTGTGTGTGTGTGTGTGTGTGAGTGTGAGTGTGAGTGTTGCTGGAGATTTAACTCAGGGACATTTTCTTTCCCTGAGTTACATATACCTCCAGCCTTATTTATTTTTATTTTCCAACAGGGTCTCACTAGGTTGAGAGGCTCACTACTTGCTGAGGCTGTCCTTGAACCCGCGATCCTCCTATCTCAGCCTCCCAAGTACAGGGATTACAGACATTCACACCACTCCTGGCTTATTTTTATTTTGAAACAAGGTTTCACTAGGCGGAGAGTCTCACTGCTTGAGGACGCTGTCCTTGAACCTGTGGCGCATGCTCCTGTCTCCCCAGTACTGGGATTATAGGCAGGTGCCACGCTACCCAGCTCAGGACTCAGTCTTGAAGGATGAATTGGGGGATCTCGGGGTGGATGACGGGAGGAAGAACATCTCATAGGCGACAGTGTAAACAAAGCAGGGAGGCGGTCATGGTTTAGTTTCCTGCAACTGGGATCTGCAGGGCTGGCTGCCTGACAGTGAACAGCAGCACCTTCTCAGTCAGGACTCTGGAGACGGGCGGGGCAGGCAGGTGCAGCCAGGACTAAACCACACCACACCTCACTTAGTCAGGAAAATCAGAATATTGCTGGGTACAGTGGTACATGCCTGTAATCTCAGCGACTCACGAGGCGGATGGCAAGTTCAAAGCCAGTCTGGGCAACTTAGCAAGACCCTGTTTCAAAATTTTAAAAATAGCCGGGCGTGGTGGCGCACGCTTGTAATCCCAGCATTTGGGAGGCTGAAACTGGAGGATCGAGGTTTGCAGACAGCCTCAGCTACTTAGTGAGGTCCTCCGCAACTCAGTGAGACCCTGTTTCAAAATAAAGAATAAAAAAAAAAAAAAATAGGGCAGGGATGTGGCTCGGAGGTCAAATGCCCCTGAGTTTCATCCCCAGACCACAAAAAGAAAAAAAATTTAAAAAATAAATAAGCTGGGCGTGGTGGCGCACGCTTGTAATCCCAGCGCTTGGGAGGCTGAGACAGGAGGATCGCACAGGTTCGAAGCCAACTTAGCAAGACCCTGTTTTCAAAATTTAAAAAATAGCCGGGCGTGGTGGTCAGCTACTTAGTGAGGCTCTCATCAACTTAGTGAGACCCCGTTTCCAAATAAATTATAAAATAGGGCTGAGGGTATAGCTTGGAGGTAGAAAAGCCCCTGGGTTCCACTCCCCAGTACCACAAAAAAAATAAATAAATAAAAAAGGACCGGGGATCAGGCATGGCGGCATACTCCTGTAATCCCAGTACTTAAGAAACAGAGACAGGAGAGCTGCAGGTTTGAGGCTAGCCTCAGCAACTTAGTGAGACCCTCAACAACCTTGTGAGATCTTATTTCAAAAGCAAATACAATTTTTTTAATTTAAAAAAGGGTAACCGGGCGTGATGGCACATACTTGCATTTGGGAGGCTGAGACAGAAGGATCGTGGTTCACTCACAGCCTCAGCTACTTAGTGAGGCCCTTTGCAACTCAGTGAGACCCTGTTTCCAAATAAAGAATAAAAAATAGGGATGGAGGTGTAGCTCAGAGGTAGAATGCCCCCTGGGTTCCATCCTCAGTCTCCCCCCCAAAAAAGGGTGAGAGGTACAGCTCAGAGGGAGAATGCCCCTGGTTCCAACCCCTGGCACCAACAGAAAACCAAACAAAAGGACTTGGAGTGTAGTGCTGGGCTCCATCTCCAGTATGTAATAAAATAAAAATATATTTATATATATATATGTGCAATTGCTGGGTCTTTGATGCTCTAACCAAACTGCCCCCTTTGCGGATGGGAAGAGGCAAGGGACGCCCAGGGCTGGGCCTGTGCCCCACAGGGCTGGCCTTTGAGAACTTCTCTGGCTGATAGCAAAGGCTGAACTCTCTTCATGGCAGCTGGGGAGCGGAGACACGCGCCTGCCTCCCCACCCCGGGAGCTGCACGTGTGCTGGGGCATGCAGCCTGGGCCGGCTTCTATCTTACTGTTGAGTTCAGTCCTCTGGGAGGACACGCTTCCCGCGGGAAGGCCGGGCAGCAGGGCCTTGTTCTTGTCTGCAGTGGACACTCGCTCCGAGTGACTTTGGAAAAGGCGCCTCCGTCCCTGGGTTGTAGCCTACACCATCTATATCATAGGAGGCGCCTCCTTGCCTATACCCGGGATACTTGTTCTGATTGGGGTGGGGAGAGATTAGGGCCCCAAGAGGAGACCGTGTCTGGACAGACTGGGTTGTCACCACTGGGGAGAGGAAGGCCTACCGGCATCTAGTGAGTAGAGGCCGGGACGCTCCTGCCCATCCTGCAAGGCCCAGGGAGGCCCCTCAGCCAAGAACAGGCTCGGGGCTGAGGGTGTAGCCCAGCGTGAGCACCTGCCTCCCATGTGCTGGGCCCTGGCTTCCATCCCTGGAACGGTCAGGCCTGCACGTCAGCGGGTGCTGAGGGTAAGAACCCTGGAGTCTGAGGCTGCTTGGGAAAATCAAACGCAGCCACAGAGTGGGCACCGGAGGCGCGTCCCGGCTGTGACGGCCATGACACACAGAAACACAAGTGGCCTTGAGGCTGGGCCGGCTGGCTGTGTCGAGAGGTGCTTAACCTCTCCCAGCTAGAGCCGGAGCGGCTGTTCATCAGTGGGCAGTAATAACAGCCCCTGGCTCGGGCTCTGTTGTGGGCGGAGGAACTCCCCCGCAGTGCAGATGGGAGAGGCAGGCAGCGAGTCTGCCGGCCAGGGGCCTCCACTGTCGGTCCTGCAGCCAGCCCAGAGCCAGCAGGCCCACTCAGGGCTCTGGGGCCTTAGGCAGCTTACCAGACCACTCTGCCTCCATTGCTCCCCTTTAAGATGGGATTACAGTAGTCCCCGCTGGTGGGCTTGATGGGAAGGTTAGAGATGAAGTACGGGGTACATGCCTGCAATCTCAGTACTTGGGAGGATGGCACAGGAGATCACAGGTTCAAGGCCAGCCTCAGCAACTTGGCGAGACTCTCCTGGGCTCAGGATTCCAGCTTCCTTCCCTCCAAGGCGACCCCACGCACCAAGAGGCACCTCTGTCCATAACCCATCACCCCAGGCCATCCATTGGGATGGTTAAAACTAGAGATTCTAGCCGGGCGTGGTGGCGCGTGCTTGTGATCCCAGCATTCGGGAGCTGAGACCGGAGGAGCATGGTTTAAGGCCGGCCTTGGCTACTTAGTGAGACCCTTTGCAACTCAGTGAGACCCTGTTTCAAAAATAAGGAATAAGCCGGGCGTGGTGGCGCACGCTTGTAATCCCCGCGCTTGGGAGGCAGAGACAGGAGGATCGCGCAGGTTCGAAGCCAGCCGCGTGCGCTGGCTTAGGAGACCCTGTTTCCAAATAAAAATGTAAAAAATAGGTCTGGGAGTGTAGCCCGGAGGTAGAAGGGCTTCCAGGAACCCCAGTACCACCCCCCCCCCCAAAAGGAATAAAAAGCAAGATTGGGAGTGTAGCTCAGAAGTAGAATGCCTCTGGGTTCCATCCCCACTACTGCCAAAAAAAAAAAAAAAATAGAGATTCTTGGGTTATTCCAGAAATATCCACTGAGCACCTGTTAGGTGCCAAGCATTGTTCAAAATTCTGGGGACCCACCAACGAGCAAAAAGAAAAAAACATTAAAGTCAGGGAGCCGGCTCCAGAGAGTCAGAGGCACACCCGCGTATCAGATTTGGCATGTTCTGTTGGCTACGTGGACAGAGAGAGCCCGGTGGGGGGAACAGAGATAGCGGAGGGACCCAGGGAGCTGTTTTATCTCAGGTTGTCAGGGCAAGCCTCAGGAGTTCAGCCTTTTGAGCAGAGTCCTGCAGGAAGGGGGAGGGATCCAGGCAGACATAAGGGGCAAGGGTGTCCAGGCAGGGAGGTCCTGAGGTGGGGCCACAGCTGGTTTATGCAGAGAACAGAAGCCAGTGGGGCTGAAATAGAGGGGGAGTCATATCAGGCAAAGGTCAGAGAAATAACAAGAGGGCAGATCACGTCGGGTGTTCTAAGCCATTTTACTCAAAATAAGACGGGAGGCCAAAGGCAGTTGGAGAGAAGGCGTGCTAGGATCTGATTTATGTTTTAACACCCTGACTGAGAACAATCTGCAGGGGGCAAGCGCAGAAGGAGGAAGGCGGCTGCAATATTCCAGGTGAGAGATGTCGGCGGCCTGGACCCGGCTGCTAACGGCGAAGCGGCGGGATGGGTCCGGTTCTGAATCTATTCTCAGGTGGAGCTGGCAGGATTCGCTGATGTCGGGTGTGAGATAGAGGGTGAAGTCGAGAAAGGCTCCAAGGCTTTTGGCAGAAGCAGCTGGAATAGTGGAGTTGCCAGTTAGAGAAAGGGCAGAGCTGGAAGGGGGGCGGCTTTAATTTTTTTAATTTCATCGTGATGCAAGCGTGTTGGGGTGGAACTCGGGAGGTTGGCTTTGGACATGGTTTAGGTGGGACGCGCACACGCGCCGGGCCTCTCTGATGAGCAGGGAGTGGCTGTGTGGTTTGAGGCTTGGGGAGCCATCTGAGTTGGGTGCACACGTTTGGGCGGCGTAGGTGAATGTGTGGGGTCTCGAGCCATGGGGCCTCATGTGGTCACCTAGGGAGCAGGTGCAGACAGAGGAGCAGCGCAAGGACTGAGCTCTGGGGCCCCCAGCACTTGGAGGGTGGTGAGGGGGAAGGTAAGGACTGAGCTCTGGGGCCCCCAGCACTTGGAGGGAGGTGAGAAGGGAGGTAAGGACTGAGCTCTGGGGCCCCCAGCACTTGGAGGGAGGTGAGAAGGGAGGTAAGGACTGAGCTCTGGGGCCCCCAGCACTTGGAGGGAGGTGAGGGGGAAGAGCAAAGGAGAAGGTGGAGAAGCCCAAAAGGTCCGAGGTGCAGGGTGCTGGGAGGGGCGGGCACAGAGAAGGGATGGCAGAGCTGGGGCGCCAGGGCTTTCTGTGCTGGAGGGGACCTTGGAGCCTGGCTTTGAGTGTTTAATTTTAAAAAAAAGTCCCCATCAGGCAAGATTGGGGAGGGCATTCCAGGGAGAAGCAGCCAGACTTGGAAAGACCCAGAAGCTAACGGGCATCAGCACGGGGCAAGCTGAGCTCAGGGTCCCCAGCCCTTCAAACTTGCAACTCCTCCCCTCCTGTTCCCCAGGTCAGCAGAGGGGCCCCCTTGGCGCCCTCTGACAGGCCCGTCTCTCTGGCACGTCCCACAGATTTCCTGCTACATCCTGGCGCGTTGGTCTTCTCCGTCTCCCTAGACCCAGCATCCCGCTCTTCACACCTCTTGCCCTGATCTGGTCCACAACAGCCCCCCCCCCCGCCATCTTCCAGTTCTTCCTCAGTCACCCTGGAAGGACCTCAGCAGGTGAGGGATGGGGTCCAGCCTGGCGCACGCCCACAGCAGCCTGGGTAAAGATAAAAACAATACACTGCAGGCCAACCCTTCACTCTTGAAGCTTCCCTTGGCTCCTAGGATAAAATTTAAAACGAGGCCCAGGAGATCCTGCGTGCCGTGGCCCCGCTGCCTCCCCTGACCCTCGGCCCTCCTTAGCCTCGCACCTGCACCCTGGCTTCTCTGCTGCTTCCCTCTCAGCTAGCTTGGCCTGCCAGGCCATTCTGCCCCAGGTCCTTGGCTCATGCTGCTCCCCCTCCTGACTGTCCTCTGCTGCCCCCCCAGTCAAGTGGGAGGAAATATCACTGCCCCGGGGGAGCCCCAGACTGGCCCAACCCCGTCCGATGCTTCCCTAGTTCCTTGTACATTTCTTTTATAGTCATTACGCTACATTTTAATGAAGCCGTGAGTTAATAATGATAATAATAGCTAACCGTTACTGAGTACTGCAAGCTTCATAGTAAATGGTAATGAGTATATTAAGTGTTTTACATATATCGGTTTTTAATTCTTTTTTTTTTTAATACTCGAGGTTGAACCAAGAGGTATTCTACCTCTGAGCTATACCCTCAGCCCTGTTTTTTTTTTTTTTTGTAATTTTATTTTAAAATGGTCTCACTAAGTTGCTAAGGAACCTCACTAAGTAGCCGAGGCCGGCCGCGAACCTGAGATCCTCCTGTCTCAGCCTCCCAAGTACTGGGATTCCAGGCGTGTACCACCACGCCTGGCTTACATGTGCCTTCAGTAATTTAATTCCTCACCCAATCCCATGAAATAGCTTCATTTCTTGTTCCCGTTCTGCAGAGGGAGGCACCGAGTCCAGAAGAGGTTATGTGCGCGAGGTCACGCAGATAGCAAAGCGCTAAGCTTGGCTATGCACCAGACCCCACAGACCTACTGAATTCCACCAGACGAGGGACCGTGTCTCACTTGCTCCCCACTCTCAGAGGGCTTAGTAACTGTTTGTTGAATGAATGAGCGAGTGATTGATTGAAGAAATGAATGAATAGCGGTTTGCGCAGCACAGGCCTCGTGGTGTGGGACGGCAAGCAAGAAGCCTGGGACAGCCGGCAGAATGAGACACGAAAGGCTCTGAGCAGCAGACAGAAGAGTGGGGACTTGGCTCCGGGCCGCGGGGGCGGAGCTCCGCTAAGTATTTTAGAAAGATCCCTCTTCCCGCTGCTGTGGAGGAGGACCGAGGTGGGGTCCGTCCCTGCCCAGCAGCCAGGCAAGACCGGCACCGCCCCCTCCCACTCGGCTCTATTAGCATTCCGCGTGCGGCTCGGCTCCGCAATTAACACAAAGGTAGAGTCATTCATTCTGACTGGCGGGCTCGGGGGGATCAGCGATCGGGGGCTGGCTGCGCGGGGCTTCTGCTGGGAAGGCATGTCACAGCACAGCGGCCACCGAAATGAAAAGCTATTAATAATGATCCTGGAACTTCACTCCTATCAGCTGTTTGTTTAAAGGTGTTCCGTACTTGGAGCCATCTGATTTATGTGGGCAATAACGTGCCCAGGTCGGCCCGCACTTTTTAAAGCGGTGCTAATGGGGTGAGACCGAGACCCCGGGGGTTGCTGGGGAATAAGGCTTGAAGGCCAGGCCTGGCCAGGCTCAGACCGCAGCTCCCTGCCTGGCATCATCCTCAAAGGCCGTGTTGATAGCGGAAAGGGGCCAGCCAAAGAGCCAGGGGAGCCAGGTTCAAATCCAGCCTGAGCGGGGCGCTTGGCCCTTCTGAGCCCCAGTTAAATGGTTTGCAGTTTGAATAAGAGAACATTTAGCCTGCAATCCCAGTACTGGGGAGGCCGAGACAGGAGGATTGTAGGTTCGAGGACAGCCTTAGCAACTTAGCAAGACCATGCTTCAAAAAATAAATAAATAAGGCCAGGCGTGGTGGCGCACGCTTGTAATCCCCACGCTTGGGAGGTGGAGACAGGAGGATCGCGGAGGTTCGAAGCCAGCTTTTCTGGCTTACGAGACCCTGTTTCCAAATAAAAATATAAAAAATAGGTCTGGGAGTGTAGCCTGGAGGTAGAAGGGTTTCCAGGAACCTCAGTACCACCAAAATAAATAAATAAATAGGGATGAGAGGTGTAGCTTGGAGGTAGAATGCCCTTGGATTCAATCCCTAACAGTGAGAGAGAGAGAGAGAGAGAGAGAGAGAGAGAGAGAGAGAGAGAGAGACTGACTTAGTTTTCTATCTCTTTTCTTTTTCTAGTAGGAAAATTGTCCCCACACCTGGCCAGCCCCTCCAGGAAGAGTCACTTAGATCTACCCACGTGTTTGCGGAGGGCCTAGAATTGTATTTGATACTGAAATTATTGAAGGTCTTGGGGCAGTCCCGGGAAGACACAGGATCCTGCCATTTTAGAGATAAGGAATCTGAGTCTCAGAGGAGGAGGAGACAGGCCTCAGGTCACCCAGCGCCAAGTCCACTCAACTGTGAGTCCCTTATGGGCAGAGAGGGTACACAACTCGTCACCACTGAATACCCAGCCGTTGCACAGTGCCCATACGCAACACCTGGCACACCTGTTTGTCTGTTTGTTGGGATGAAAAGAATGGGGTCCAGACTCTGGGTCTTGGGCTCAGGAGCGTCCTGCTTTCCATGATTTAATCCCAGGCTAGACACGGGAGACCTGGACCCCATTCCCAGCTGCAAGGATTTGCGTATAGGGGACATTGGCTCAGACTCCTCTGGAGAATATTCTCAGCCTTGGCGCTGCTGACGTCTTTGGTTAGATCATCCTGATTTGTGGGGGTGTCCTGTGCGCTTTGGGGTGCTTAGCGGCATCCTTGGCATCCACCCACTGGGTACCAGTAGCAGCCCCCCGGATGTGACGAACCAGGGTGGCAGAGTCACTCCTGGCCGAGAATCCGGAGTTTTCTCCAAACGGAGGCTTGCATTGCAGTTGGGGTTAGGGGAGGTGAGACCTGACCAGGGCCCCTGGCCAGTGACCAGAGAAGGAACGTCGTGTTGACAGTTTGCAAGTCACATTTTCTCCTTGGCCTATTTGAAAGCCGTTTCCCTTTCCCAGAGCCAACTGCCAGTCTGTTCTGCTTCAGATACTGACCTGTCCCAAGACAGGACGGGCGTGGGATGCACAGAGGTGAGCGTCCCAGAATGCACTGCAGCTAAAAACGGAGGCCCCTGGGTCCCTCCAAGGTTCCGAGGTGATGCAGAAATCTGAAGCGGTTGGAGATGGAGGCCAGGAGTCATCGGGGCCGGGGCCTGTGGCTAGGTGGGGGTCGGGGTACATCGTGGGACCAGATGAGGAGGCGGGAATGGACGAGGGCAAGGAGAGAGGGGAAATATCCCGCGCCCTCTCAGAAGGACAGACGCTTTATCCAACAGACCCTCCATCCCGCTCCATCTCCACAGGGTCCACCGGCCCCTTCTGGTTCCAAGTCATCCCTCTAAGCCTCCTTCCCACAGGGTGGCCTGGAGGGACCGGAATGGAGTAAGCCTTGCTCTTAAATGTATACATGGGTTCCAGTTTCAGACAGGAACCTTAGGCGGCCCCATGATCAAGGGCGTTGTGCAAAATATTTAACAACCAGGCCAGGCAGAACAGAGGACACTGAAACCCGCCACCAGGCCCGACTGAAATGAGGATGTGACACCTACACTGTGGGCTTGTGGGTGGAATGGAGGTAGAGTCCGCAGCATGGAAACTGGCATACAAACTGAGTCAGGAGGATCATGGTTCGCGGACAGCCTCAGCTACTTAGCGAGGCCCTTTGCAACTCAGTGAGACCCTGTTTCAAAATAAAGAATAAAAAATAGGGCTGGGGGTGTAGCTGGGAGTTAGAATGCCCCTGGGTTCCATCCCCAGTACTGCAAAAGAAAGAAAGAAAGAAAGAAAGAAAGAAAGAAAGAAAGAAGAAAGAAAGAAGAAAGAAAGAAAGGAAGGAAGGAAGGAAGGAAGGAAGTAAGGAAGGAAGAAGCGAAACTGGTGGCATACAGTGGTGCTCAATAAATGTTCCTTGGCTTCCTCAGAGGGTCAGAAGGCGCTGAGGTCTGAATTCCCTGCACTGAGTTCTGATCCCAGCAAGGTCTTCACTCTGCAGAGTCTAAGGAAAGCTGTCTAGGAGCCCTTCTTCCAGCAGGGCTCGGGAGCAGCGAGGCTAAGGGTTTGTCTGGATGCAAAGCCGTTGCCTGTAACCGGCACGCATTGAGCACGTGCTCTGCAGAGCTCCCAGCTAGGGCTGAGGGTCCCGGACCCCCGTCCCCAAGGTCTTCGTCCTACCGAGGGCCCTGGAACACCTGCCTGGCACGCACCCAGCAGGCCCTGGATCCGCCGCTCCATCCGGTGTGTTGAGGCAGCTTGTCATTACGAAATCCATTTTCTTATCTCTCCTACCATATCTATTTTTCTAATTCTTACTTAACGAGCTCCCCTGAAAATAAGAAAATCATTGGAACAATTTCCTTAAGTGTGAAAGATTAGTCTAGAATCGGCATTAGGGGGACTAATTACCTTCATTCTCCCACCTTCCCGACGGCGTTTGTGAGCCTCGAGAACGACTCATTCATCTGCGGCCCCGGGAAGTCAGTCAGCGCGGCTGCGAGGGGATCTTCCGCCTGGCTAGCGTGTGTGTGCGTGCGTGCGTGCGTGCGTGCGTGCGTGTGTGTGTGTGTAAGAGGGACTGAGAGATATGGGGAGGGCAGACAAGATATGAATGTCCCAAGACTCGGTGCGAAGGGACTCTTTGGGACTCTTGGGTTCAGAATCAGGACTTGGGTGGTTACCGGGGAGTCGCAGGCGTGAGCCAGCAATACTCAGTCTTATGAGGTCCTGGGGCCCGCGATCCTCAGGCCCATTCGCTCATGACTTGGGGAAGTCTCTTTGCCTCTTTGGCCCTTACTTTCTCCTCTGTAAAATGGGCATCATTCCTTTGAGCCGAGTAATATAACAGCAGTGTCTGGCTTCCCTGGGGGCAGGCACAGCCTCCTCATCCTCACAGTGACCCCAGGGCAGCTTTATCATGCAGAGGATCAGAGAGGTCAGGTCACGCAGACCCTGAGCTCGGAGCCCGAGTCTGTCTGATTCTGTAGCTCACACTTTGCCTGGACTCCAAGACCTCCCTCTGCCCCAGAGTCACGTTTCCAGAGCGCTTGGAGTCCCAAGACCCAGCTCTGCTCAAGCCATCTCCGCCTGGGGGAGATGCTGGTTTCTACCCCAGCAGTATTCTTGTAGTGATCAACGTGTACTTTTTGTTTATACATTTTGCTAACCCGTTTGCTTCTACCAAAGTTGGCTAGGAATAACATCCCCCATGGTATCCGGGTTTCTGTAGCAATCATGCTGCCCGAGGTTTAGCCAATGGGCTTTCATTTCTCCATCTAAAGCTCCCACTGTGTGACCGAGGTCCACCCACCATCTCTCAGAGCCTCAGTTTCCTCCTCTGTAAAATGGAGACGGGGTGCTTCCTGCCAAAGCCGGATGTGGTGGCGACCACGTGGCGACTGCCTTCTGTAAACAGAAACGTGACTTGGGAAAGCAACGGCGTGTTTGAGGGAGGAGGCCCAGGAAGGGACAAAGACTCTCAGGAGAGCTGCACAGGGTCCGTGGGAGGCCCAGGTCAAGGCCACCCTGGCTCCTCCGCGCCTGGCTGGGTGCCACTGTATCTACCCCCAGTACCGAGGGGCCCTCCTTCCTGACCCATCGAGCAGCCAGCAGTCTTGGAGCAAGGGCACAAGGTGACAAACGGTACCGCCCGCCCAGAAGTAGGCAGGGATGCCGATGACGGGCTCCAGCGTCCAGCCCTGCACCTGGTGTGGGGGAGGGGCGGCCACCCACCACCGCTCCGCCCCGCCCCCGGGGAAGAGGGGCATTCACTGGGGGAGGCGGATAAGCTCGGAGAAGATGGCAGGAACATCTTCCATTTTCCATTTAACCACCCGATATTGAATTATAAATAATTCATACACCTGCCAAACATTTGATTAAAAGGACCCAATTCACGCTGCATTTGTCAAGGGGTAAGAATTGCATTTGGTGTTTTTATTTTAATCTGTCCTTTAACTCTTTTACGAATATTTATTTATACTTGGCTGTCAGGTTTTATTCTATTTGCCCTGATTTTATTCTGGCTTGTAGCTGGCATTTCTTCCTTTCCCTTTTTATTCTGTCACTTCTGCCTGGTAGTCGTGCGCTTGAGAGCCCAGAGGTAATAAATAAGGAAGCCGGGCTCCTTCCTGGAGACTCTGGCAGCGCTCCTGCCCCACCCCACCCCGCCACGCCACTGTCATGGACCCCTCTCTCTCCCCAGCGCCGCTCCCCACCCACCAGGCCAATCGGCTCCAGAATCTACCCCGGCAACCCCAAGGGATTTTCCAGGCATGTTCATTTCCGTCTTCTGACCTTGGCCCTGCCAATCTCCCTCCTCTTTACCAAACATACGGTAGGTGCTAAGGAATTATTATTATTATTTTTTTGCATGAACAAACGAAGCAACATCATTAAAACCATCAGTCCGGGTGTCTTTGGGGACAGAGAGGAAGGCATTGGTATTCACCAGGTCTAGCGATAGAAGGACGCGCCTCGTGGATGTTGGAGCCGGACGAGGTCTTGGCCCCAGCTGTGTGGATTTCAGTGAGGTGCTCTGGTCCCTGGGTCTGCATTCGCCTGTCTGTAAAAGGCCCATGGAAAGACAGCACCTGCGTCAGAGATGGGGAAGAATAAAGCCCGCGTTCTGCACACGGGAAGACGGAAGACTGCTCTTTTGATGATAAGCTGTAACCGCCCTCCCCCTCTCGCGCTGGCCTTATTCCACCTGCCCTTCCCGCTTCTCCCTGGAGCCTGCAGCTCCCGGCCTCGGTGATATTATCCTGAATGCCAGGTGCAGGTGGGCAGATGTGTCCGTGACAAACAAGCAAGGCGAAGCTGACCGTCCCCTCGGCTGGCTGGCCGCCTTTGCAATAATACGCCCTGTGTTTGTCGGAGGGCTTACACGGGTCGGTTTGTGAGTTGACATAAAAACTTGTTTCTGCCAAGTGATTCAGGTGAGCTGGGAATTTACTTGAGACCTGTGTCAACGCTCTCTGAATACAAAGGTGCGGGGATGTTGTGCAGGCCGAAAACGGCCGTGCTGGTGTCAACGGAGCGTCGGAGTAAGTGGATGCCATTTTTTTTTTCCCTCCCAAAACACATTCTCTAACACAGGTCTTCTCTCAGTCTGCTCTAAAATCCCAGTGACTGGATCTTTCAAAATCCAGTCCGGCCATCCTATTTTTCTCTGGCGTCTTCCAGTCCCCCAGGAGTCTCATGGGGTGAGAAGGGCTCCCGGGGGCCCATCTGTCACCCAGGTGGCTTGCCGCAGGTGGGTCTCCTTGACCAGGACCTGTCCCTTCCCCAGTCACGCGCCGCACGGCGCTTTTTTTCTGGAACTTATCTGTGTCATTGCCTTGATTAAATCCTCAATGGCGCCCCGCTGCCCTTCCGGTACAGTTCAGGATGGCCCCAGAGATCTGCCCCCAGCAATCAGCCGAGAGTGGGAAGATTCTTGCGAGTCTTCCACCCCCGTGAGGTTGCGGCGGCTTCTTTTGCCATCCTTGGTAATTTAGCCCCACGGAAGAAACCAAGTGGCAGGCTTTCCTGAACACCTTTATGTCAGGCCTTGGGCTCAGGCATGAGTCGGACACTGCCTGGGGTGATCCAGCCCCCACCGCCCCGGTTAGAGTCAGGAAAACTGTCAGGAAGGGCAGGAAAGAGGGCAGGAGCCAACACTCTGGGACGCCGACCGTGCACACTTCGCCCACAGCAACCTGCGAGCTCTTATTTTGCAAAGCAAGGAATGTTCAAGGTCACTGCGGCTCAACGACAGAGCTGGGATTCAAACCCAGGTGGCTCTGAGGCCCACATCTAACGTCTAGTCGTCTGCATCACTGCCTCCCAGAGAATAGTGCCCCAGGGTCTCCGGAGCGAGGGCAGCCCCCGGTCCTCACGGCTGAGATCTCTGGGGCCAGCTCAGTGGAGCTGCAGGCCCTTCAAGAAAGAGCTCGGAGGATGGCGCCCACATCATTATCCTAAGGGCGCCGGCGGCCCCTGGACAGCGTCAGAGGCCTTTTTATTTACGTTATATCCGCAGCACTGGCAAGACCTGTGGAATCAGAGCCCAGGCAGGAATCTCAGCTTGTCCCCACAACACGTGTGAGACCGGGGCAAGTCGCTCCACCTCGGCGTGCCCCGGCTTCCTCCCTGATAGAACAGAAATGATGATCCATCCCTCCGGTCCTTCCGATCCTTCCGGGAGAATCTGAACAAGGTCCCATGAGTTTAAAAAAAAAAAAAAAAATCTCTTCCAACTAGAAAATGAATCTCGCAATTCTCCATACCCATCAAATTTGATCCACCAAACAATTTAGTGGAATAGACAGGGAGGGCACATATATTTTGAAGTTGTTCGTTTCTTTTTAAAAACTAATTTTGCAAGACGTACGTGAATCCGTTCTTGTAGAAATTGGGACACGGTGGAAGAACGCGTGAGCGCCCCCCCCCCCCAATCTGGTCTCGTTCCCCACGTCCTTGGAGCTAAGGGGGTGCGAGCCCGGTGTGTGTCATGGGATACCATTTTTATACTTTGGCATACATTACGTGTACCCGCAGAATATAAGTAGCATTGTTTTGTATTTTTTAATGTAAATGGATTCATGCTGGATGCATCATTCTGCAGTTCGCTTTTTTCCTCTCCACCAATGTTTTTGAAACCTCCCAATGTGGACTTATATATATAGCTCCTCCATCTAAGTGGCTGAATTCCATGGGATGGACGTGCTTGGCTTTATTTTCCTCTCCTTTACCTGAAGATGGGGGGCTAGTTCTCCCATCTTTTTCTTTTAAATGCAGCCCTCTACCACTGAACCGCACCCTCAGCCCTTTTTATTTTTTATTTTGAAACAGGGTCCCACTAAGTTGCTGAGGCTGGCCTCAAACTTGCAATTCTCCCGTCTCAGCCTCCCCGGTACTGGAATTATAGGCATGCACCACCATGCCCACCCTATTTCCCTTCTTTTTTCTTTTTCTTTTTTGATTATGACCCTGGATATTGAACCCAGGGACATTCTACCTCTGAGCTACACCCCAACCCGATTTTATTGTTATTCTGGACTCAGTGCCCAGAATCCACAAAATCCCAAGTGCTGGTCTCGCTAGCCGTTAGAAAGGTGTCTGTCCCGAGCATCTCTGGGTGGGAGGATCGTCTTATCGCTGGGGGGAACTACCTCACCCTGGGTGCATTTTTCTTAATCTGGTCTCTGGGGACAGGAGTAGCAGAGGCAGGGCAGGAAGGGCATCCGTGGAGGCAGAGTCCTGGCGCCCTGCGTAGGACGGATGGCCCTCCAAGGAGAAGCCAGGGCACTGGAGGTCAACAGTCAGGGGTGCTCAGGGGCAAGCAGCCGCCGCCCCCTCGAGCGGCTGGTCTGCAAAGGGCCTAGAAGCTGGGGCCAGAGTTACAGGTCAGCCCGAGATGCGAAGCTACTCGTGTCCCCAGGAGGCCACTCCCGGCAGTCAAGAGCTGGAGGGGCGATCTCGAGGGGAGCCCAGGCTTCTATCCGGAGCACCCTGCTTGTCCTCCTCCTCCCTCCTGCCCCCCCCCCAGGCCAGCTCCTGCCTCCTGCTCTGAACAGGCCTCTCCTCCTTAGGAAAACCCTCCTGCTCCCCCTCCCCCGTAGTGACGCCCCATCCTCTGTCCTTGCCTCTGAGGCCCAACTTGACAAGCTGTCTCGTTCCTCTCTCTCTCCCCCACTTACCGCCCACTCCAATCTGCTGCCTGCCCGCCACGGGGTCACGAGGCCTCCCTCGCCATTCTTAACCTCGGTTCCTTCGCCCAAGCCGTGCATCGTCTCGGGGCACGATGGCTGGGGGGGCACCCCGCTCGCTGACCCCATCCTCTCTGACCCCTGACCCCAGCCGGCCTCTCCAGCCCCTTCCCTGCATCACCTTCCCCATCTCCTTTTCCACCTGCCCCTTGATCTGTTTAACATTTATTAGCTTTTTTTAAAAAAAAAAAAAAACAGAAATAAATACAGAAAGAAAAACAAATAAAAGACTTTAAATTTCACCATCACCTACTCCCCCCACCCCGCTGGCATTTTTAAAACACATAGACATGCCGGGCGTGGTGGCGCACGCTCGTAATCCCCGCACCTTGGAGGAAGACAGAAGGATCGCGCAGGTTCGAAGCCAGCCGCGCGCGCTGGCTTAGGAGACCCTGTTTCCAAATAAAAATGTAAAAATAGGTCTGGGAGTGGAGCCCGAAGGTAGAAGGGCTTCCGGGAACCCCAGTACCACCAAAAAATAAAAAATAAAAATAAAACACATAGACATGGTTTACGGACCACGTGTCCAGCACCTGCTCCGTCTACAGAGAGGCCCGAGCTGACCGCAGGGTACCGCCCTCACTTGGCCAGCGGCTCGCCAGAGGCGGCCCCGGTCAACAAGGTCTCATAATGACTTCTAGGAAAATGTCCTGGGTGCACGCCAGCATGTCTGGTTTGCTCTTTTGTTTCTTTCTTTGTTGTTTGTGCTCCTGGGGATGTAATCCAGGGACATTCTACCTCTGAGCTACGCCATAGCCCTATTTAATTTTTTATTTTTATTTTTATTATGGAACTGGGGGAGGTTGAACCTAAGGGCACTTTACCTCTGAGCTACATCCCCAGCCCTATTTTTTAGCCTTTTTATTTTGAAACAGGGTGTCACGAAGTTGCAGAGGGCCTCACTAAGCAGCTGAGGCTGGCCGAGAACCTGCGATCCTCCTGTCTCAGCCTCCCGAGTACTGGGGTTACGAGTGCGTGCCACCACACTCGGCTTCTGCCACCCTTTCCATTGTGGGCCTGACCTGGGCCCTTTCTCCCTCCTCATTCTTATTTTGAGCCGTCTCCGCCACCCAAGTGGTGCCTTTGGGGCTTAAGGGCCAATTTACTTGCTGGCTTGAATTTCCTCTTGGAGGCCAGACCCCCACGATCGAGTGTCCATCTGACGTATCCACTTGGGCGGAGAACCTCACACATTGTTTTGCATCTAGCATAGTCCCTGGAAAACCGAACACCGCTCTTCTTGTCACCTGCTCCCCCGGCCCAGCCCAGCCTGGTCTCCCGAGCCAGCTTCCTGGGAGTCGCCCCCAAAGCCTGGCATGGTGGTCAGATTGCAGCTGAACCCTAGAGACACACTTCGGTCCATGAAAGTCACCCATGTTTCGGACTCCTCATCTGTTAAGTGGGGACAGCAATGGCGCCTTCCTCATGGGGTGGTGGTACCAATGTGTGGGCAGGCCAAGGTGACCCTGGCAGGCTCCCTGAGAGGCCCGGGGTGGCCCTCCCAGCCACACACACCTCTCACTAGGCGCTGGCTGCGGTAACGGTGCTTAGCCACGATCCCCCCTTTCTCAGTCACCTCTATCCAATCGATCACCCAGAACTGTCGATTTTCCCAGCGTCCCCCGGTGCGCTGGGCCTTCCACGGGATCTTTCTGTTGTCAGCTGGAGAGAGCCTCTAACAGGCAAACCTCATCACAGCTGAAACCCTTCAGGGGCCACCAGCGCAGCGGAAGCCAGGGTCCCTCCTCGCCCAGGGCGCTGCGGAGCTTCAGCAGAGGGTCCTGGCTGTGTGCAAGCCAGCGTCTGTTCTGATTGGCTGGCACCCCTCTGAGCTGACTGACATATTCTGATGTGCCCGAGGTCCTCTGCAGGCTGCAGCCAGCCGCCTCAGCGGCCGCGTCCCTCCCTCATCCCCCTAATGGTTCACATTCCAACTGGAACAAGCATCTTACGTTTCCCCAAACAGGGTCATGTGCTGCCTCTCGCCCCTGGGCCTTTGCACCTGCTGCATCCTGGGCCTCAACCTTCCTTCCTTTCTTTCTTTCTTTCTTTCTTTCTTTCTTTCTTTCTTTCTTTCTTTCTTTCTTCTTTCTTCTTTGTACTGGGGATTGAACCCAGTGGCATTCTACCTCTGAGCTATACCGTAGTCCTTTTTATTTTTTGGCAACAAGGTCTTGCTAAGTTGCCGAGGCTGGTCTCAAACCAGTGATCCTCCTAGCTCAGCCTCCCAAGTACTGGGATTACAAGCGTATGCCACTATGCCTGGCAACCTTTTTTAAAGTTGATCCTCTTCGTGATTTTTTTGGTGATGGGCTCTCCATCCTTGGCTCAAAATACCATTCTGGCTCGTGGACCCTCACCCACTCCATACAAGTCTTCCAGGGTCCGAGACTTCGCCGCCCAGCACACCACGAGACACTCTGCTCCTGGAGCGAGAGGGCGTTCAGACAATGCTGGCCGAGTCCCTTAGTAATTCATCTTCTGGCCAACAAATACTTGTTGGACATCTTTCTGTGCCAGGGATTGTTCTGTGCCATAAGGGTACATCTGTGAAAGAAACCAACAAAAATTTCTATCCTGGTGACACAGACATGTCAGTGAAGAGAGAATGTGATAAACAATCAGCATAATAAATAAGTCAATAATACGATAAGCTACAAGATAATGAACACTATGAAAAATAAGGAGTCACGTCCAGAGTGCTGGCACCTGCCTCTAATCCTAGTATTTGGGAGACTAAGACAGGAGGATCACAGGTTCGAGGCCAGCCTCAGCAACTTAGCAAGGCTCTGTTTTAAAATAAAAAATAAAAGGGGCTGGGGGTGGAGCTCAGAGGTAGAATGCTCCTGGGTTCAATCCCTAATATAAAAACAGAAAAAAAAAAAGAAAGAAAGAAGAAAGGGAGAGAAATAGAAAAAATAAGGAGTCAAGAAGAGATCAGCCAGGCATGGTGGCCCAAGCTTGTAATCCCAGTACTTGGGAGACTAAGACGGGAGGATCACGGGTTCGAGGCCAGCCTCAGCAATTTAGTGAGGCCCTCTGCAATCTAGCAAGACCTTGTTTCAAAATACATATAATATATATAAAATAGAATATATATAATAAAATAGATCTGGGAGTGTAGCATGGAGATAGAATACCCCTGACTTCCCTAGGTTTAATCCCCAGTAACACACACACACACACACACACACACACACACACACACACACACACATGGTTACTTCTAAGTGCAAAGGTGCTATTTGGACAGATCGTCAGCCGGCAAGGGAGGGGCACCGGAATACTACAGATATTGGAGGAAGAGCGTCCAGGCAGGGGGACGGCCAGCACTCAGGTTCTCAGGTGGAGACTGAGACCAGGAAGACCCAGAGGCCAGCGCGGGAGCAGCGGGAGGGAGGAGAGGAGGGGAGGAGGGGACGGAGCCAGAAAGGTCACGGGCCGATCATGTAGGGCCTTGTAGAGAGTCTGGCTTTTATTCTGAGAGAAATGGGGGCCATTTTTTGCCTGACAGCTTTATTGAGTGTAATTTACATACTATTAAAGTCGCCCATTGTAAGCATACATGTCAATGGTGTCTAGTAAATTACAGAGCCGCGCGGCTGTCACCGCCGTCCAGTGCGAGAGCATTCCCTTTACCCCCCAAAGATCCTTTCTGCCCGTCCGCATCGATTGCTATTCCCGCCACCAACCCCAGGCAACCACTAATCTGCTTTCTGTCTCTCTAGATTTGCCTTTTCTGGACAGTGTGTAGAAAGAAACCCCGCAATGCGTGTTGGTTTTGTTTTGTTTTGTTGAACCTGCCTCCTTCCTGGGGCCTGACATGTCCGAGGGGCGGCCGCGCTCTGGCTCGTCGGCAGCTGACGCCTCTTTATGGCTCCGTAGTACTCCTTCGAGTGGACTGGCCACACTTGTTTACTGGCTGGGCGACCGTCGGGATCGCTCTCGCTCTGGGGCTGACTCATGCCACCCTGGACACTTGTGTACAAGTCTTTGCGGCGGACATATGTTTGCATTTCTCCGGGGTGGATACCTAGGAGCGGAATTGCTGGATCATGTGGTAAATTTATGTTTAACTTTTAAAGGAACTACCCAACTGTTTTCCAAATGGGCTGCCATGTGGAGAGGAATCTAGAGTGAGCAGATGGAAGCGAAGAGATGGGTCGTTTCATAAACATAATTAAACAAGCCCACTGGGTTCAAGGACAAAGTCAGATTGGCACTGGGAACCCAGGCCCCGGGTGCTCAGGCTGGAACAAGAGGGGCTGGTGGAGGACCCAGGCCAGGGAACCCCTGGCTGCAAACCAGGCCTTCCCAGCCCCGGGAGGGAGCAGGAGGCCGGTCTCTCCGCACCCCTCCCTCCGCGCCGGCCAATCCCCAGACAGCTTTCACGCCACCAAAGCGTGAAAATCCCCGGTTTGGAGGAGAATCGGCACCGGCACGACTGTTGGAAGCTGCCGAGCCCTCTCCCCCCGGGGAGATGACAAAATTTTCTTTGCAATTAAAATTCCTTTGAAACTGGAACCAAGGAAAATGCAGAGGAGAAAGCTTTTTAAACCAAGGGAAACACTCTTCTGTAGCAATTACCATGTGTGCATTTCAACAAAAGCTGTTTCCTCCTCCCTCTGCCCAGTGGCTGCAGGGAGCTACCCCTGCCTGGGCTCCGCTGCTGCAGATACGGGGCCTGGCCTCCCCCGGCCCCTCTCCCTGGCTGCGCCCTGCTTCTCTGCCCACACAGGGTCCTTGGATTCCTCACGCACCTCGGCCTGGGCTCAGGTCTGGACTGCTAATGTCCATTTCCTGAGACTCCTCGTTTTCCAGCCTTGTGACTCACTGGCCAAGACAGAGTCCGATCCTGTGCTCACCTGGTCCCATCCACTACCCCCGCCAGTGTCCCTTGCCATCCGCTGCCTGTCTCCTTCCTCTGGGCTCACAGCCCTGCCTCTCTGCCCAGCTCGCTCGGCTCCAACCAGCGCTCTATTAATAGCCTGACCTGCAGCTAGGCCTGATGGCCCATGCCTGTAATCCCAATACTTGGGAGGCTGAGACAGAAGGATTGCAGGTTTAAGGTCAGCCTCAACAATTTAGCAAGGCCCTCAGTGACCTAGGGAGACCTCGTTTAAAAAATATAAAAAGAGCCGGGCGTGGTGGCGCACGCTTGTAATCCCAGCATTCGGGAGGCTGAGACCGGAGGATCTCGGTTCGCGGACAGCCTCAGCTACTAAGTGAGGCCCTCTGCAACTCAGTGAGACCTGGTTTCAAAATAAAGAATTAAAAAAAAAAAAAACAGGGCAGGGGGTGTAGCTCAGAGGTCGAATGCCCCTGGGTTCCATCCCCAGACCCGCAAAAAAAAAAAAAAAATATATATATATATATATACACCCCCAGCCCATATATATGGGCTGGGGGGGTATAGCTCAGTGGTAGAATGTCCCTGGGTTCAATCCCCAAGTGTGTGCGTGCACGTGTGTGTGTGTGCACACACACACGTACACACACACACACACAACTCTTGACCTGCGAGAGTAATGTCCAGTGCACTCAGGAGGACAAGGATATCGGAGAAGATCTAGTTTCACCTCGCTCATTCAATCAACAAACATTTATTGAGCCTTTAAGATGTGCCGTGTGCCGTGCAAAAGTCCTAGAGATCAGCCATTTCGGCGTTCAGAAGCAGGACATTAGGGTTTTTGGACTAACCCCTCAGCCGAAAGGAGCTGAGCATGCTGGAAAAATAGACACGGCATCTTATTAAAGCATCAAAGAGCCGGCAAGTACGCGCTTTGTAAGGAATTACCAGGAATTATTAGGTCAAAACTGAAGGGAAAATAGCAACCCGGAGAAGTCGGAGAGAGCGGAGAAACAGCTTTTGTCCTGAGGGGACGCGCCCATCCCGGAAAATGGGATTTGGGGCTTTGATGATCGAACAGCAGAAGGGGCTGGAAATGAAAGTCCACGGCTGGAACGAGGCGGGAGTCAGGCTGAGGATCCTGGAAACAGATCAGGCCTCTGAAGGGCTTTGCCCTGGGGTCGGGGTGCAGAGAGGCCAGCAGCCACCACGGCGGGGAAGCGCTGGCCACGGATTGGGAATGCCAGGGAACCTCAGCCTAACGGGCTATTGAAAGTAACCCTGCTGGGCGTGGTGGTGCACGCCTGGAATTCCAGTACCTGGGAGGCTGAGACAGGGAGGTCGAAGGTTGGAGGCCAGCCTCAGCAACTTTGTGACAATTTTGTGGGCCTTGTTTTTATTTATTTTTATTTATTTTCCAGTTTGGACCTTCTTATTTTTATTTTTAAAATTTGAAACAGGGTCTCACTAAGTGGCCCAGGCTGGCCTCAAACTTGCAGTCCTTCTGCCTTGGCCTGCTAAATCACCGGGATTACAGGAGTACACCGCCATGGCGGGACTTGTTTTTAAATAAAAAATAAAATAGGGCTCGGGGGTATAACCTGGAGGTAGAAGGGTCCAGGGTTCCATCCCCAGTACCGCACATACAAAAAAAAAAAAAAAAAAAGAAAGAAAGAGAGAGAGAAAGAAAAAAACCCACAATAGTAGCACCCACAGCCAAATATAAATGCCTTTTTAAAAAAAATCAGAAATACCAGCTGGGTGTGGTGGCGCACCCTGTTTTGAAATAAAATATAGAGCCAGGCATGGTGGCGCACGCTTGTAATCTCAAATACTTAGGAGGCTGAGACAGGAGAATGGCAGGTTGAGGGCTGGCCTCAGCTACTTAGTGAGGTTTCTGCAACTTAGTAAGACTTGTTTCAAAATTAAAAAACAAAATAGGGCTGGGAGTATAGCTTGGAGGTAAATGCCCTGGGTTCAATCCCCAATAACACACACACACACACACACACACACACACACACACACACACAGAGAGAGAGAGAGAAAAATAAAAAGAAGAGCTAGGCAGGATGCCTATAACCTCAGTGCTTGGGAGGCTGAGATAGAAGGAAGGCAACCTTAGCTATTTAGGGAGACCCTCCGCAACTTAGTGAGACCCCATTTCAAAAATAAAATAGGAGCCGGGCGTGGTGGCACACACTTGTAATCCCAGCATTCTGGAGGCTGAAACAGGAGGATCACAGTTCACAGACAGCCTCAGCTACTTAGTGAGGCCCTCTGCAACTCAATGAGATCCTGTTTCAAAATAAAGATTAAAAAATAGAGCTGTGGGTGTAGCTCAGAGAGAGAATACGCCTGGGTTCTGTCCCCAGTACTGCAATAAATAAATAAACAAATAAATATAAAAATAAAATAGGATCCAGGTGTGGTGGTGCACACCTGAAATCCCAGTACTTGTGAGGCTGATCTAGGAGGATCACAGGTTCGAGGACAGCCTTGGCAAGTAGTGAGACTCTCTTTAACCTAGTGAGACCGCGTTTCAAAATAAAAGTGAAATAGGGCTGGGGTGTAGCTCAGAGGTGGAATGTCCCTGGGTTCCATCCCCAGCACCATACTAAAATAATAATAACAATAATAATAATCATCATGACAACAATAATAATAGAAAGCTCTGGGGTGTAGCTTGGAGGTAGAATGCCACTGGGTTCAATAAGAAGGAAGGAAGGAAGGAAGGAAGGAAGGAAGGAAGGAAGGAAGAAAGGAGAGAGAGAGAGGGAGGGAGGAAGGCAGGCAAGCAGACCTTTATCCTGGGCTTCAAATTCTTTCTCAGAATAAAATTCCAGGTGCAATGGCCGACACACAGTCAAAGCCGCTGCTGACTGGGCTCAGCTGCAGAGGCGTGTGTGTGCAGACCAGCCCTTGGGCTGTGCAGCCCCAGCCATTGGGGTGTGCAGACCAGCCTTTGGGGTGTGCAGCTCTGGTCCTTGGGTGTGCAGACCAGCCTTTGGGGTGTGCAGCCCCCCCAGCAGGCAGGCAGATTGCACCGCTCTTGTGGAGGACCTTCCCACGGCGGCGGTGCCCAGTGGGTCACTCGTCTGCCCTGTGTCCTCACCCCCAGACCCTGCAGCTGCTGGCCTCAGTTCCGCGTGGTTTCTGTGGCACCACGGCCCCTCGCCTGGCCTCCACCCGCCGGCCTCCGGTCTCCTCTCTCATGCCGGCGTGCCCCGGGCCGGAGCCTGGCTGTGCCCTCTCTCTCTCCTCAGGAGATCTCATTTTTTTTCCTCAGCATTCAGTGCCGTCGACCCGCTGAGGAGCCCCTGATCTGTCTCCTCCGGCCTGGTCCTCTCTTTGGAGTTCCAGCCTGCTCTGTCCAGCTGCTTGATACATACCGCCCTGAGAGTGTCTCTGGAACACCTCCACACAGAGCACACACTCTGGCTTCCTCCAGCCCCAATTCCCTAATTATTTCCATTTTTTCTTTTTAATTTTTTTTCTTTTTTTTTATGGTACTAGAGGTGGAGCCCGGGGCCTTTTCTACCTCCGGGCTATACTCTCAGACCTATTTTATATTTTATTTAGAAACATGGTCTCGCTAAGTTGCTGAGAGCCTCACTAAGTAGCTGAGGCTGGTTTCGAACCTGTGCGATCCTCCTGTTTCAGCCTCCCAAGCGCAGGGATTACAAGCGTGCGCCACCATGCCAGGCCTCTTTTTAAATTTTTTAAATTAATTAATTTATTTATTGGTAGTAGGTGTTGAGCCCAGGGCCATTCTACCTCCCATCTACATCCCCAGCCCTTTTTTTTTTTTCTTTAATTTTTTGTTCTGGAACAGTTGTCAAGAGTGACTTTGGCCTTCTGGGTTGGGCTACGTGACGCACATGGGGGCTGTTCCCTGAGATGGGAAACTCTGGAGAAGAAACCATCAATCTTTCCTTTCCTTTCCTTTCCTTTCCTTTTCTTTTCTTTTCTTTTCTTTTCTTTTGCCAGGGACTGAACCCAGGGGCATTTGACCTACGAGCTACATCCCCAGCCCTAGTTTTTATTCTTTATTTTAAAACAGAGTCTCACTAAGTTGGGAGGGCTTCACTAAGTAGCTGAGGCTGGCTGTGGGCCTGCGATCCTCCTGTCTCATCCTCCAAATACTGGGATTACAAGCGTGCGCCACCACGCCCGGCTTGGGAATAGCCAATTTTAAGGAGAAAGACGTGTGTGCGCAGCTTTGGCCGTGCTGAGCTCGAGGCTCCGTGGAGGCGCGGCCCGGGCTCTCGTCTGTCTTTGCTGCAGAGGACAGGTTAGAGCTGCGGACACTAAGTTCGAGCGCCATCAATGTTGGTGGGCACTGAGGCTTTGGCATGGATGGCACCGCCCGGGGGTAGAGTGAGGGGTTCAGGGTGGGGTGGGGAGGCTTTGAAGCAAGCCAGGTTCAGCTGTGTGTTCCAAGTGCTGCCCAGTGGAGGGAAATGGGCACTGACTGGAGGACGTCCGTCCGTGGGACCTCGCCACACGGCGGTCCTCGGTGACGGGAGGGAGCCATCTTGGTGCATGTTGGGGGTGAAGGCCGGGCGGCAGCGGGTTGAGGAGGGCGTGGGAGGCGGGGAAGGAAACAGTGGGTGTGGCCAACCTGCCAGGATGGTGGCCAGTGTAGGGAAAGAGTTGGGAGGTGTCAGGAAGTACACGCTTATTTTTTCATTTTTGGTACCGGCGATTGAACCCCAGGGAAATTCTACATCCCAGTTACATCCCCAGTCTTTTCTGGTTTTGTTTTTTTTTTAAATTCTGAAACAGGATCTCACTACATTGCTGAGCCTGGCCTCGAACCTGTGATCCTCTTGGCTCAGCCTCCCAAGTACTGGGGTTACAGGTGTGTGCTACCACATCTGGCTGCTTTTGTTGTTTCGCTTTTTTAAAGATGGAGTCTGCTTGAGCATGCTTAAACGCCGATGTCCAGGAGTCCATTGGAGAAGCCTGAAGCGGAAGCAGGCGTTTGGTCCATTTGCCATTGCCCAGAGCACCAGAGCACAGCGGGGGGCGTGCGGAAGCCCGAGGGCTCCCCGCTCTGGTCCCTCTAGTGAGGTCTCCTGGCCGGTAGCTCTTAAGGTGGTACGAGAGACCTAGCCTAAGGGGCTTTTGTAGCCGACTGGGTCCCAGATAGCCCCGGAATCCACCGATCCATTACCAGTCTCACGAATGGATTAGTCGATCAATGGATTAGTCGATCACCAGGGCGGAGCCGTCGTCCCCTCTTTAAAGTCCCACCTGGTCCCACTTCTTACCGTCTCCTCCTGGGGATTCACTTTCCACCTAAGTTCCGGAGGGAATAAAGCAGACTCAAACCAAAGCCGCAGGAGAAGGGAGAATCCACAGGACAGAGCTTTTCTTTGAACCCAGGGCCATTCTACCTCTGAGCTGCACCACCGGTCCTTTTTAGTTTTTCGATTTGAAACAGGGTCTCACTCGGTTGCTGAGATCTTGCTAAGTTGGCCTTGAACCTGCAATCCTCCTGTCTCAGCTTCCCAAGTAGTGAGATTTCAGGTGTGTGCCATGGTTCGTACTCTGGAGCTTTTTAGAGAACTTCCAGGTGGGTGTGCGTGGGACCCAGAGCCTAGAGACTGTGCTCGGCCCCAGAAGGGACACTTTCTCCGGTGCCCAGAGGATGGACGAAGCTGAGCTCCCGAGTCTGCATGTTGGGATACCCTCGGAGGGCGGTGGGGCTCGATGCTCAGCCTGGTCAGAGCAGGAAACAACCCTTTGCAAACAGTGGCTGCTATTCCTATCTTTCCGTGACTCTGATCCACACTCGCGTATGGAAAGTACTAATTAAACCTCACTTGGTTACGGCACTCGACTCCCTCCAGAGGGCTTCTTTTACAGTCGTCTTCTCCAGCTTAAAGGAGAGAAAAAATCATAACTGAGGGGGATTTATTTTCCTCTTAGCACAGAGAAGAGCACCGAGGCTCAGAGAGGGGCAGAGATTTACCCATGGTCACACAGCCGGTACCAGCAAAGCCGGGAGGGACGTACCACGCCAGTCAGACTCCCACGTCAAATCCCCCTTGGCCCGGCACCTGCCTTCTCTGTAAGGATGACACGGATTTGGGGTGGCACCGCCCACCTTCTGCAGCCCCGCAGTGGAAACTCTGTTTCATTTTACATCTGTAGGACCCTCTAGAGAACAGGGCAGACCTGAACCCTTAGAGGCAGGGAACAGCTGGGCATACTGGCGCAGGCTTGTAATCTCAGTACTTGGGAGGCTGAGACAGGAGGATTGTAGGTTCATAGGTCAGCCTCAGCTCTTAGTGAGATCCTCTGCAACTTACTGAGACCCTGTTTCAAAATAAAAAAATAAAAAAATAGGGCTGGGGGGGGTGTAGCTTGGAGGTAGAAGGCCCCTGTGTTCCATCCCCAGTATTGGGGAGAAAAAAAAAAAAGCAAGTCTTTATTGAGTACCGGCTTCACGGTGGTACCTGCGTTAGGCTCTGGGGTTTAGAGATGAATCACAGCCCGGGTCCTGACTCCAGAGGTTCAAGGTTTCAGACCAGTCGGAAAAAATCACAGGTTGGAGTCCCTGAGGATGTACACAGGCCAGAGGCAGTGACGATCCCAAGCAGGCAGGACCCCTGAGGCCCTGGAGCCCCAGAATTAAAGCAGTAGCCCAGGCCCCCTGGCACAGCGGCCACCCTTGCTTCCCCCTGGCAGGTGGACTCCTCTTAGCATCCCTCAGTGCCTGGCTCTGATATCAAGACTGAGTGATCTTGAGCGAGTCCACTGACCTCTCTGTGCTTTCTCTCCAGGCAAAATGGCAATAGAATTGGACCTGCTTGATAGGGCTTTGTGAGTATTGAGTGGATTGTGCATGTAAGATGCTTGGGATGATGATATCAAGCGCACAGTGAATGTCCACTATTCTTAGTAACATTTAAAATTTTATTGGCAGCCAGACATGGAGGCACATACTTGTAATCCCAGCATTTGTGAGGCTGAGACTGGAGGATCACAGCTTGCGGACAGCCTCAGCTACTACTTAGTGAGGCCCTCTGCAACTCAGTGAGACCCTGTTTCAAAATAAAGAATAAAAATAGGGCTGGGGGTGTAGATCGGAAGTAGAATGCCCCTGGGTTCCATCCCCAGTACCACACACACACACAAATTTATTGGCAAGATGGGTGTGGTGGCACACCCTTATAATCCCAGTACTTGGGAGGCTGAGACAGGAGGATCACAGGTTCGAGGTTAGCCTCAGCAACTTAGAGAGACTCTGTTTCAAAATAATAAAAATAAAAAGGACTGGGGTGTAGCTTGGAGGTAGAATTCCCCTGGGTTCAATGCCCAGTCCCCACCCCACCCCCAAAAGTTATTGGCAGAAGATTTAGAACCCACTATCAACCCAGGCTGTGTACCAGGGAAGTCCATGCCTCTCTGGGGTTCTCTCCATGAAGAAAATGAGTAAAGTTTGGTCTCTGGGATTAGGAGCGAGGGAGCTGAGGTGTTCTACTGTTCTACGGGGCCTGGGCTGGTATAGTTAAGACCCGGGCCAGAGCTGAGCAGGGAGGAGGTCCTCCACGGCCCGTGGCACTGATGAGTCGTGGAAATCAAGTGTGCAGGAGGATCGGAAGCCAGATGGCAGAGGGCCTTAAATGGCAAAATAGCGCTTCTGAGGGTGATATGGCTCGATCAGTTATTTGGCCACTGTGTCTAATCATTGACAAGCTAATGGGCCTGCAGGGGAGGGGATGATCTCCCCGTCGCTGGAGGAATGCAAGCAGGGGCTGAGTTCTGAGAGAGAAGCCAGACGCCAGATGGGGGGCCAAGGCCTGAACTCTTTCTAAGCAGCGGCGGCGGGGCGAGCGGTCTGGGACACGGTGCTTCGGGACAGCCTCTTCCTCGGCGTGTGACTTTGGCAGGTGATCACACAGTGCCGGGCCCCGGTTGCCCGTTGATACGATGGGGTGACGGCAGCATGGGCCGCGGGTTTCATGAGGACAGCTGTCTTGGTCCCGAGTGCTCATAGCTACTGGGGTCTCCTGTCTCCTCCTAGGAGCAAGCGGCCGCAGTGGATTCTGGGGCTGCAGAGGCTCCGGCCTCCCTGAGGAGCTGGCCATGATTACCAGCTGCCTGGGAAAAGAGGCCATAAATCCTGCGCAGGGGTGGCAGAGGGAGGGATCCAGGCGTGGGGTGGAGGGGGGGGGGCGCTAAGTGGAATTGAATCTTGTTTAAGGAGGAGGCCCACGCCTCCCCGGGCCTGTAATTTACTGCGAGGTTGTCAAGATGAAAGCAAAGTTTTCAGTGGCATAATCGCCGGGACCTCGGGGAGCCGCAGGAGATGAGCTGCCAGGCCGGTGGTGGCGGCCGGGGTTTAAGGGAGATCAGGGCGCCGGTGCCTCTGTGATCACTGTGATCGCGGCAGGCGGCGGTGGGGGCTCCGCAGAGCATCGGCAGGCCCGGCTGGCTAAGCCCGGCTCAGGCTGAGACTCACCTGCTGTCCTCCAGAGCCAGGTTGGGCCGCAGGTTCCCAGTGGATTTTATTTAGTGGAACGGACCTCCCAAGATGTCTGTAGCCGCAGCCGGTGACAGCCCAGGCCGAGCGGCTTGGGAGGGATGGCCCTCCGCTGCAGTGGGCTGCGTCACCGGCTCAGGCCCCGGCAGGTGGACGACCATGTCCAGCAGCCGGTGGATGGGGACTTCAGAGGCCAGGCCTCTAGGTCCAGAGTTCTCCACGTGACCTACAAGGCCCCTGCTAGACAGGGTGGCGTGGGACTTCTCCCTGCCGCCCTCCGCAGTGTCCCCAGAGCTCCTGGCCACCAAGCACTGTAGGCAAAGCTCATCTCGGGGCCTGTTTCCAGAGAGCTGGAGCTAGGCCTTCCATCTCCAGGTGTGTTCTCAAACGGACTTGGTGTGGTGTGGAAGGGTACTGGAAACTTCTAAGGCAGACTAGGAGGCTGCGGCCCAGAGACTGGAGAAAGTCACGCAGCTCAGTTGATGTTAAGGCGGAGCTGGGTCCCAGGCCACCGGCCGGCTCGGCCAGCTCCTCCATAGTACAGGGGAGAAGACTGAGTCCCATCTGGGCGCGGGGAGAGCGGGGGAATGGGGCAGCCTGAACGGGAGGTCTCCAGCCTCCCTGCACCGCCTTCCCCACGAGGCCTTGCAGAGAAACCGTTCTTCTTGGCCCATAGGCCCCTGGAGGGACCCCCTGGGGATGGCGTACCCTGGCCTGAAGCGAGAGCCCACCCACTGTGCAGGGAGGCACCTTCGCACACCTATCATTGCATCACCAAGAAAGCAGTAGTGGCTGGGCCAGGGTTGGGCACACAGTAGGTGAACAATGCTTGACCTCAGCACCCAGCTTCCCGAGCGACGGTCGGGGCTCTTGGGTCCGTCTCGGAATGCGCGAGGGAGCCCTCCTGACCTCCGACAGGCTTGGAGCCAGATTTCCTACCTGGGGTCCCGGCTGGCTGTCACCTTGGACAACCTTCCCTCTCTGTGCCCCATTTCCCTCAAACAAAATATAACAATTATAAAACACACACACACACACACACACACACACACACAAAAAAAAAAAAAAAAAAAAAAAAAAAACCCCACTGCAGCCCAGGTTAAACAAAGAAAGCCATGCAAAATGCTTAGCACATGGTGAATAGGTGTGTAAGCCCCTGGCATGGAGCAAGCGCCCTGCATACCATGCCTGTTTGAACTAGTATTATTGCCACTGAATCACATGCTCTGGGGCCTGGGAGTATGCATTCCAGATAAGGCCCTTGTGATGGTGCCAGTGTGGTCTGGTCCTCTTTCTTAAAGTAATTTATTATGGCCGGGCGTGGTGGTGCACGCTTGTAATCCCAGCATTCGGGAGGCAGAGGCCAGAGGATTGCAGTTCAAGGACAGCCTCAGCTACTTAGCAAGGCCCTTTGCAACTTAGTGAGACCCTGTTTCATAAAACATAAAGACTAAAAAATAGGACTGGAGGTGTAGCTCAGAGGTAGAATGCCCCTGGGTTCCATCCCCAGTACCACAAAAGCAAATAATTTATTATTATTATTATTATTATTATTATTATTATTTATTATTTGCAGCACTGGGGATTGAACTCAGGGATGTTTTATCTCTGAATTGCCACCCCCAATCCCTATTATTATTATTTTTTCAAGTCTGGGGATAAAACCTAGGGGCATTTAAACTCCGAGCTATACCCCCTGCCCTATTTTTTTTTATTATTCTTTATTTTGAAACAGGGTCTCACTGAGTTGCAGAGGGCCTCACTAAGTAGCTGAGGCTGTCCACAAACCACGATCCTCTGGTCTCAGCCCCCCAAATGCTGGGATTACAAGTGTGCACTACCACGCCTGGCTTAATTTTTATATTTTGAAACAGGGTCTCACTAAGTTGCTGAGGGCCTCACTAAATTACTAAGGCTGGCCTCAAACCTGCAATCATCCTGTCTCAGCCTCCCAAGTACCAGGATTACCGGCACGCACCTCCGTGCCCGGCTACCCTTAGTCCTTGGTCTTCTGCTGAGTCCTGGGAAGTGCAGTGTGGCCCTCTAGTACACAGAGTCCAGGGAAGGCAAGGACTTGCCCAAGGTCATCCAGCTTGGCACATCAAAGCCAAGCTCCAACGTCGTCGTCCACTTGTCTTCCGGCCCAGAGAGATTTCTCCTGTGCCGCAAAGGGACAGATTCCTTAATGTCATCTGTTCTCTTGCAATAAAAATTAACTACCCTGAATATGTGCCTCATCAATGCAGCTCCAGAACTGAGGGAGCCTGGGATGACGTGTCACCCGTGCTCCTGGGGCGTCCACGTGGTCTCTCCAGGGACTCCGAGGAGGGCCCGCAGAGCCTGTGGTCTTCTCTGCCTAGGCCTGGGTGAGACCCCCCCTGCTCGGCATGGGGAGGGTGCTCCTGAGACCTGGAGCAAACAGAGCTGAGGCTGGGGCTCAGCCCCGTCTAAACCAGGTTCCAGCACCTCCCTCCTCCCTGCATTCCACTGATGGCTGCCCCTAGCTCTGCATTCTGCAGATGGCTGCCCCCCAGTTCTGCATTCCACTGATGGCTGTCCCCCAGATCTGCATTCTACAGATGGCTGCCCCCCAGTTCTGCATTCCACTGATGGCTGTCCCCTAGATCTGCATTCTACAGATGGCTGCCCCCCAGTTCTGTATTCTACAGATGGTTGCCCCCCAGTTCTGCATTCCACTGATGGCTGCCCCCAGATCTGCATTCTACAGATGGCTGCCCCCCAGTTCTGCATTCCACTGATGGCTTCCCCCCAGCTCTGCATTCTATAGATGGCTGCCTCCAGTTCTGCATTCTACAAATGGCTGCCTCCCAGCTCTGTATTCTACAGATGACTACTGGGCACTTGGGGCCACCTCAGTCCTCACCTTGGTTTGGAGGGCAGTGTTTTACCTGTGGGGAAAAATGGAAGGTGGAGTCTTCCCTGCTGGTTGCTGGAGGTGTGATGTGTGGGGACAAAGGCCCAATGCTGTGCCATGCCCCAACTTGTCCTCAGGGAGCCACAGAGACAGACTTTAACAGACTCTGTTAAAAAAAAAAAAAAAAGAGGGCAAGGGTGACTGGATTGGAACTGGTGGCATATTGACGCAGTAAAATACTATTCAGCAGTGAAAAGGAAGCCACGCAGAACAAGATGAGTTTCACAAATGTAATATGGAAAAGCAGAGTGTATACAGTAGGGGTCTACTTATATAAAGCTCAAAGCCAAGCAAAACAAAAAAACAACTGCGGCAGCTAGGCACAGTGAGATGGGGCAGTAAGAAAGGCAGGAACTGGTCCTCGTCAAGGCCAGCGCAGAGGGAGCCAGGGCTCTGCATGGAGACCCACGACGGGGCTCTGAGGGCGGCGGCTGCCACTCTTCTGACCGGAGGGCGGACCCGTCGGTTTGTCTTGTAATTATTAGCTATGCTGTGTGGTTTTTTATTTGTGCCAAATTCTGTATCATGGTTGAATTTCACAATTGTAACTGGTTAGGAAAGTTCCAGAAGGAGGCGGAAGGAGAGGGGAGGCGAGGGAAGCAGGCAGGCCGGCTGCCCGGAGGGAGAGGCGTGGGCTTGGGGCCTGCTCCAGGGCACCGCGGCGGGCCCTGCCCCCCATCCGGCCGCGTTTGTAAAATGGAATAAATATTGACACGGCCAGGAATGTATTCAATTTGTCCTGATCACTGGGCTGCGGTGAGTTCTGACAGGGTGCGGTGTAAAACAGCAGCCCGGGATGTAATTTCTACTGTCAACATGATGTACAGCGCGGCTGGGCCGCGGCACCGGCAGGCGGGCTGGGTGGGGCGGGACGGAGACAGGTGCTGGCTGGGGCACCTGGCTGGAGGTCCACGTGGTTGCCCTGGACAGGTGAGCCGGGGCCAGCCAAGGCGTGTGCGTGCGTGTGCACGGACACACGCACAGACACACATTCGGTCCTGATGCACGTGTCCTGGGCCAAATCACGCCAAGCAGTGGTCAAGGGACGAGCTTCCCGCTCGGAGCCCAGCCCAGGCCTGTCCTTCCCGGCCACCTCTGAGCACCTCGCCCATCCTCATGCCCTCCCTTCCGGGGCCGCAGGGTCTTTGAAGGCCAGATCCACTATTAATTAGCTGTGTGACCTTGGGCAAGTCCCTCAACCTCTCGGACCCACCATCCCTTCTTCTGTAATAGAAATATGAAAGAGAGCTGTTAGGGGAATCCAGTCAGGACTTGGGTAGAGCGCCCCGCACGGAAGTCGGCGTTAGCTCTGATTATTAGCTAATTGGATGGCCCTGTGCCCGGCGAGAGCGCGGCGAGGCTCCCCGAGTGCCATCCATCATCCTTACCGGCTCATGAAGCCCGATATACACGGCCTGCCTCCTCTTCTCCGTGGTCCCCCCGAGGCCACGGCTCCCCTGAAGGTCTGGGGCCCGGGACGAGTCCCCACCCGCGTCCCTCGGCGCCGCGTCCTAATGGGAGTGAAGGGTCGGTGATCACTTACCGCGTGGGATACTGGGAGGAATAAGCAGCCAGGAAATGCACATAAAGGGCGAAGACAGCGCCTGGCTCCTAGTAGGTGATTAATAAATGTCAGGTGAAACGAAAATAAAACCGGGGAAGTCGTTCTTGAGGCTTCTCCCTCCCTCGGTCCCTGCGCTCAATCCATCACCACGTCGGCTCCATTTTGCTTCTGAAACATTTCAGAGCTGTCACCTCCTCCCCATCCCATGACAGCCTCCCTGGCCCAGGCCTCTGCCACTCCCACGCCCAGACATGGACACCCGCCTCCTTACCGGCCCCCACTTCCAGCCTTGCGTGTCCACAGCTTGCTCAAGTGACAAGTGCAGCCATCGCTTTAAAAACCCATGTTCACCGCTGGGCGTGATGACGCATGCCTATAATCCCAGGACTTGGGAGGCTGAGAGATGAGGATTGTAGGTTCAAGGCCAGCCTCGGCAATTTGGTGAGACTTTCAGCAACTTATTGAGACCCTGTTTCAAAATAAAAAATAAAGCCAGGCGTGGTTGGCGCACACTTGTAATCCCAGCATTCGGGAGGCCGAGACAGGAGGGTCACGGTTTGTGCACAGCCCCGGCTACTTAGTGAGGCCCTCCGCAACTCAGTGAGACCCTGTTTCAAAATAGAGTTAAAAATAGGGCTGGGGGTGTAGCTCGGGGGTAGAATGCCCCTGGGTTCCATCCCCAGGACCAATAAACAAACAAACAAATACGTATCTGGTCACATCTTCTCTGCTCAAAATCCTCCCCTCCTCCCATTGCTCTCAAGCCAAATGCAAAGCCCTCCACCCGCCTAGGCGGTTCCTCCAGCGCCTCCACTCCATTCCAGCCCTGACCTTTCAGCCCCTCGGATACGGCTCTGCACCAGGTATACCCCACTCATCTTCAGGGTTCAGCCCAAACTATCCCCTGCCTGGGCCCACCACCCCTAGTAAAGTCTCCCCCATGATACGTGGGATCCCCGTACTTTCTTTGTAGAACTCGATCTACTTGATACCACTTGATAATTATACATGTGTTTGTGAGGTTATTGGATTAATGTAGCCCCCCCATACACGCATGCACACGTGCGCACACACACACACACACACACACACACACACACACACAACCAGCGGGGCATGGATCTTGCCGATCTCCTCACTGAGGCCTCCTTAGCCTCCAGCACAGGGCCTGGTATACAGTAGGCGCTCAGGAAGTACCTAGTGCATCAACAAACAGAGCAAGCAGAAGGGAGCTGCCCCAGAAGGAGCCCAGGACACTGGTGTGCCGTGTCCAGGCAGCCCTGCTGGGCGTCCTCCCAGCCACCCATCCGTGCGGCTTGCAGGCTTCCTCCAGTCCCTCCCGGGTGAGGAGCACCGCGCCGAGCGAGGAGCCCCGCGCCGAGCCCCGCGCTAAGCGGGGAGCCCGGGAGCAGAGATCAGTAGCAGGGACCCCACAACCTGCAGGCGGCCCGAGGCCCAGACCAAGGAGAGCCGGGCCAGGCCGCTGGAGGGCTGGACACGGGGCAACCAGAGAAGAGCGTTCCTGGACAGAGACCCGCGGGAGCAAAGGCCCAGGGGCAGGGAAGGCCTAAGGGGCAGGTGGCTCCATCTGCCCAGGGACACAGCCCCAGCACGGGGTGCTGACTCTAACTCACAGGCAGCTCTCGAGTGGCCCAGTGGGTAGTGGCTTCAGATCCAGAGTTCAAATCCAGGCTCCGTCACATGCCAGTGGCGTGACTTCGGAGAAGTCATACAACCTCTGTGCCTCAGTTTGCCCCCCTGGAAAATGAAGGCCAGCGCCAGTACCCATCTCCAAGGCCGAGCGCAGCGCTGCCGAGCACGACGAACCCTTTGCTCCTCCAAAACGGGGATGGGGAGTGCTCTGAGTCTAGTGGAAGGGGAGAAAGGTTCCAACTGGAGAGCCATCCAGCCTGAGCCAGGCTCCATGCAGGTGTGCGCTCGGCGGGCGAGGCCGGAGGCCCCCGACCGGCCTCTGCAGATGCCGTGACTGTGTTTACGGGATGCCTGACAGCCCGCTCTTCCGGTCCCCTCTTCCTGGCTAATATCACCAAGCCCAAAGCTTGGGCACATCTCACACATCGGACACAAGCTCACTCGGGATGGAAACAGACCCCTCCGTGGACACGCGCGCCTCCCGCCCGCAGCCCTGTGAGAGCCGCTCCATCTGGCCGCCCTGCACCCCTACTGAGCAGCTACTTGGTGCTGGGAGCTGTCCTTGGTGCTGGACACTGTGCCGCCACAGGCTTGAGTGGGTCACAGGCATGCAGAGGTGTTAACTAGCTGTTAACTAGCTCCTTGCTTAGGGCGCTACTGTGACATCCACCGGGGGTCTCCAGCAGCAGAGAGGCGGAGCGCAGCTAAGGTGGTCTACCCAGCCCCCTCCGGGCCTCAAATTATCCCGCCAGGATCCCTTCTGGCTCCAGGAAAGGCACTAAGCTGGTAGACATAATCCCCCCTCCCGCTGGGAGCAGGCGGCTGCCAGCACCGAGAGCTCTGGGCTCTCAATCCAACGGGCACCGTGCCCTTGGGACTCGGACGGGGCAGACGGCAGCCAGATTGCCAGGCACAGCTTCCAGTGGCAGACCCGGAGCCAGGCGGGCATGGAGAGAGGGCACAGACGAGCCGGGTGTGCCAGGTGGAGTTAGTAAATGGATGAACTGGCTCTTCCTGTCCCCGGCCCCAGCCTAGCACCCGGAGAGGAGGCGCCCCTGGGCCTCTGCTCCCCTGGGCTCAGGGGCCCGATCAGCAGTTGTTAATGAAGGTCAGGGTAAATAAGTCCATGGCTCAGTGGTCAGTAGCTCCGACTCCCTCTCCCCAGCCAGGATCCCCTGCAGAGAACCGGGGTCCCGAAGCAGTAATGGCGGCCATGAGCCTCACGCTAGCGGGCGCTCATTGATTCCTTGCGTGGGCTCTAGAACACGATTATCACCATTTTTCAGATGAGAAAATTGAGGCTCAGAGAATTAGAGCCAACGACCAAGGTCACACAGACAGTAAACTCACGGAACTGGGGCCCAAACCCGAGTCTGACTCTGGTCCTCCTGGTCCTAGACCCCGGAGTGTTCAATTCTGGAGGTTGCCGGCACCGGTGCAGAGCCCCGCTCTACTCTGGGTGCCTGGGCGCCGCTGTGCCCAGCCCCTCTCCCTGGCTGAGAGGCAGCTGTGTGGGGAGGAAAGGCCCTTCCTCTGTCCCCAGGGAGACAGCCAGAAACAGGAGAGCCAGCAGCCAGCGAGCTGGCAGGCAGCGCCGAGGCCGTGATGTACCCGGGCAGCAAGGGTGTGCTGGCCACCCGTCCTGGGCTCCAGAAGGACATGGTGTGTGCGTGGTGCAGTGATGCCCAGGGCCCAGACAGAGCCACAGTGAAGCGACAGGGATGGAAAGTCATGTTGCCCAGGGAGCAAGTGTCCCCGGTCCTCCCAGGCCCGGGGCTGTACTGGGCTCTGGAGGAAGAAGGGTTGGCATGGTCTTTGCCATTCAGAAGCTTGACTTCCCAGCTGACACTAAGCCTCAGAGGGTACACTCAGCCAGCCAGGGCGAGGGGGTTCAGAGGAGAGAGGACAAGAGTCTGGAGGAAGCAGCGGCCAGAGATGGATTCAAGACCCAGAGGGGGTTAATTCAGGGGTGATTAAGGACACAGACTAGTTTGTCTTTCCTCATGGACTGTCTCCCTTTTATCGTCCCCCAATAGCTGCCATTGCGCCAGCCATTTCTCACACACACATGCAGAAAACAAATCAACAAAAAAAAAATCTCTCCTTGAGGGATCTCCTTTTTAATAGTAAAAATGTTTTCTCAGATGCTCCCCGGGAGATCACCCTTTATATTTTATTGACCAAAATGGTGTCACATGCCACGAGAAACAAGGCACCCGTGGGGAGAGGGGAATGTCTCTTATGGCTTTAGACTAATCACTGTTCACAGAGGAGAGTCTGAGCACGTGGCCCAACAGAGGGTGAATATTGCAATTGGAACGGGAAGGCAGGACGGGGAGGGATTGGCTGTCTGCAGGCAGCCCTGTCCTTTGGAGATCTCATCCCTCTTTTTACACACCATAAAGCCCAGCCAGACGCCACTGCTCCCTGGTCCCCAGGGTTCCTCTGCTCGTGTTCTTCCTGCCTGAAGATTCCTCCCTCCCTCCTTCTTCATATCCGAGTCCTGTTTGCCTTTCAAGGATCAGCTCCAGCGCCCCTCCTCCAGGCAGCCCTCCCTGGTTACCCCGCTAGACCCACTTCCTGTACGTTCCATTTCTATGCATCGTTTTGTTTTATTACTTGTTTTTTACAGTGTTTTTGTGGTACTGGGGCTGAGCCCAGGGACATTATACCTCCAAGCTCTACCCCAGCCTTTTAAAAATTTTTTATTTGAAATAGGATCTCACTAGGTTGTTGAGAGTTTTGCCAAGGTGCTGAGGCTGGCCTTGAACCTGCGATCCTATTGTCTCAGCCTCCCTAGTACTGGGATTATAGGTGTATAACACCACACCTGGCTGTTATGGTGACTTTTTAAAAGACTGGTCTCTTGAGCCAGGCGTGGTGGTGCACGCCTGTAATATGAACTACTGGGGAGGCAGAGGCAGGGGGATCGAATTTGAGGTCACCCTGGGTAACTGTGGGACTCTGTCTCAAAATAAAACGAAAAGGCCAGGGATGTAGCTTAGCCATAGAGTGCTTAAGTAGCATGTGCAAGGCCTTGGATTAGTTCCATTTATACACACACACACACACACACACACACACACATCTACCGCTACCATCGACGGGCTCTTACGCATCTGTGAACATGTGCATTTAGTCACGGCCTGCTTCTCAACAAGCCTCCAGTAACTGCCACCAAACAGATAACGGAGCGAGTGGTGCAAACACACTGCTCCTCTAAGGCTGAGCGGCTGCTGCGGCCCCGGGCGAGCTCCCTAGAGGGGATTGTGTCTTTGCGTCTCCACCATCCCAAGAATGTCTAAGGCCCCGTCCAGCGCATTAGGGAATTCCACAGGGTTTGTGGGATGGATGGATGGATGGATGGATGGATGGATGATGGATGGATGGATGAGTGGGTGGATGATGGATGGATGGGTGGGTAGATTGGTGGACGGATGGATGGATAGATGATTAGATGGGTAGATGGGTAGATAGGTGGGTGGATGGATGAATGGATGGGGGATGGATGGATGGGTGGATGATGGATGGATGGGTGGATGGTGGATGGATGAATGGATGCTGGATGGGTGGATGGATGGATGGATGGATGATGGATGGATGGGTGGATGGATGGGTGGATGGATGATGGATGAATGGATGATGGGTGGATGGTGGATGGATGGATAGATGGATGGATGGGTGGATGATGGGTGGATGGATGAATGAATGGGGAATGGATGGTGGATGGATGGGTGGATGGATGGATGATGGATGAATGGATGATGGGTGGATGGTGGATGGATGGATGGATGGATGGATGGATGGATGGATGGGTAAATGGATGGATGGATGGATGGGTGGATGGGTGGATGGAGCTGTGAGTGGCTTGGGAGTGGGGATCACGGCATCTGGTCCCCCGCCAGGGCTGGTGAACAGCACTTCCATGTGACAAGGTCGTGACATGGAGACACTTCTCCATCAGTAAAGAGCTGCTGGCCAACCTACCCCCTGGAGACTACCCAGCCCTGGTCCCCCATCCCTGCCACACAGCACCCCCGGGCCTACCCATGTTCCAACCACTGACGGCGACGCCCTGGCCTAGCGGGGATGCTAGGGCCCCATCTCTGGAGTCACTGTGGTTGGTGTCTTTGCTGTGTCAAGTTGTTCTTCCCACATCACCCCGTCTATCTGTGGCCCCGACAAAGTGGCAGAGCCCCCGGGGACCCAGCCCAGAGGACCCCAGGAGACCAGAGCTGAGCGACCCCCGCTCCACTGCACCGTGACCCCCGCTCCACAGCACCGTGACCCCCGCTCCACTGCACCGTGACCCTAAGTTACCTGTCAAAATATCCCCAGCCCCAGCCTCCTCCACTTTAACACAATAACCAGGCACCGTGACCTTTTAAAACATGTCAGCTGCATCACTCCTCTGCCCAGCCCCTCCTGGTGGGCCCATCTCACTACAGGGAAAGCCAAGAGGCCATGCAGCAGACTTCACCCACATCTCCACTGCCAGGCCCCATACTCACCCCACATCAGCAGCCCCAGGCCCCTCACCCCAAATGTGTGCCGACCTCAGGGCCTTCCCACTTTCTGTTCCCTCAGTCTGGAACGCTTTCTGGACAGCCTCCCGCCCACTTCCTATCTGTTCATATGTCCTCTTAATAACAAACCCCGCCCACTCTGCATAAATGATTGCTTATTTTTATTTTTTAATTAAAAAAATTTTGGTGGCACTGGAGTTCCTGGAAACTCTTCTATCTCCGGGCTACACTCCCAGACCTAATACACACACACACACACACACACACACACACACACACACACATACATATATATATTTTGGAAACAGGGTCTCTTAAGCCAGCAAGGCTGGCTTTGAACCTGCACGATCCTCCTGTCTCCGCCTCCCAAGTGCGGGGATTACAAGCGTGCGCCACCACGCCCGGCGACTCCAGCTCTTTTAATTTTTTTTTTTTTAATTTTGAAATAGGGTCTTGCTGGGTTGCTGAGAGGGCCTCACTAAATTGCTGAGGGCAGCCTCCAACCCGTGATCCTCCTGCCTCAGCCTCCCAAGGACTGGGATTCCAGGCTGCAACACTAAACTCGGCTCCACTTGCCAACATCCCCCGCAATGACCATCAGCTTTCAAGGCGTGTTTCGGAAGGGACAGACCAAATTTGAACCTTAGCAGACAAGTTATTTGCTTACTGTCTGTGTTTGCAAGGTCTCTGCCTGTTTATTTCCACTGCGCCTAGAACGACCGAGCGGAAACTCATAAATATTGGTGGAATGAATGAGTGAGCAGGTGCCCTGTGTATGACTGCAGACATGTGCTCGCCGCACAAGGAACGGGCACGAGCATCCAGAGCCCCCGGCACGCAGGTGAATTGTGGGGAGGCGAGGCTGCCGCGCGGGCAGGGCCCAGCCGACATTAACTGAGCCGGGCCATGGCTGGGTTCTTAATTCCATTTGGGATTAAACAGCTCTGTGCAGTGGGTTGAGACCCGGGGCCCAGGAAAGGAAGCTGTCACGCAACAGCAGCCCCAGAGAGTCCCAGGGGAGCAGGACACAGCCCCAGCACTCCACGGCTGCCCCTGGATGGACAGAATGCCAAGAGACCCACTGTGGTGTCGCCCACTGGGGAAAGCAGCTGGCACAGGAAGGGAGGGGAGGAGCCCGAGTGTGCAGGCCCTGCAGGCCGCGTGGCGCGGGAGGACCTGGCCAGCGGCCAGGGAACGCGGCCAGCTTGCCTGGGGGAGGACCTGGCAGTGGAGGTGTAGGGCGGTGGAGGAGGGCAGGGGAGGGCCGAGCAGACCATGGTGCCCCGCGCCAGGGGCAGCCTCATCTTGCCAAGTGTGACCCAGCAGCAACCGCGAACACCACCCCCGGGTACCCCTTCGCATCGCCCAAGCCAGGGCAGCACAGGCTCTGGTTTGCGGCCCCGCACAGCCCTGTACTCCCGGAGTCTACCCCTGCCTGCTCTCTGAAGGGTGGCCTTGACTCCAGGACTCTGCCCCAGGCAGCCCTCCCTCCAGGGTGTGCCTCCTCCTCCCCCCAGACCCACCCTGTGCTGTAACTAGAGTTCAGCTCTTCCGCCTGGGGACCTCTGCCCTCGCCATCCTCCGTGGGGAGCTGGTTTGCACCCCACTTCTCCTTATCCTTCCAGACTCAACTAAAGGTCACCTCCTCTGAGAAGTCCTCCGATGGGTCCCTTGCCCGTAACAACGCACCCACCCCGTCCCTCTGGCCTTCTCTTCCTGCTCCCCAGCCTCCCTTCCTCCTTAACGCGCACCGCTCCTGAAATTACACCGAACACTCTTCCTTTGCCACCGCCTCTCTCCCCAGAAGGTCAGTTCCTGGAGGGCCTGGACTGGATTTTGTTTATTGCTTGTCCCCGGGGCTCAGCCCAGGGGCCGGCATCACAGAAGTGCAGCTAAATATTTGTGGAGAGAATAAATGAATAGCCGGGGGGGGGGCACTTCTCTCTCCTAACAACTGATTGGATCTCACTGTCTTATACAGAGAAATGATTCTACAAGTCTGCTATATGAGGGAATGAATGAATGAGTGAATGAATGAAGTGCATTTCTGCCTGCAGTAGAGGCTGATGTTTGATGAGTGAATATATGAAAGGTTGAATCCCTGTGTGCTCCCCATAAAAAGTATTATAAACAAAGAAATAACAGAAAGGAGGGAGGGGGTGAGCAGCGGCCTCCAAAAATCGAGGCCCGCCCCTTGGCCCACCGTTCCCTAAGGAGGCCCAGCCTCCCTCTCAATCCCCCTCCTCCCGCACCCCTCCTCCCTGTCCCTGCAGGGCTCACGCTCTAGGACTGCCTGTCTGGTGCCGTCAGGGGGACCGTTTGTTCCGAGGCGTGGTGCAGCAGCGTGCTCAGGGAAGTCATAAGCGGCAGGAAATGAAGCTTTGGGCACGCCTGCCCCTCGCCCATAACTCCAGCTCATTACGAGCAGCTCAGGCCGCTGCGCGGGGAATCTGAACGATCCTGGAGGAGGAGCACGGCTGGGGATGGCAGATCAGGCCACCGCCATGTGCCCAGGCCCACGCCACGGGACGGGCCAGAAAGGAGAGCGGAGGTGCTCAGGGAGGGTTCATGGGTCCTGTCTGCCGGGATCTGCTCAGGGCTGGGCCTGGAGGATTGAGGGGACCATGCGTGCAGGGCCCTCTGCGCTGACCGCCAGGTTCCCAGAACCGTCACCCAGACACCCCTCACCCTCACCATCACTTTCAAACGGCCCGGTGCCTCCTAGCCCTGAAACTCCTTCCACAAACAGGATCTTTCTAAGTCGCTGAGAATCTCAACCTGCATCTTCCTGTCTCAGCCTCTCAGATACTAAGATTACAGACGTGCCCACATGCCAGATTTAATGGTTAACATGTGTGTGTACGTGTGTGTGTGTGTGTGTGTGTGTGTGTTACTGGAACCCAAGTTCATTCTACCTGAACTACACACCAAACCTATTTTATTATTATTATTATTTACACTGAAACAGGGTCTCACTCAGTTGCTGAGAGTGTAAGTTGCCGAGGCTGTCCTTGAACTTGCAACCCTCCTGTCTCCGCCTCCCAGTCCTCAGATCCCAGGGGCATGTCCTGATCCTTGTCCCCAGCGTCCAGGCGAAACCTGGCTCCGAGTGGAGGCTCTGTGGGGTTGATCTGAGCCGGGTTGGGCCTGGGCGGCAGAGGGGGCCTGGGCCCTTCACCTCCGCTCTCCTCCCTGTGCCTGGGATTCCTCCATTAAAGCGGCACGGCTGTCCCCTGTAAACACCCACATTAAGCCATTACTCATCATTAGGGCTTGAGTAGGCCTGAGTCCCTCCATCCTGCCTTGCTGAAAGCAGGGTCTGCTGGCAGCGGGAGAAGGAGATGGATTGATCTGTGGACACTGTGCCGGCCAGGGTGGGGAGGGGGGCTGTCCCTCAGACTCAGAGAAGGAGGGTGTGGGGGATGGGGGATGTGGAAACACCAAAGGCCAGCCCAGGGGTGTCGTGGCCCTGTTCCAAGTCACACGGGCCACCTCCAGCAAGGCCCTGGGACCCCAGCGGGCCATCCCTCAAAGGGGGAGGGGGGCCGCAGGGCCGAAGCCTCCCCCAGCTCTGTTTCCCATGAAAAGGCCTCGGCTGCTTTGGAGGGTGGCAGGCTGGGGGCTGAACTCTGCGTCCAGGATCTTGGGGGCTCTTGAAGACCCTTCTGGAACTCATGGGGTGTGGGAGAGACCTTCTGGGAACTGGGCTGGGCCACAGGGACGGGGAGGCGGCTCCTGTGGCTCGGGCTGGGTGAGGGGGCTGCAGTGGAGGCCTGGCGGCGGGTGGGAGAACAGGGGTGACCCTGGGGTGGGGCGAGGGAGCCAGGTACCCAGACGGCGCCCAGAAGACAGGGCCACTAGGGGTCACTCTTGAGTCGGCCCCACCCCGCCCAGCGCCAGGCACACAGTAGGTGTTTAATGCGTGCTGGACGTGCCCTGCAAGACACACAACCCGCGCTGTTCTCTCCTTTCTCCTGCAGGCCCGGGATGGAGCGGGGAGCACCCTAGAGCGGAAGGGTCGCAGCGTCGGCCGGTCCCCAGCCCGCGCAGGGCGCACCGTCTGGGCGCAGCGGCCATGGCGCGCTGGTGAGCGCGGGCGGGTCCCGTCCATGCCCGGGCAGTCGGGGCCGCGGGCCGGTCCGGGTGCCCCGTCGGGGGCGACGTGCCGGCGGCGGCCACGCTGAGGCCACCATGTGACGCGGCGCCGCCCCGGTGCCCCCGTCCGCGCTCCCGGGGCCCGGCGCGCGCTGCCCAAGGATGAGGCCGCGGCCCGACGGCCGGGCGCTCCGGGCCGGAGCCGCGCTGGCGCCCGCGCTGCTGCTGCTGCTGCTGCTGCCGCCGCCGCCGCCGCTGCGGGGACGCCTGTGGGCCGCGGGCACCCCGGCCCCGGCCCCGGCCAACGCCCCGGCCTCGTCCCCACCGCCCGCGGCTCAGCTGGACGGCGCGCCGGGCACCGGGCGCGTGAAGCGCGGCTGGGTGTGGAACCAGTTCTTCGTGGTGGAGGAGTACACGGGCACCGAGCCCCTGTACGTGGGCAAGGTAAATGGGGTCCCCGGGCCAGGCTGGCCAGTGCCCGGGCGCCATGGTGGAGATCTGAGGCCCCCACCCCAGCTCCTGTCCCGGGTCCCTTCCCAGGCTGGGACAGACGATGGCCTGGAGCCCCCTCCTCTATTCCAGACCTGCCCTTCTCTCTGCCCCCCCTCTTGAATGCCACACTAGTGCGTAAACCCCGCCCACCCGTCCCCAGATGCTAGTGGCCTGCAGATACAGGTTCGCACATCTCATCCCATAGCACACACGTCCTGGCCTCCCCACCTGAAATGCTCAGATAGAGCCCGGCGTGGTGGCGCACGCTTGTAATGCCCGCCTTCGGAGGCTGAGACCTGGGGGGGTCTCGGTTGGCAGGCAGCCTCAGCTACCTAGCGAGGTTCTGGCGCAACTCAGTGGGACCCCGTTCAAAGATAAAAAGACTAAAAAAGTAGGGTTGGGGGTGTAGCGCGAAGGTATAATGCCCCCGAGTTCCAGCCCCAGACCCACAAATAAATAAATAAATAAAATGCTCAAATAGCATTCCGTGAGCTTGGGGTCAAGGCCAAAGTCCAGCCCGTGGATTGTAAAGATCTATGCCTCTGAGATTCAGTCACACCCTCCAGACCCATTCCTTAAAAAAAAAAAAAAAAAAAAAAATGGTACTGGAGATTGGATCTAGGGACATTTTGTCTTTTATTTTGAAACAGGGTCTCGCTAAGTTGCTGAGGCTGGCCTTGAACTTGCGATCCTCCCGTCTCACTGGGATTACAGGAGCGGGCCCTCACACTCCAAAGCCCTTCTGAAAGTCCCCCCAGACCCCACGCACCCTCCTGCCACTGCCCTCTTCCTGGCTCGCTTCCTGCCCTGAATTCACACTCAACGCTAACGTTTCCATGCAAACGCCACGTCCTCAGAAAAGCCCTCCTGACCGTACCAGGCTGGGACAGACCCTTGTTACATGCCCTCTGCGGTCCCTGTGTCTTTCCTTTATAACCCTCTAATTGTGCACACGTGAGTCTGATTCTGTCGTTAATGTGTCTCTCCTAGGAGTCTGTGTTTGGTTCGTTCAGCATTATATCCCCAATGCTTAGCGCTGCCGCTGTTTGTTGAATGAATAAATGAAAGCTGCCTTCTCAAACTCTCTTTGTGACTGTTGCCTAAGGACCTGTGCCCCAGGAAAATAAGGGATGGAGAAGGACTTTTATTCATTTATTCAATTCCCGAGCCCCTTGCGGGGCCCAGGTGTGGGTCTGGGGAGACAAAAATCAGTAAGATCCAAACTCTGTCATTTGGGGAGCCTCACCATTCAGCCTCGGGCGGGTACTCATAGAATGGTACCTGCTGGTTGGCTTCCTGGAGGAGAAAACGCCTGGACTGGGTTTTGGTGTTTGAATAGGAGTTCACCAAGTCTTTGTATCAGCTTGGAGGCCTGAAGGAGCCTGGCTCACTCAGCGATAAGTCAGCAGCTGAGGTCTTAAAGGGGAGGGCGATTGCCGGCTGGCAGCAGGGCGGTGCTCAGGGCCGGTTCTTGGACTTTAATTAAGGTCAGCCTTGCAGGAAGTTGTGGGCAGCAGTGGGGATGCGACTCCAGCGCTTCCTGCGTGCTGAGTGAGTCTGAGAGTCGGGAGGTGAGCAGTCCCGAGGCTCGGGGCTCAGGATCCTTGGCAGGCACAGGAGAAAAGCCTAGACGTAAAGCTTTGGGTGTGCCCACAGGCAGGCAACTCAGGGTTTCCCAGGCCTCCCCGCAGTAGTAGTCCCTGGTCCTCTTTCCACTGAGGTATGTCGCTACAGGTGAGCCTCGTGAGGATGGGACAGACGCCGCTCCGGGGGCTCAGGCCCTGGTGGGCGGAGCTCGGCACTGCTGACCCCACCGGGGCTGGGTTAGGGAGACGGTGGGGTGGGGAAGGAGGGACTTGAGCCCGCTGCATGCTGAGTGAGCAGCTGAGAACGCAGGCTTTGGGCGCAGACACACCGGTGTTGGAGGCCTGGTCTGTGCCTCCCCCCAACCCCATTCTCCCCGTGACCTTGAACAACAGACTCACAGCCCTGAGACTCTCTGCCTCCTCATCTGTGAAAGTGGGGCTCAGAGATCTTTCTTACAAAGGTTGTTGTGGATTTTAAAAAGAACTGAGCGCGTGAAGGGTTTGGCCCGGGGCTTGTTTGTTTGTGGGGATATATATATATATCTCCCATACAATGTACTTAATCCTTAAAGTGCAAGGTAGGAATCTTCATTCCCCTTTGTGGGCCAAGAAGCCGAGGTCAGGGTGGGCAGAGCCCTGGATCCTGCGGGAGTCCCCGGGGAGGAGGGGCAGCTCCAGCCTGGTTGTTCAGACCTGGACCTACACAGCTGCCCGAGTATCAGTGAGGTGGCCGGCTCCCGCAATTCCGCCCTGTCGCCCACCCAGAGCTGAGGCTCAGCAGCAAAGGCCCCCAGCCACCCGTGTCCTGCAAGAGGAGAAAAACATCTGCTGAACCACTGCTGGCCTTGACGGTCCCAAGAGCCCCATGGCATCTCCCTGAGCCCCAGCCTGTTGACCATGGATGAGAAGGGGAGGCCAAGCCAGGCAGTGGGAGAGCTTGTCATCACAGGACTTGGGAGGCTGAGACAGAAGGATTGCAAGTTCGAGGCCAGCCTCAGCAACTTAGTGAGACCCTCTTTCAAAATTAGACACTAAACTAGGGCCAGGGGTATAGCTCAGAGGTAGAATGCCCTGAGTTTAGTCAATAAATAAGGGAGAGCCAGGCGTGGTGGCGCACGCTTGTAATCCCAGCATTCGGGAGGCTGAGACCGGAGGATCGTGGTTCGCGGACAGCCTCAGCTACTTAGTGAGGTCCTCTGCAACTCAGTGAGACCCGGTTTCAAAATAAAAAGAATAAAAAGTAGGGCAGGGGGTGCAGCTCGGAGGTCACATGCCCCTGGGTTCCATCCCCAGACCCACAAATAAATAAATAAATAAATAAATAAGGGAGACGGAGCCAGGTGTGGTGGCACACACCTGTCATCCCAGCACTTGGGAGGCTGAGACAGGAAGATCACAGATTCGAGGCCAGCCTCAGGAACTTAGACTCTCAGCAATGAGCAAGACACTGTTTTCAACTAAAAAATTAAAAAGGGCTGGGATACAGTTAGGAGGTAGAATGCCCTGGGTTCAATCCTCAGTACCAAAAAAAAACAAACACAGCCCAGAAGTGGAGAACATCGCATCAGGACCACACTGCAAAATGGTAGCAGCCCGCGTCCCGACGCTGGACCGGTGCCCACGCGGCGCTCCTGGGCGCTCCGTCCGCTCCGCGCCACGCCTTGCGCGGGCCCAGGGCTTCCCTCGCAGCAGCTCTGAGCGCCGGGCGCATCCTTAGGGAGGTCCGCGGCCTGTGTGCGGCTGAAGCTGGTTCTCACTCCCCTTGGCCCGCTGTTTGACCTCGCTGGGTCTCAATTTCTTTTTCTGCCGAGTGCGGCTACCACCAGGAACCAGTGAGTTAGCGTAAATGGAGAACCCAGAACAGCACCCGCTCCTGGCCTGGGCTTGGGGCTGGCTTGTGCTCCTCGTGTGTGTGTGGTACTAAGGATTCCACCCAAGGGCGTTCTACCTCTGAGCTACACCCCCAGCCCTATTTTAATTTAATTTATTTATTTATTGTGGTACCGGGGATGGAACCCAGGGGCATTCTACCTCCGGGCAACACCCCCAGCCTCATTTTTTAATTCTTTGTTTTGAGACAGGGTCTCACTGAGTTGCAAAGGGCCTCACTGAGTAGCTGAGGCTGTCCGCGAACAGCGATCCTCCTGTCTCAGTCTCCCGAATGCTGGGATTACAAGCGTGCGCCACGACAGTGGGCTCCTATTTTATTTTTTGAAACAGAGTCTCACTAAGTTGCCCAGGCTGGCCTCAAACCCGCTATCCTCTCATTTCAGCCTCCCAAGTGCTGGCATTACAGGCACGCAGCGCCTTGCCTGGCTAGTTTTTATTCTTACAACCTCACCCCGTATTTCCCCCACCTGGAATCTACCACCGACTTAGATTCTGTGAGCCCCGGTCTGGAGTCCCAAAGGCAACCTGACAGCCGAGTTTCTCACCGCTAATTGGGGAAGGAGGTTGTCATTCGCCCACCCTAGCAATGTGAGCTTGGGCTTTTAAAGACCACCAGTCCCCTCTCCAGCTGAGCCCGGGATACGTGCAAGTGCCGGTGGGTGCACACGCCCCCATGCACACCACGCGGGCACACGCGCTCACGCCGTGCTCCCTGGCTCTTGGAGAGAAAGGGCTTCTCTATGGCTTCAGTGAATTCACTGCTTCCTGGTCCCCCGCCCCGGGGAGCTGCTCCGAGCATCCGTCCTTGTCGAAACCCAAAGGTAGCTTAGCAACGGCATCAGGCGCGGTGAACCCCGGCCCCACAGTAACCTATTTTACAACCGCCTTCTTCATCGCTCACCAAAGGCGCCTGTGGGCGTCCGTGGGAGCCGCCGGGCAACGGAGCCCTCTGCGGCCCAGCCCCCACCGGGCATCCCCGGCCCACCTCCGCGCCCCTTCCTGCAACAACCACCCCCAGAGCAACCTCCCGGCATTTCCATAAAATCGGGGGTACTTTGACTAATCCCTTTACCAAACTCTAATTTCCCTTGGGGCGTCTGCCAGCTGCATGTGGATTTTGTAGGATTTAAAATTTTTTTTTCCTTAAAAAAAAGATAGAATTATGGGGTCAGCACTTATGACCAACTCCTGTGGGCGGTGAGATCTATTTTAGATATACGGCAGGATTAAAGTGGGGAGGAGAGCAGATTTAATTAAGTTGCTAATATTTAAAGGAAATTGATGAACTCCCGGTTTACGAGTTGCGCCGGCGTGAACGGACCCCTCGCGTTCCGGGGAAGGCTTTTTATTTGATTTGCTTTCCGTTTAAATCCTGGGCTCGTTTTATTTGCGTAGCCGCACTGTCCATTTAATTGTCTTTAATAAGGAAAACGTACTTCTGCTCGCATTTAATTTTGATTTAATTAGGAGGAAGTAATTAATGGCCTCGTAAATCCCATTTTTTAGCCCCCTGGGATAAGGAGTAATCACTCTCTGTGTGTTTCGTGTTGTTGATGATCGAGGGCTCGGGTTGGGGGTGATTTCTCCTCCGGGGTTGGCCTTGCTTGAAGCTCTTGTGAGAACTCTAGAGGAGTGTCAGGCAGGCCTCGGACGGTCCTTTGTTGGCTGTGTGGCTTTAGGTAGGATCCGGGCCTCTCTGGGCCTGTTTGCCAATGGAGAAAGACAGTCTCCGCTTCTCAGAGTCATGAGACAGCCACGAGGTATTACAGGGTCTGAAATGGTGCTTGGAACATTCCTCACTAGTTTAGCTCTTGTGTCCCTGAGGTCAAACAGAGTGACCGGCCCCTCCAGAAGTCTCAGAAGACAGCTATCTATGCTCTTGTTAATTTCCTCAGGATGCTTGGTGCGGGGTGCTAGGAGATGGAAATAGCTATTTGGTGTACCCTGCTATGCACACGCTCAACTCCCCCCACACCCCGTGTTTTCTCTGCACTTGTTTCAGGGGACCCAGCACCAGCGGCAGGGCATGGGGAGCTCAGACAGAATGGATGGGTGAGCTTAGCTCGTGCCCAGGGCTCAGGACAGCCAGGGCCCCAGGTGTGCCAGGCTGATGTTACAGGAACGTGTGGGATAGAGAGGCATGTGCGGGGCACAGGGACAGAGCCAGGTGAGGTCTCTTCAGCCAAATGGGAGGGCATCGGAGAGGGCTATCAGCAGGAGGGAACAAGCCCAGCTTGCAAGATAGGAAGGTATTGAGCCCGGCGTGGTGGCGCACGTTTGTAATCCCAGCCTTCGGGAGGCTGAGACAGGAGGATCCAGGTTCGCAGACGGCCTCAGCTACTTAGTGAGCCCCTTTGCAACTCAGTGAGACCCGGTTTCAAAATAAATAAAGTATAAAAAAAATAGGGCTGGGGGTATAGCTTAAAGGTAGAAGGCCCCTGGGTTCCATCCCCAGTACTGACAAAAAAAAAAAAAAAAAAAAGATAAGAAGGTATTGGGTGAAGCCCCGGATCTCCAGTGAGTTGAGGTTTGATTCAGGGCCCTATGTGGATAAAGTGGGCAGCCCCCAATCCCACCCGAGACCGGGAGGAATAAGAAGAGAAAGAGATCGACACTGAGCACCTAGGTGCCGGAAGCTCCCAGGCATTATCTTACGAATCTTCGGAGCCTGCGAAGAAGCTCTATCAGTCCCATTTACAGTTCAGAACACTGAGGCTCAGGGAAGGGCAGGCGCTGGCCCGGGGCCATGCGGCAGCCCAGCCACAGAGCCGAAGCCAGTGCGCAGCCACTCCTGACTTCAGACCCCGTTACCCTCCCTGATTTGGGATCCGAAGTCCTTTTTCAAACAACCAAAGGGAGGCTCAGAGGGACGAGGTCATGGCGGAACGAGGCCCGCTGGGTGCGAGGTCAGGGACTGGGGTCAAGACCGGCCACTCCCCGGCCTCGCCACCCAGCCACTGCCGCGCCCACTCCTCGATCCCTCCCTCCACCTCTGCCGGGGACATTGTATATGCGGACTGACCAGCTTCCCCGGCTGCAGAGGGACCGACCTGTACCTTGGAGCCAAACACACCCAGGCCCATCTCAGTCTCTCCACCTAGAAAGTGGGGCCACATTTCCCTACGCCACCAGTCAAGTTAGATTTCCGCAGGTGGCCCCGCAACACGTCTGATGCATAGCAGGTGCTCAGTAAATGAGAGCCTCATCCTCCATCCACGCACAGAGAAGAGTCTGGAGAAATATCTTCCTCCTCGGGCAGAGCCAGGCACTCCCTCTCCACTTCCGAGCCAGGACCCTGCCCAGCCTGAAGCCAAGCTGCAAGCTATTAGCTCCCACCCCGGGCGATCAGCCTTGTCTGACTCTGCAGTCCCCAGAGAGCAGCCGCGGAGCCCCAGCCTGAGCTCCGTGTCGCACTGCATAGAAGAATTTCGATGACATCATCTCGGGGTCCCACTCCCTCCTCCCACTCCTCACTGAGAAGTGACCCCTGTCTGAGGTCTGAGTTAAGATGTCAAGGCTTGAAGGCAGCGGGGACCCAGGGGATAGAAAGGGAAGGAGGACTCAACCTTCCACACACTGCGTAGGCCATTGCACACAGGCCCGCGCTTCATCCTCACCACACCCGGGCCAGGGAGGGCTCCATCGGATTTCTTGGGTGAGAAAACAGGGCGTGGAGAGGTAAAAGCAAGAAGCCCTTGGCCGTAGGATTCGTGAGTGGCAGAGCCAGGACATGGGCATAGTGATGTTTTTAGGGCATTGACAAAGGCCAATAAGGTTATGGGTGTTCAGCTTACCCCCCAGTGCCATTTGTAGCGCTCTACTGCTCAGAAATGCCTGGCGGAGCCAGGCGTGGTGGCGCACGCTTGTAATCTCAGCATTCGGGAGGCTGAGACTTGGAGGATCGCGGTTCGCAGACAGCCTCAGCTACTTAGTGAGGCCCTCTGCAACTCAGTGAGACCCAGTTTCAAAATAAAGAATAAAAAATAGGGCAGGGGTGTAGCTCGGAGGTTGAATGCCCCTGGGTTCCATCCCAAGACCCGCAAAAAAAAAAAAAAAAAAAGCTTGGCGGAGCCGGGCATGATGGCGCACACCTGTAATCCCAGGACTTGGGACACTCAGCAACCCAGTGTGACCCTATTTCAAAACAAAATGGGCAGGAGAGTGGGGGGGGGGTGTGTGGCTTGGAGGTAGAAGGCCCCTGGATTCAATCCCTAGTGCCACAAAAAAGGAAATGCTTGCTGATTAAATAGGCAGAAAACAGGTCTGTTTGGGAAGCGGAGAGCGTCTGAGAGGGAACAAGTCTACCCTCTCCGGCGCGTCTCCCCCAGGCAAAGGCGGTGAAAACCACCAACAGCAAACAGGAGAGACAATTCTCCTGATCTGCGGCAGTGCCAATGATTCAGGGCCGACGTCCTGAGATAATTTTATTGGGGGCATTAAACTGAGTTATGAGGTTTTTACAATCCATCCACTTATGAGAAATCTATTAACAGTAACTGGACAGGAAGAAGGCTTCTCGGTGGAGCCCGGGACGGGCATTAATTGGGGCAATCTATAACAGGATGGGGACCCGGAAAGGTTCCACCAGACGCCTCCATTTACTCCCTGCGATTTCTGCTGAGAATCAGCAGACTCGCCAAAAAGAGAGATGCCCATTAATCGGCTAATGAAATATGAAAATGTTTATGGGCCATTCAATCTTCCAAATGGCACTTCTATAATCCACCTTTCAGACACAAAGTTCCACCAGCAGAATTTACACCCAGCTCCCCCTGCGCGGCAGGAGGTGGGCCCTCCTCCCTCTTCGTGACCAATTCACTGGTACCTGCTTGCCCGCTGAGGGGGGCCGCGTTCGTGGCAGCCCAGGCTGAAAGGGGCTTTAGGGATTGTCTCGTTCATGCCGCATCTCCACAGAAGCTTAGAGAGGAGCAGGGACCCGCCCGAAGTCACCGGCTTCCTCGGGATGGATTTGCTTCTGCTCAGAGCCGCCTCGGAGATTTGGGCGTTGGAGGGTAAAGTCTTAGGTGTTTCCATTTGCAAGAAAACAGACTTCTCGGCTCCTCCCTCAAGAGATCTCAGTGCATTGAGAACAGCCTGAGATCTGGAGTCTAGCGGTACTAGGCTGAAATCCCAGTTACAGATACGATCAGGTCGTAATCATATAATAACGAGAGCTACCATTTATTGGACACTTATTATGTCGCAGCCAGGGATGATTTTCGGCTAATACAAACAGGCATCATTGTGTCCATTGTTAAAACAGCACAAAACCTTCAGGCCCGCGGCAGGCAGGCCCCTTCTCTCCCCACCCCGGTGTTCAGCCCCTCGGATGGATCGCTCCGTGATCCAGCGGCCAGGGGATCCTGCCTGGGCCCTGCCGCAGCGGCACACCACAGGCGGTGCCCGCCATGCTGGCTGTTAAATATTACACATGTCACTGGTGCAGGCAGCTGCTAAGGGCCTTAGGAGATTCCCGACTCAGTGAGCCCCTCAACTCCCCTGGGAGGACATGCTTTATGACTGTCATGTTACAGATGGAGCAGCGGTCCCAAGATGCACAGGGACTTGCACGAGGACACACGGGAGACGATGGCTTCGCCAGGCTGCGTGACCCCTCCTCCCTTTCGGCTCTGCTCAGAGGCTTGGGGGAAAGTGGAGAGCCCAGGCTGCGGCCGGGCAGCTCCTCGGCAGCCTCACCTAGACCAAAGCAGCCCCCTTCTCTGGTCCTCATTAGGGAAAACACAAAAGTTTTAATCTGTAAAATCAGGTAGCGAAATGTTCTCTTAAGCCAGGCATGGTGGCACACACCTGTAATCCCAGTACTTGGGAGGCTGAGACAAGAAGGTCACAGGTTTGTGGCCAGCCTCGGCTGCTTAGTGAGACCCTGCTTCAAAATTAAAAATAAAAAAAGGGCTGGGGGGCATCTCAGAGGTAGAATACCCCTGGGTGTTACTCCCAGTACCACACACACACACACACACACACACACACACACACACACACATACACACACACCCTATTCCTCTAATCCTCTAGGGCTTCTTTTTTAAGAGTCCTGAATTAAACTGGGCTGGTGGCACATGCCTGTAATCCCAGTACCTGGGAGGCTGAGACAGGAGAATTGCAGGCTTGAGGCTGGTCTCAACAACTTAGCCAGACCCTTAGCAATTTAGCAAGACCCTGTTTTGAAATTAAAAAAAAATAAAATAGGAAGCCGGGCATGGTGGCACACACCTGTAATCCCAGCACTTGGGAGGCTGAGACAGGAGGATCGCCATTTGCGGCCAGCCTCAGCCTCTTAGTGAGGCCCTCTGCAACTTAGTGAGATCCTGTTTCAAAATAAAGAATAAAAAATAGGACCAGGGGTGTAGGTCAGAGGTAGAATGACTCTAGGTTCAATCTCCAGTACCATAAAACAAAAAAAAATAAATAAAATAGGGCCAGGGGGTATATCTTGGAGGCAGAATGACCCTAGGTTCAATCCCCAGTACCAATAAAACAAAACAACAACACACACACACACACACACACACACACACAGAGTTCTGCCTGGGGCCTGAACTAGCAGAGTGTGTGGCATACAGCAGGTGCCCTATAATTTCACCTCCTTTCCTCCACTCCTCCACTCCCTGACCCTGTGGTGTGCCCAATCACGAGCCCGTCTCTCCATGTCCTGAGTTGTGTACGATGCCACCCTGTCCTCCTGGCACTCAGAGCCCAGGGGAAGATGGAGCCAGAGTGCAGCCATGGACCCACAGCTCATTAGAATCGCAAACCCCAGGCCTCCGCCCCACAGTTACTACTGAGTCAGAAGCTGCGTTTGAACAAGTTGCACAGGCGATTCGCGTGCACATTGAGGTGTGGGAAGCGCTGGTGACAGCGATCCTGCGAGCCTGAACATGGTGACATCGGCCTGATGCACTAGAGATCTGGGGCTGAGCGGTGAGTGGGCGTCTGGAAGAGGTGGCATTTGAGCTGAGCCTTGCAGGGTGTATGGCTTTTCAGTAGCAGAGACATTAGGATGGGCCTCAAAGCACGTGCTGCAAGACGGAGAGAGAAGGCAGTGGCTCTGGATTTCTTGGTAAAGGCAGTGGGGAGCCATGGAAGGGTTGAGAGCAAGGCAGGATGTGTTCAGAGCTGTCTCTGGGGGCTGAGGGGAAGGCCGGTTACGGGCACAGGGATGGGGCAGGCTGAGCCATGGAGGGCTGGTACACACTTAAGTCAGAGTATACACCAGGACGGGAACACGTGTAGCTTCCAGGCTTCGAGCTCTCCCGTACAGGTGTGAGTGTGTCCAAGGAGAGCTGTGCTTGGGAGCGGCCCCCAGGGAGACTCAAGTGAGGCAGCAGAGGGGAGCCTCCCTTCCCCAGCCTCCATCCTGCCTCCCTCCCTCCTGCCTCCTTAGATCCACTCAGACTCGGATGAGGGCGACGGAGCCATCAAATACACCATCTCGGGCGAGGGCGCTGGCACCATCTTCCTGATCGACGAGCTGACGGGCGACATCCACGCAATGGAGCGCCTAGACCGTGAGCAGAAAACCTTCTACACGCTGCAGGCCCAGGCGCGGGACCGCGCCACCAACCGGCTGCTGGAGCCTGAGTCGGAGTTCATCATCAAAGTGCAGGATATCAATGACAGCGAGCCCCGCTTCCTGCATGGCCCCTACATCGGCAGCGTGGCAGAACTGTCGCCCACAGGTGGGCCGCGGGTCCCAGGGGTGCTGCGGGGGGACCAGGGTGATGTGCCCCAAAGAGCTTGCCAGGTCCTCTGTGGGAGGCTGGGAGCTGCTGCCCCGGGGCACAGGGTGCAGACGCGAGCCCCAGTGCTCCCGGGGCGGGACTAGACCTGATACGGTCGCAGCCGCACCCCTGGCCGAGGTCTCGAGGGTCACAGCTGAGGCAGAGCCTAGATGTGACCTCACACTGGCGTAGCCACGTGCGACCCCCGCGTAAGAGCAGCCCTCACACAGAGAGAACTTCTGCGCGGACCTGTCCACCCACACGGACACAGGCGAACGGCCCAGGCAGGCAGGCACCACTGCGCTGCTGTGTCCCGTGGCCACAGGCAGGTGTGTCCTTTTTGGGCTGAGCGTGTAGCTGTGGCTGAGGTCGTGTGTGATTGCCAGGTGTGCAGCTCCCCCGGGCACAGTTGGCGCACACCATGCAGATAGCTCTGCCTACTGCCCACAGGGGAGCCCTGGCTTGCTGGGAACTTCGTGGCCTGAGGACCCAGGCAGAGTCAGGGCATTCCCCAGGGTGGCTGCAAGCACCCAGGGGTGCAGTGTGCACACATTTGAGTACATAAAAAAGGAAGTGTTACTGAAGCACACATCCACACGAAGACGTGAGATGTGACCGTACTTAGAAACACATCGGCACAGAACAGGACCCTGAGACTAAAGCTCAGATGACTCTGCCTCTCCCACTCGCAGTGGAATTCCCCCAGCAGTTGTCTGACTCCCGAGGCCCCGCTCAGCCCAGGGCTCTGGCGGACACTGGAGCCACGGGTGGGCGCACAAGCCAGGGAGCCGCCCTGCCTTGTGCCCTCCCCATCACCGCAAGCCAACTAGACAGAGATGAAGGAGGGGCCTGAGAAGATGGCTGGTGAGAGAGAGGACACGGAACAGCAGGGTGTGGGCTCGGGAGGGTTGTGTGCATATGTGTGGGGACGCCTGCGTGCCTGGGAGCATGCGTTCCACACCTGCGTGCAGACGTGCACACGCACAGCCAGCGAGGCCCGCTCCGAGGCCCGTGCGCATGCGTGGCGCGCTGTGAGTCTATCGGAGCGTATTTTTTCCTTCCTTCCAATACTTGTTGGGTACCGACTGGGTGCTAGGAACAGGGGCCAGAGCAGGTAAAAGGCAGAGGAGACGCCCGGCCTCTGGAGGAGTCCATTCTGCCTGAGGAATACAGACAATAATAAACATGTAAACGATTGGTTCCATGATGCCTCTTTGAGAAACCAATTGAAACAAATAAGGAAAGGAGGGGGTGGGCCTTGCGGCAGGCAGGCGCAAAGGCCCTGGTTTTGAATCCCTTCGGGGAGAGAGAGCGCGGTGGCCAGATACTGCAGCCGTGTAGACCCCAGCTGGAGAATTACCTTTATGCTGAACAAGCCAGGAAGTCAGTGGAGGGTGCTGTTCAGAAGAATGACATGACCCGACCGAGTTTTCACAGGATCGGTGGCTGCTCTGCGGAGAATAGATGGGCAGGGGAGGGCCGGCGCAGGAACGCGCGTGGCCCCGGAGGAGGACGTGGCCATTACCCAGACAGGAAAACGGGTGGTGGCTTAGAGCAGGACGGAGCCGGTGGGGGAGCTGAAATGAGGTCGACCTGTGGAGGGATTTTCAAAGTAGAGCCGCGGGCCCTTGCTCATAGACCGCATATGGGGTGTAAGAGGGAGAAAACTCAAGGATGACGGTGGGGATTTCGACCTGAGTGATTAAGTAGATGGAATTTCCATTTGCTAGACTAGATGGGGGGAGCAGATGCGGGGACCAGGGGAAAGCGGGAGCTCCATCTCAGACGCACTGAGTCAGAAGTACTTACTTCCCAGACAGCCGAGCGGAGAGCTTTAAAAAGGCAGGCGAATAAGCAGGTTCTGTGGGGAGCTCTGGGCCGGGGAGATAAATGTGGAGGTTGTCAGTGGCCACGACCCAGTGAATTTCCGAGTCTGGTGAGAACTTAGACACGAATTTTGCAAATAGGGAAACTGTGACTCACATCCCAAGTCAGGCGGGCAGCCCGAGTCCCTGACTTCCCAGGTCCAACGGCCCCCACGCCACTCCCCAACGAAAGGACTGGAAAGGTAACTGGTGCTGATGCTGGAGGAGAGCTGCCTGGGGGGCTGGAGGAGAGCAGGTTGCCCAGGCAAGGCCTGGGAAGGACGTGACCTGGGCCCATGTGTGTTGGCGATGCTCCCCCTGCTGCCCTGGGGAGAGCAGCTGGGGACGGCTCCAGGCAAGGAGTAGCCACACACCGCCACCACCCAGCTCGTCCATCACCAATAGAGAGGGTCAGGTCTGATGGGAGCATCTCCGCCCCAGAGATGGGAATGCTGAGGCCCCGCCAGGAGGGATGTGGCCACGGTCACCAGGCATGGTCAGCAGCAGCCATGGCTGCCGGGCTTGGCTCTCAGATGCTGGAGTGGCCAGGGCCTTGTTTTACAGAGAAGGGCAGGAGGTCATCCAGGATCATACCGAGCAGGAGGCGGGGGCGGCCCTGAATCCCAGCCCCATAGCGCCCCCCTTCCCCAGCCTGCTGGCTCCATCTTACACTCAGGACAAAGGGAGGCGGGATGGCTCTGCAGGGAGGAGCTGGGGAATCCAGGAGGAGGGGGCAAGAGGCAGAAATTAAATTAGTTTATTTTATCCGAGCAACTTTTTGAAGGAGAAGCGAACCCGACACGGGGGTGTGTGCTGAGACTCCAGGCAGCTTTGAAAATCAGTCACAATTACTGCGCCTCCTGATCCGGGCTGAGGAGGGCGGGGCGGACAAGCGGCAGTGGGGCTGGGTGGTTGCGGAGATCAGAGGGAGCAGGGACGCAGCTTGGGACATGAAAGGCAGCAGTGCTCGAAAATTAAACCACTCAGAGCTTAAAAGGGAAGGGAAGTGTGCCGGGGGCCGATGCGCCATGCTTCTGAGGGGGGCCGCGCCAGCTACACTGGTCCCGAGGCAGCCAAGCAGGTTCTGAGCTGGCGGATGGAAAACCGCCTGCCCGCCCACGTGACCTTGGGAAGTCCCGTCCTCCTCTGGGCTCCTCAAAGTACCCTTCTGAGCCTGGGAGGGGTTTGTTCATGCCACAGATGTTTATTGAGCACCTACTATGCGCCAGACACTGTCCAAGCATTGGGGCTGCTTAGAAGGCCCACATACTATATCAGGGAAAGATGAGAAAGAAACAAGTCAATATATATTGCCTAGGGGCTGGATTGCCCTATAGAAGAGGGGGTTGGCAGTGATTTTGGTGTGGGGGGATGCTCTTTTAGATAGAAGGGTCAAAAAAGCTTCTCTTTTTTCTAAGAGAACATTAATTCGCAGACTAAAGCAAAGGAACCAAAAAACTATACCAAACAGTAGTTTTCAAACTATTCGCGTACCCAGGTGACCCGGAGAGCTCATTAAAGCTGATGGCCGCTCCTCTCTCCCTGGAGCTTGCTTCTTTATTTCTCTTTGTGGTGCTGGGTAGCCGACTCAGGGCCGCATGCATGCTATGTAAGGGCTCTAATACTGAGCTACAGTTTCCCTGACTGAGTAGGTCTGGGCTGTTAGAAGTGTTAATGAAATGCCCAGGCGATACTTTTGGTTTGGGGACCACACCTAGAGAACCGCTAATCTAGGAGAATGCTCCAGCCACAGGGGGCAGCAAGGGCAAAGGTCCTGGGGCAGAGTGTGTGTGTCGTGTTTGAGGACTAGAAAGGAGGCCAGTGTGGCTGGAGAAGAGGAAGGGATGGAGAAGTGTCTGGGCACCTCAGGAGGACCCGAAGCTGGATCACACAGGACTCGGGACTGGGTAGCCAGTGGAAGGTTTTCAGTTGTACTGTGCGTGAGATGGGGAGGGAGGAAGGGATATGCTCCAACTTGTATTTATAAGAATGACTTAAGCCGGGCATGGTGGTGCACGCTTGTAATCCCAGCATTCGGGAGGCTGAGACAGGAGGATTATGGGTTCGCAGCCAGCCTCAGCTACTTAATGAGGTCCTTTGCAACTCAGTGAGACCCTGTTTCAAAATAAAGAATAAAATAATAGGGCTGGGGGGTGTAGCTCAGAGGTAGAATGCCCCTGGGTTTCATACCCAGTTTACTGAAAAAAAAAAAAAAAAAGACTTAGAGCTGGGTGTGGTGGCCTATACCTGTAATACCAGTACTTGGGAGGCTGAGACAGGAGGATGGCAGGTTCAAGGCCAGCTTCAGCAACTTGGTGAGGCCCACAGAAATTTAGTGAGACCCTGTTTCAAAATAAAAAATAAGCCAGGTGTGGTGGTGTGCGTTTGTAATCCCAATATTTAGGAGGCTAAGACAGGCAGATCTTGGGCTTGAGGCCAGCTTCAGCTACATAGTGAGGCCCTTTGCAATTTAGTGAGACCCTATTACAAAATAAAAAAATAAAATATGGCTGGGGGTATAGCTTAGAGGTAGAATGACCCTAGGTTCAATCCCCAATACCACAAAAAATAATAAATAATAATAAATAAAAAATAAATAGGGCTGTAGCTCAAAGGTAGACCACCCTGGGTTCAATCCCCAGTAACACACACACACACACACACACACACACACACACACACACACACCTTGGTTGTTGCATTGAAAATAGAGTAGAGGGAGGAGGGCTGGGAGGAGGTGGTGGGCAGGGAGGAGGCTTGAGGATGCTGACTGGGATCCACGCAGATCGTGAGAAGGGGTGGGATTCTGGACGTGTGTTGAAGGTAGAGCCAGCTGGCCTCGGTGGCGCTTGCCTGTCATATCAGTACGGGGGAGACTAAGACAGGAGGATCGCAGGTTCAAGGTCAGCCTCAGCAACTTAGTAAGATCCTGTTTGAAACTTTTAAAAATAAAAAAGGCAGCCAGGTGTGGTGGCACACGCTTGTAATCCCAGTACTTGAGAGGCTGAGACAGGAGGATCGCGGTTCGAGGAGAGCCTCGGCTACTTAGTGAGGCCCTTTGCAACTCAGTGAGACCCTGTTTCAAAATAAAGAACAAAAAAAAGGGCTGGGGGTGTATCTGGGAGGCAAATGCCCCTGGATTCCATCTCCAGTACCATAAAAAAAAAAAAAAAGGCTAAGGGCCTAACTCAGAGGTAGAATGTTTCTGTGCTCAGTCTTTAATACATTAAAAAAAGAGGACTAGCCGGTCCAGGAGGGACTGGATGTGGGGAGCTGAGGCAGAGGAGACAGGATGGTCTGAAGATTTCGACCTGAGGAAGTGGACAGATGGGGCTGCTGTGACCGAGACAGAGACCAGTGCTCCGGAACAAGTCTGAAAAATAAATGAAGAATTCATCCTTGGGCATGTTCCGATTGAGACGTCTACTGGAGCCAGGTGCAGATGTCAGGGGCGCAGATGGATCTGAGTCTGAACATTGCAGAGCCAGGGAAGTCAAAACTCGAGGCCGCAGTGCGGTCAACAAGGACTGAGCCCTGCAGTGAAGAGCCGGCCAACATAACCTCTCCATGGAGGGAGCCTGGATCCCTCTCCTGGGATGTCACAACCCAACCGGTGGACGCAGGAGCATTTTACAGGGTCCCACACCAGTTCACCCCCAGCCCTGTTTTCTTTTTATTTTGAAACTGATTTGCAGAGGGCCTCACTAAGTTGCCGAGGCTGTCCTCAAAGCTACAGTCCTCCTGTTCCGGCCTCTCAGGTACTGGGACTACAGGCAGGTACCGTCACACCTGGTTCTCTACGTACCACTTAATGCCAACTGTGTGCATGACACTGTGCTTGGCACCGCTGAGGGCACAGAAAGAGGCATTCAACTTAAGGCACATTTATTAACTCGTGCTTCATTCTGGGCACTGCAGGGGACATAAAGATTAAGTAATTGAATTAAGCCCACAACTGTTTATTAGCACCTATTACACACAAGGCCTCCAGAGCACTTGACTCTGTAGAATTCGAGAAGATGAGTCACCCGACGGCAAACATTTATTAGCACCTACTTTATATCTAGACCCACCGAGCATAAAGAGAATTAAGTAGTTACTTTTGATTCGGAAAACACTTATTAACACCTCGCGTGCACGTCGCACTTTGCTAGGCGTGCGGAGGGTGCACGGCGGAGCAGGACGCCGTCTCTAACCTCGGACCAATTCCATCTCCTGCACCAACTTTGAGCCGTTGGTCGTGGCTGTAGGGCGGGGTCAGGGAGTCAAAGAGATTGTTTGGGTTCAGCAGAAAAGAATGCCACAACGGGTTAGTGATGTCTACAGCGAGAAAAGGACGGGGGATGTGGGGGCACGTCGACCGTAGCACCAGCACGGCCGGGCCACAGGGCGGGGGCTCAGCTGACCGTGGCAGCAGGCAGGGACCTGCCGCAGCCCCAGCCTCGCGCCTTCCAGTTCCTCTGTGAGCGGCATCTTTAATGGCTAAGAAAAGGCTGTTTGGTAGTACAGCCTGCACTTCTTGGGACATTCACTAAATAATACCTATCAGCCAACACTGCTTTCACAGAGCTATTTCCCTTTATCCTCGCAATCCCGGGGAATACGCAGGGCAGGTATTACTGTCCTCATTTTGCCGATGAGGAAATAAATGCGATGAGAGGTAAAGTGACTCGTCTCAGGTTCCACGGGAAGAGTCGGAGCTAGAACGACACCCGGAGCCTGGAACCGGAGCCGAAGTGACTGGACTCGGCACCCACGGCTTTCTTTTTCTTTTATTTCCTGTGGTACTGGGGGTAGAACCCAGGGGCTTTTCTACCTCCCCAGGCTGTACTCCCAGACCTATTTTATACTTTATTTGGAAACAGGGTCTCACTAAGTTGCCGAGAGCCTCACTCAGTAGCTGAGGCTGGCTTCGAACCTGTGCGATCCTCCTGTCTCAGCCTCCCAAGCGCTGGGATGACAAGCGTGCGCCGCCACGCCCGGCGACATGACCACTTCACACTAAGGAAGCAAGGCAGCAGAGAAGACAGGGAATGATAGCAGAAGCGTGCTCCCCGGTGCCCAAATCCGGGGCTCAGAAGCGGCGGAGTGAGGCAGAGAGGGCAGGAGGGAGGCGGGGGGTGGGCCGGGCCCCCAGGGCCTCATCTGGGGAGGACATCAGCAGCCTGGGGGCCTCCGACTGTCCCGTCTGCAGCCAGAGAGAGTATGGCTCAGCAGCCCGCAGGCCCAAGCCAGGAATCAATCGCTGGCTCTGCAGAGACAACTTCTAAAGATGTTTTTAATTAAAGTCCAGGAAGATCTATATGTGCAATATCTCCTTGCCTAGCAACGGCACTGCCTCTCACCACCCGGGTCGGGGGAGACGGGGCAGGAGGTTTCTGGGGGTGGGGGAGGCGTCAGAGAGGCGCAGAGGCCCTGGCCCTGGGGAGCTGCCCCCCGGTCCAGGTAAGAGGCACAGGGAGAAGCCCACCCACGTCTCTCTTTGGCTTTCCCAGCCATGAACAATTCGACAAACGTAAGCGCTGTCATCGCCAGATCCTGTGCCCACGGGGCTGGCATGGGGGTGCAAGGTGGTAAAGCTGCCCTGGAGGGCCGGGCGTGTGGTGGGCTGCTCTGCAAATGGTGGGCAGATAGATGGAACTGAACCGTAAGCAAAACTGGTTTTGCCACTGGCAGAAGGATGCATGTCAGATACTTACCTAATGTTGCTGTCCCAAACAGGCGAGGCCGCTGGACCACACAACAGAGGTCCTTGTGGAAGTGCCGTCGTGCTAGCCTGGGTGCCCCACAGAGGAGCTTGTGGGTCTCAATTTGGGATGGTGGGAGAGTCCTCTCTCTCTCTCTCTCTCTCTCTCTCTCTCTCTCTCTCTCTCTCTCTCTCTCTCTCTCTGAGGCACATCCCGCTACACACGCACTCGGGTGCTGCCTGGGTGGGTGGGACTGTGGCTGGGACCCTGAGGAAAGAATGAGGGGCGCTGTCCAGGGTCCCTCTCTCTTCACAGGCCCACATCTTACCAGACCTTCCCGCTCCTTGTCCCTCCTGCTACCCCCAGCCCTGCACCATACATGCCTCTGTCTCTGTTCCCTTTCCCTGTCTCTGTTTCTGAGAGTCTCATTTCCAGCCCCGCTCTGGCATCTCTGTCCGCCATCTCTCCATCTCTGGCCCACTTTCTTGTCCCACCTCTCTAGAGGTGCCGCTTTCCCTGTCACTTGTCCCTGGCCCCACCTCCTCTCCTCCGTCCCGCGACCTCCCCTCCTGCGCAGCCACTTTCCCCGGGTCTCCTGTGTGTCATCCATCTGCATTAGCCTGCCCTGGCTGGGCGGCCGGAAGCAAGGTCAAGACTAGCCCAGCACTCCGGCATCATGACTGATGTTCCAAGAGGGAGTTGGGAGGAGGCGGGAGGGAGGAGTTTCAGAAGGGGTTTGTTTCCTGTGTAATCCCAGTGTTCCCAGGGACTCGACAAGTGGTTTTTAATTTTTAATAGAAAGCATTCCGTGCAGTGCTGGCAGCAGCAGGGGGTGGGACTTGTATTTTTTTTTTTTATAAATGTTTGAGAATCTAAATGTGAGCCTAGGGTGTCCCTGGGCCCAGCAGGGTAGCCGAGGAGGTAGGGAGGCAGCCGGATGATCATAATTACAAACAACTTCATCATAATGACACGTGGTCACCTCGGTGGAGGACTCTGTTCTTTTGCTAAGTGCTTCACGTCTTTCATCTCATTAAGGGGTCCCCCACACCCGGGGAGCAGGAGGGATAAAGTGTTATCTCCATGTTACAGAAGGGGGAACTGGACTCGGGGAGCTTGGCTGGTTTTCCTGCGGCCCATGCACTGCGCCGAGGACAGGGCTGGAGTGAGAACGCCTGTCTGTATCCTTGAGCTCCTCTGCATGCAACACTCACCCCCTCCAGCAGCCCGCGGGGCCTCGATTGCCCCCCACAGATAGCAAGCGTGAAGGGACAAGCTGGGATGTAGGTTTCAGTCCTGCTCCGGGATGGACCGCATTAGGACCACTCAGACAAACCAGAGATGAGGCTAGGAGGAGGGGCAGGGATAAACTCCTGTTGGGCACCCAGTACACGCCCAGCTTTACCAGCCTCCTAATTCACCATCTCTAGCCCTGAGTGCATCTTGGACATGCAGGTTGGCTGCTCTAATATTACAGATGAGAGCCGGGCGTGGTGGCGCACCCTTGTAATCCCCGCGCTTGGGAGGCGGAGACAGGAGGATCGCGCAGGTTCGAAGCCAGCTACATGCACTGGCTTAGGAGACTCTGTTTCCAAATAAAAAATATAAAATAGGTCTGGGAGTGTAGCCCAGAGGTAGAAGGGTTTCCAGGAACCCCAGTACCACCAAAAAATAATTATAGATGAGAAAGCAGGCCAGACTTGTCTGAGGGCACAGAGTGAGGGAGTGGCGGGTGGTGGGAATCTGAACCCAGGACTGTGGTGGTCAAGGGGCCTCTCCTCTCCAGCAGCACCTGACTTCTCATGCTGACTCGGTGGCATGAGCTGACCTCCTGCCTCTTTCTCATGCTGGCGGTACAGGCTCAGTGAGACCTGGAAACAGACCTGGCTTGGAGTCCCCCTGCTAGTGATGTGATCTTGGAAAGCCACTAAGGCCCCCGTGACTCAGTTTCCCCACCAGTTCATCCAAGGGGTGGAGTCTCGGGCATTGGTTTTTAGGCCAGGAGACACTTTAATTACTTCTTTAGATTTGTGTGGGGAAGGGTACTGGGAATGAAACCCAAGGGCGTTCTACCTCTGAGCTATACCCCCAGCTCTATTTGATTTTTTTAAATTTTGAAACAGATTCTCACTAATTGCTGAGAGGCTCACTAAGTTGCTCAGGCTAGCCCCAAATCTGTGATCCTCCTGCCTCAGCCTCCCAAGTACTGAAATTGTAGGTGTGTGGCACCACACTTGGCTCGACCAGGAGGCACTTTCTTTCTTTTTTTCTTTCTTTTCTTTTTTTTTTTGTGGTACTGGGGTTCCTGGAAGCCCTTCTTTCTACCTCTGGGCTACACTCCCAGACCTATTTTATATTTTTTATTTATTTGGAAACAGGGTCTGTGCGATCCTCCTGTCTCTGCCTCCCAAGAGCGGGGATTACAAGCGCGCGCCACCACGCCCGGCTCCAGGAGGCACTTTCGAATCACCCTGGAGCTTGTAAAAATACCCTTGCCTGGGCTCCACCCAAAAGTCTTATTTAATTGTTCTGGGATGGGGCTCCACGTTGGTTTTATTTTAAAGCTCCCAAGAGATTGTAATGCGCAGCCAGGTTGAGAACCATTGGTTTCTGTGTCCTCCAAGGACCAGCTTTTCTATATTTGACATTCCGTATGAATCCCTGGGCCCTGAGATCCTATTTACCTAGGAATCAGTTAGGCAGCCCTTTCTCTCCTATATCCCAGCCTGGACTCTTAAACACCACTTCACGGAAAGGCTGGGGGGTGGGGCAGCACCACGGACAGCGGCCAGTTCCAGCCCCACTTCTAGGAGCCTGGGCTAGAATCAGCAGCAGGGAGGGAGGATGCAAACCCAGCTCCTGCCCTCCCGCTCCCCTCCCCTCCTTCCTCTGAGTCTCCCCTCTCTTGCCCACCTGTCTAGTTCCACTCCAGTCGACCTGTGAGCCAGCATTCAGGGGAGTCTTGACATCAGATCCACCCGGTGCGAGTCCTGCCTTGCCTATCTCTTTGCCAGCTGAATTTGCTAGGTGCTACCTTTGGACCTGGTTGTAGAAATCAATTTGAGTTTCTTACAGCGTCGCACCTGCTTCATAAATAAGGAAGCTGAGGTAGAGAGGGGCCCACTGCTCAGCTTGGCTTCCTGTCCTCACATGTAAGGTGAAGATCGTAATAGTCTCACTTGCGAGGCTTTATTGTATGAATTCCATGAGGCAGTGTACATAAAGGGCTTATATCATGGTACCTAGCACATCATTGTCATTATTATTATTATTGTTATTATTGTTATTTTGTTATTATTATTATGTTGTTATTGTTGTTGTTGTTGTTGTTGTTATTATTATTATTATTATTATTATTATTATTATTATTATTATTTGAGTGGTCCTGGGGATTGGCTCCAGAGGTATTCTACCTCTGAGCTATACCCCCAACCCTTTTTATTTTGAAATAAGGTCTCATTAAGTTGCTAAGGGCCTCACTAAGTTGCTGAAGTTGGCCTTGAGTCTGCAATTCTCCTGTCTCAGCTTCCCGAGTCCTGGGATTTTTATAGGCCTGCACACCCACACCCAGCTCACTGTTACCAAACACTAATATATAATCATGGGTTCCAACTCATGAGAGCTGTATTGATCTTCAGAACTTTTGTGGGCTGGTAGATAGCACATTGGTGGCTTTAAATTGGACCAAGGTAGAAGTCCATACACCACCGAGATCAGTGAACACTTGGGGCATTCCTGCCCCACTATGTCAGAGTCAGTGTGAGGTCTGGAGCCGACCTAGAGGGGACAGCCCCTAGGTGGTCTCATCAGCCACAGCCTGGCACCTCCTTCATCTGCCATGGTGGGGAGCTGCTAACTGTGCAAAGGTGGGGTGCGTGGCCTGAGGAAGCCACTCCTGTGGGCCTGGGGGAGCACAGGCGAATCGCTGACCCTCTGCCATCCCCACTGTCGGCATTAACTGTGATGGCTGCAATAAAGAATCCCGGATTGGGGAAATGATTCCATCATCCCCGCGGGAGTCCCTGGGATGCAGCCAGGGAGAGAGAGAGAGAGAGAGAGAGAGAGAGAGAGAGAGAGAGAGAGAGAGAGAGAGAGAGAGAGAGGGCTCAGCCATGTCCCTGGGGAGTCACTCAGCCTAGTGCTGTGGCTTGCGTATGGGGTGGTGGGAACGGGCAGGGGGAGTGACCGAGAGTCTCCCCCGTAACAGTTATGACACCCACATTTATTGAGCACCCATCATGAGCCTGGTGCTTTATGTAGCTTCTCCTATTTCATGCCTCCGTGCGGGAGGCATGATTGTGCCTTTGTACTCCGTGTGCCTCGCCTCCAGAGCTGACAACCACCTGCATTTATTGGCTTCTTAGCGCGGGCTGGGCTGGGCACTGTCCTTGGTGCTGAACGTGGGAATCTATTTGAATTCTCAAAAGGATCTCAGGAGTTTAGTAATACCGTCTCCTTGGTTTCCCAAGTGAAGGGTTTGAAGCCAGGCATATGGCATACACTTGTAATCCTACCACACAAAAAAATCTGAGGCACAAAGGGGTCCCTGACATGTCCAAGGCCCAAATCCTACTAAGCGGCAGAGGTACTGGCTATGCGTCCAGACCACCATCCTGTGCCTGTGCTGACTCTGGTACCCAGAGGGCTTTGGCAGCACAGTCCTGGGTTCAGCTCCCACCGCTTCCTCTCCCTGGACGCTCAGTCCAGCCTTTCCCCTTTCTGGCCTGTTTTCTCACCAGCAGTATTAGAAAGTCCCACTCTGCATCTCTGAGATGCTCTGAGGATTGGAGATGGTGTGTTTAAGAGGTGGGTGAAGCCAGGTGCAAGGCCCGGCAGCTCACCACTCCCTCCTCCACCTCGTCGGGAGGGCCGGGGGCGGCGCCCTTAGCCTCGAGCAGGGGACCCCTGGACACCAGCATCCGGAGGGAGGGGCTTGTCCACTCTGCTTCCCCAGCCTGTCAAAGCAAGTTTGGACGTGGCTGACACAGAACTGGAGCCTTCAAAGAGAGGCGCATTGCAGGGCCAGATTAGGAGACTCTGGTTGGGAGGGGAACCAGGGAGGGAAATGAGGAATGCAAAGGAGTGAAAAATAAATACATGTGTCTGTCTGGAATGATGGAGGGCCCCGGGCTGTAGGCGGGAGAGGCGGGCAGCGGGCTGGGCTTCGCAGAACTGCTGCGGTAGCACATCCAGGCTCACTCATTAGCCACACACTGAACCAGCCTCACCTCCCGGCATGCCACTCTGCCAGCCCAGAGAGCCCGGGCCCCAGCCAGCATCCAGCAGCCTATGCCCCTGAAGCGAGTCTCGGTCCGCGCCCTGGGGTTCGTACCCTGGGACTCCCTCTGGAGCTTCCCCCTCTCCCCCTTCTTTCTGGAGAGGTTCAGCTGTACCAGACGGCTTTGCCGGCCCCTCTGCTTGACCCCTCCCCCACCGGGTCCAGCCTCACGTCCCAAGCCCTGCTTTCGTCAAATTGAACATGATGTCAAATTAGAGCCATCTCTGGGACAGGCCGAGAGAAGCTCCCAGTTTAATGAGGCAGCGTCGAAAATCAATAACTTAATTGCCGCTGTTTGATGGACTTTTATCCAATTTATACTCTCCCCAGCAGCCTACGTGCAGAGCATGAGGAGAAGTGTGTGGGGGGCTGTCTGGGCACCCGGGGGAGGGGCGAGGAGGGCACCAGGGCCTGCAGCTGGCTACTTCCCTGAGGGAAAGCTGGGCTCTGCCACTCTCCTGCCCAGAGCCCTGGAGACGCCAGCCCCTGAGCCCAGTGAACCGGGCCATCCCTCTTGGCTGCCCCCAAAGCCGAGGCGGGGACCTGGATGAGAAAGTCCTTGAGGGACCCAAACAGGTGGAGGGGGTAGAAGAACTCGGGGCGGGGAGGGAGGCGCCTGGCTCTAAGGTGGCAATCACCTTAACCGGTGATTAGATCACTGCAGTCCTTGAGAGACTACCCCCAGCCGCTCTGTGCCCAGAGTTCAAAATTCACTCCCTCAACCAGGCGACTGTGGCTGAGGGTTAACCCCGTTTTGTTGAAGAGGGAACATATTTAGAGAGGCGCCTCTCCCTGCCAGTCTGAATCCACACCGACTGCAAGGGTCCGCCTCCCATGACCTCCATGGCTCTCTTCTCGGGCTTCTCTGGGGTGGGGAGAGGTGGGAGGAACGAGCATGGCGGCTCCGGGTGACCCTGTCTCTTGGTCTCCGGGGCCTAGGCACCTCCGTGATGCAGGTGATGGCCTCCGATGCCGATGACCCCACGTACGGCAGCAGCGCCCGGCTGGTGTACAGCGTGCTGGACGGCGAGCACCACTTCACTGTGGACCCTAAGACCGGTGAGGGGCGGGACCGGGGCAAAGGGGTGGAGCCTGGGTGGAATTCGAGGGCGGGGCTGTAAGGGGCGGGGCCTGGGCTGGAGCAAAGGGGTGGAGCCTGGGTGAAACCCGAGGGCGGGGCTGTAAGGGGCGGGGCCTAGGTTGGGACAGGGAATGGAGCCTGGGTGGAACTCGAGGACGGGGCTGTAAGGGGCGGGGCCTGGGTTGGGACAGGGGTTGGAGCCTGGGTGGAACTTCAGGGCAGGGCTACAAGGGGCGGGGCCTGGGCCAGGACAAGGGGGTGGGGCCGGGGTGGAACTTGAGGGAGGGGCCTGGGCCAACCCAGTGGTGTCTATGCCGTGGGGGCGGTCAAGGACCACAGCCAAACCTCAGAGGTCTACTTGTACCAACAACATTGAGGTCGCACAGAAGACATGGAGACAGGCATCTTGCAAGCTGCGGGGGACGCCGGGGTGTGTGGTAGGGGGCAAGGACGGGAAGAGGAAAGGGATGAAAAACAGAAAAAAAATTGGTGGGGGCTCCTGTGAGACTATCATAAAAATAAAAGGCGGAGGCAGCTGCTCTGGAAGCACCTCGGAGGCCTTTGAGCAGCTCGTTTGTCCTTGGAACTAAGAGGGAGGCTGTCCTCGGCCCTTCCAGCTCCCGGAGGGGGCCTTTTCGGCAACGTTGGAAACTCTGCTCACAAGGCTGTTGTTAAGGATCTGATGGAATGACAAGCAGGCCGAGGCCGTTCTAGACGGCGAGCTCCTTTCCTTCACAACCCCCATACACACAGGCACCACCAAACAACGAGCACCCTAAGGCCCAGAGAGGTGAAGCAACTCCCTGGAGGTCACACAGCTGCCCAGGCCTGCCAGCGCCGGCTCTCACCACCCCTGGCGAGAGGAGGGAGGAAGATCTGCGAGTCTACCAGATACCGCAGAGCGTGTATCAAATGCCCCGGGGCCTGCGCACTCGGGACGTGAGGCTTCCTGGGGACGGCAGTGGCAGTCTCCAAGGGTAAGAAGCTGCCGGCCAGATGGAGACTTCAGAGAGGGCACTCCAGGCCAGAGGCGTGGAGATCTGCCCGAGGCATGAGGGGAATTCTAAGCAACTGGGGCTTGGGCTCCGGGCGCTGAGAGATGATGCAGGAGCTGGCAGGGCCCGCTGTGCCGTGCGCGCCAGGCCGGCGAGGAGCTTGGGTTTTAGTGTGAGGGCAGTGGGCAGGGAGTGACGATTCGGCCTGGAGTTTTTGTCCGTGTGTTTGTTTGGTTCTGTGTGGGGAGGAGGGTTCTAGTCTACGAGCACGGTTATAATTGCATCCTACTCTCTTACATATAATATCTTCGTTATTATTTCCTCCTTGCAAAAGTAATACATTTTAGAAAACATTCAAACATTAAGTAAATGTAAAAAAGAAAGTGCTTCCCACTCCCAGCTCCTAGTCATCGCAGCTCTAAAGGAAGCTGCTTGTCGTGTGTGTCCTAGGAGACCTTGGACTCATTCACTTGAAAATACTGTCAACTGGGCGCCATGCTGCAAGCCTGTAATCCCAGTACTTGGGAGGCTGAGATAGGGGGATCGCAGGTTCGAGGCCAGCCTCAGCAACTTAGTGAGGCTCTTGGCAAATAAAATAAAATATAAAGCCATGGTGGGGCTTACCTTCTAATCCCAGTACCTGGGAGGCTGAGACAGGAGGATCGCAGGTTCAAGGTCAGCCTCTGCTACTTAGTGAGGCCCTTCTCAACTTAGTGAGATTGTACTTCAAAATAAAGAATTAAAAATAGGGCTGGGGGGTGTAGCTTGGAGGTAGAATGCCTCTGGATTCAATCGTGTGTGTGTGTGTGTGTGTGTGTGTGTGTGTGTGTGTGTGTACATACATATATGGAAAGAAAAATATTAAGTCATTTTTAGAAAATCGATTATACATCTCAAGGTTCAAAATTCAAAAAGTTCAAATGAGTATTTAGTGGCAGTTCTTCACCCTCTCCAGTCCCCCAAGCCACCCAGTCTGTGTCCCCAAGGCAACCGATGTAATTTTCTTGTGAATCTTTCCAGAGCTTTTCTATGCATGTACAAGAAAATAAGGCTCTTGTATTTGTTTTATTTTTTTCATGAACGGTAGCTCTAAAGACATGCTCTACACACTGCTGGCCTTTTTGCCTAACAATATGTCTTGAAGATTATCCCCTATCAGTCCATAAAGAGCTTCCTCATCCTCTTATTTAATGTCTGTTATGGATACACTAAAATTTATTTCGCCAGTCCCCCCTTGATGGACACTTATGCAGTTTCCAATCTTTTGCCGCAACGAACAGTGCTAGAGTGGATAACCTTGTGCATACATCATTTTGTGCCTGTGTGAGCATATCTGCAGGATAATTTTCAGGAAGTGGGAAAGCTGGGTCATAGAGTACATGCATCTGGAATCCCAGCAGATAATACAGAAATGGACTAGATTACACTCCTGCGAGCCGCGTGTGAGAGTGCTGGCTTCCCCTCCTCCTCGCCGACGCTGTGGCTTCATTGATGACTTCTAAGCAGAGACGTGACACGCTCAGGTTTTCATTTTAACAAGATCCCTCGGGCAGCCACTGTAGAGCTTGGCTCCGAAGCAGGGATTGGAGGCAGGGAGGCCCCCAAACATGGGGTACCTCGTGTAGAGCCCCCAAAGGACAGAAGCCAGAAGCTGGCAAACTCCTTAATCTGCCTGTCCAGTTAGGAGGGCAGGGATGGTGAAGGACTGAGAAAGAGGGGGGCATTGAGATGCTGAGGGGTACGGTGAGATCCTGCATTGGCCAGACCAAGGCCCCGAAGTTAGGAACCCCTGATTTCTCTTTCCACCTCGTCCTATGTATTCAGCTGGGCGAGGAGCACCTCCTACTGAAACAGGAGGAATGAGAATGACAGTAACTCTCCAGCGCAGAGGAGTCGGCGGCAGTGCCCTGGGGTCTGTGGCAGAGTTAAAGAAACCAGCTTTCACCTGGAGAGTTCAGGTTATTTTTGAGTGCCTACTATGTGCTCATGCATTTGACTATTTTTTGAGTGCCTACTATGTGTCAGTGCAGTTAACTATATATTGAGTGCCTACTATGTGCCTATGCAGTCAGCTGTTTATTGAGTGCCTACTATGTGCCCATGCAGTAGACTTTTTTTTCCCCGGTGGTTCTACGAATGGAACCCGGGGCTGTTTTACCCCTGAGGTATACCACCAGCCCCATTTTATTTTTTATTTGGAAACAGGGTCTTACTGAGTTGCTGAGGCTGGCTTTGAACCTGCGAGCCTCCTGTCTCAGCTTCCCAGGTACTGGGATTGCAGATGTGGATTACCACACCCAGCTGCATTAGAGTATTTATTGAGTGCCTACTATGTGTTTACAAGCACAAAAGCATATAGTGTAATGTCATGTAGCAATGAATGTAAAACAGGGTAAGGGGATGGCCTTGGAGTAAGAGATCAGGGCAGGCTTTTCCTGAGAGGAGGCCTTGCGGCAGAGCCAGATGGAGTGAGCGTGTGAGCCACGGGGAACTGGGGCCAGGGCTCTGCGCGCTGGAGGAGCAACACGCGCGTGGAGTTGGCTCCGGGGGCGATGGTGGTGATGGCGAGACCCTGGTCCACTTAGCAGGACGGGGTAGGGACCTTCGGGTGGGTGCGCTTTCAGGAGGCGAAGAAAAGACAGGACAGGGAAAAAGAGAAGGGCCAGGACTGAGTGCTGGGAGGGCCAGGGGTGGGCGGATGGAGTTCAGACTCCAAGAGAGGCAGGAGGGCGGCCAGTGTCTAAGATGCAGCCCCCGCTGCGGAGGGAGGGAGGCTCGAGGGGAGGGTGGGGAGCCGGAGGCCCTAGAGCCTGGAAGAGCAGAAACGTTCCCCAGAGGCTGAGGAAGGAGCGCTGCCAGGCAGGTGAAGGAGTCAGCGTGGGCCTGTGCCAGGGTCCTTCCTAACACTTCCCCGGAAGAGCCAGAATTTTCCTCGCCGGGCCCCCAGGCCCATTGTCAGGGCCGCCTTGGTACCATTCCTGGCCCCAGCTCCATTTTCCCAGCCAGGAATATTCCGCCGCTGCGGGTCTATATTTAGCCGCCGCTGTGAGGTACAGTCTGTTCTCGCTGTGCAGATAGCAGGGAGCAGAGCCCGAACGAGGCCTGGGAGGAAGGTGTGAGGCAGGGAGGAGGCGACGCCACGAGGCCCGCGTGCCGGAGGAGGAATTAACTTGTGTGTTTTAAAGGCCAGGCCTGCCAGCAAGCCCCCCACGGGGGCAGCAGGGATGGCATTTGCGGGCTAATGAGGCGTCACACGGGCCCCAGGGCCTCTTCTGCAGCATGAGGGGTGGCAGGGCAGAGGGGACAACAGCTGGATCTGGGGGCATTGGGCTGCGGGAGCCGTGGTCAGGTTGTAATTGCCAGCCCCCGCCCTCCACCAGCCCAGCAGGGTGGGAAGACTCAGTGGCTTCAGGATCTCTGCAGAAAGTTCTCCGCCAGGCCAGAGCCGGCCCTTTCACCAGGAGAAAAGGAAACACACATGCTTTGAGCACCTGTAAAGGGCTTGATTGCGGGGTGGAGGAGGTGAACTAGACCTGGTTTCTGCCCACACAGTTTTTGCTCTAACAGAGAAGCTGTAATAGGTGGCCACCCCCAGGCTATGAGGTGGCAGGGGTAGGAGGGGCCAATCACAGTCCAAGTAGTATTTGAGCATTATGCCAGGCTCTATAGATATGCTGGTGGGTAACACCAGCATGGACTTCTGTCTGAAGTTCTTTATTATTATTATTATTATTATTACTATTATTATTATTATTATTATTATTTTGTAGTAGTAGTAATAGTATTTTGGTACTGGAGATTGAACCTAGAGGTGTTCTGGAGATTGAACCTAGAGGTGTTCTACCTCTGAGCTACACCTCCAAGTGTCTTTTATTTATAAATATATATATATGTATATATATATATTTATAAATAAAAATATATATATAAATTTTTTTTTGGTACTGGGGTTCCTGGAAGCCCTTCTACATTTCTACCTCCAGGCTACACTCCCAGACCTATTTTTTAAATATTTTTTTATTTGGAAACAGGGTCTCTTAAGCCAGCAAGGCTGGCTCCAAACCAGTGCGATCCTCTTGTCTCCACCTCCCAAGAGCGGGGATGACAAGCGTGCGCCACCACGCCCGGCTTATTTTTTTATTTTTTATTTTGAAATGAGATCTCACTAAGTTGCAGAAGGTCTCACTATGTTGCTGAGGCCAGCCTTGAATCTGTGGTCCTCAGGCCTCAGCCTCCCAAGTACCGGAATTACAGGCATGCGCCATTATGCTTGGCTGCCCTGGAACTTATTTTGGGGTATTCCCAACCCAGGGTTCAAGAAAGGGGACCATCAAGACACCTCCAGAATGTGAGAGCTGCTGCTGGAAGCTTCTCTCGTCTGAGCCTCTCAGCAGCTGTGTGGGTACCCCCACTTCATAGGATGGAAACGGACCCACGAACACATCCGAGGTTGGGTGGCGTGCAGCTGGTGGAGAGAAGGCGCAAACCTGTCCCAGTCTGAATCTAGATTCGATCCTTTTCACCCTGCCCACGTCTGAGTCTGTGTATCCCTGGCGCAGAGTAGGTCCTCCATAAGTGACGAAGGGGTGAATGACTTTTAAGACCTTCCTGAAGCCAGGCATGGTGGCAAACACTCGTAATCGCAGCATTCGGGAGGCTGAGACAGGAGGATCGCGGTTCACGGACAGCCTCAGCTACTACTTAGTGAGGCCCTTTTGCAATTCAGTGAGACCCTGTTTCAAAATAAAGAATAAAAAAAATAGGGCTGGGGGTGTAACTTGGAGGTAGAATGCCCCTGGGTTCCATCCCTAGTACTGTTGGTATTTAAATATAGATAGATAGATAGATGTTTAAATGACCTCTGGATTACTTTTATGTGTGTATGTGTGTGTGTGATGTTGGGGATGGAACCCAGAGACTTTCTACCCTGAGCTACACCTCCAGCCCTATTTTATTTTTTCTTTTGAAATAGGATCTCACTAAGTTGCTGAGGCTGGCCTCGGTCTTGCAATTCTCCTGTCTCAGCCTCTCTAGTACTGGGATTACAAGTGTGTACCCCCATGCCCAGCCCTCTCGAATACTTTAAATCATCTCTAGATTACTTATAATACCTATTATAAAGTAAATGTTACGTAAATAGTTGTCATCGTCTATATTTTAGAAAATAACGACCAAAGAAACAGTCGGTACATGTTTTATATAGACACAGTGTTTGTTTGTTTTTTTTCCCCCTGAATAGTTTTAGTCTTCAGTTGATTGAACCCACAAATACAAACCCAGCAGAAATGGCTGGAAGGCCAACTGGAAAGTGACTTGGCCACTCCCACTAGGAGGCGGAGCCACATCTCCAATCTGGGCTGGCCTGTCATTTGTTTTGGCCAATAGAATGGGGCAGAAGGATATTATGCAAATTGCAAAGATTGGGCCTGAAGGGGGCTTGAGGCTGGCACTTGCAGAGTCCTGAGCCTGCTGTCCTGAGTCACATCCTGCAGGAGAATGAGAGAAGGAAGGTGTCCCAGCCCACAGCCAGGATCTGCTCCAGAGGTGTGCGTAGGGTCCTCCTGGTCCTCCTAGCCCAGCGAATCCTCCAGCAGAACGTGGCTACATGAGTGAACCCAGACGGAACCAGTCAGCAGATTTCTCCATCAGTTATCTAGGACTATGTAGCCGAATACCCTAAACTTAGTGGCTTAGAACAACAACAATCTGTTCTCTGTCACAGTTCCCTGGGCTGGCTGGGCACTTCCTTTGTGGGGGTCACTCAGGTGGCAACAGTTGGCTGCCAGGTCGCTGGGGGGCAGCTGGCCTGACCGGGCCGCTCCTCCTGGGCTTCTTCACTGCACAGTGCTTTTGAATCCCGGGAGGACAGTGCCCCCGCGCACCCAGGTTTATCAAGCCTCGGCCTTTGTCGCGCTTGCTGGCGTCCCATAGGCCAAAACAAGTCACGTGGCCAAGGCCTGATTCCGAGTAGGAGAGAATGATCCAAGATTGTGGATAGCGGGAGACATGGTTCAATGAGAGCTATTGCCATGGCAACCGACCACAGCCCGTGACCCAGGAGCAGGGCCCCGGGCAGCATGGCTCCTGGGGGCCAATTCACAGATGCCGAGATGGCACCCAAATCACACGCTGAGCAAGACTTCATGACCGGTTTCCAAGGGACGAGAGTAGCATACCCAGTTCTCTGGAGCTGGAAGTGGCAGGGTCGGCAGGGGGAACAGCCGCCTGGCGCTTCTGACCCACGGGGCAGAGCCAGACCCAGACCCCAAGCCCCTTGCGGAGCTGGGATGCCCAGCTTTGGTGTCCAAACACATGGGTGTACAGTGACCCGAATCCTACCAGCAGCCCCCTATGTACAGGGCAGCCCTAGGCGCAGAGGGACCTGCACTGAAGACGGCCCCCTCCCTGCCCTTCTGCCTGGGACCCCCGCTCTCAGGCCTGGCGCTGCTGAGCCCCCAGCTGCCCTCTCCTGTGCCCCCACCTTTCCTCCTCCTTCCAAGGCTCTCCTTTCCTGGTTTCTCTCTCCACTCCCTCGGGCTCTCCTCCACCCTCTTCTTTCCCCGCCTTCTTTTTCTCTGTTTCTCTCTGGCTCTCCGTCTCTCCCTTGCTCTCTCTCTCTCACTGTCTCTCTTGTACTTCTCTCTGGCTTTCTCTCCCTTTGCCCTTTTTCCTCTCTCTCTCTCTCTCTCTCTCTCTCTCTCTCTCTCTCTCTCTCTCTCCCCCCCCCGTCTCTCTCCTTTTCCTTCCCCATCCACCTTTCTTCTCTCCTTCTGCCTCTGTGTGTGTGTGTCTGTCTGTCTGTCTGTCTCTCTCTCTGTCCTTCCCTCTTTCCTGTATCTTGCTGGATTTCTTCCTTTCTCTCCCCTCCCCTCCTCCTCCTATCTATCTCTATCTCTAGCTCTAGCTCCTTGCCAAGGATTGAACCCAGGGCAGTCCACTTCCAAGCTATATCCCCAGCTCTATTTTATTTTTATTTTTAAAACAAGGTCTCTCACCGAGCGTGGTGGCGCACGCTTGTCATCCCCGCGCTTGGGAGGCGGAGACAGGAGGATCACGCAGGTTCGAAGCCAGCCGTGCTGATTTAAGAGACTCTGTTTCCAAATAAAAATATAAAATAGGGTCTGGAAGTGTAGCCCGGAGGCAGAAGGGTTTCTAGGAACCCCAGTACCACAAATAAATAAATAAATAAATAAATAAATAAATAAATAATAAACGGGTATACTCACAGCCTCCTCATAGGATGTGGAGAGAATTAAATGGATGATTCATTGAAGGTGCTTGGAACAACGTCAGGCACAGAGTAAATGCACGTTGAGTGTTGGTTACTGTTGTTATCACATGAGCTTCTCCTAGAAACCTGTCAAGTGACTTTGCTCCAGGTCCATTTGACAGCGTCTGGAGGCATGCTGGGAACTGGGGTGCAGAGAGCGGATGCTACACAGTGCAGTGGGTGAAGGCCAGGGTTGCCACTAAACATCCTATAGTGTACAGAGCAGCCCCCCACACACACACGACAAAGAATGGTCCTGCCTAAAATGTCAACGGTGCCACGTTGGAGAACTCCTGCTCCTTAGATAGGTATTGTGGTGGAGCCAGGACTCGGGAGGCTGAGACAGGAGGATCTGGGTTCGCAGCCAGCCTCAGCTACTTAGTGAGGCCCTCCAAAACTTAGTGAGACCCTGTTTCAAAATAAAGAATAAAAAATTAGGGCTGGGGGTGTCACTCAGAGGTAGAACTTCCCTGGGTTCCATCCCCAACAGCGCAAAAGAAAAAAAAAAAAAAGAATAGAAAATCTGGCTGGGTGTAGCTCAGAGGTAAAATGCCCCTGGATTCAACCCCCAGCATTCCCCCCCCCCAAAAAGGGAAAGAAAAGGTATTGTGGTTGTCCTCATTTGACAGATAGGGACAATGAGGTTCAGAGACCTTGCTCAGAGTCACCAGACTAAAAAGCAGCCGATCTGGGTTTATCCAGCCCAAAGCGATCTGCTTCTGAGACTCCCCGAGACCAGCCACAGCACGGGAGGAGCCGCTAAGGCCGCTGTCAGAGGCTGCGTGACCCCTGATTAGACCGAATGCTCGTTCCATATCTCCTTGTGATTTCACAAAAGCAGGAGCACCCCCAGAACCTCCCATTTACACACACACGTGCACACACACACACACACATGTACGCACACACACCCGGCGTGCATGCCCAACCGCCTCTCCCTTCCTTCTGCCTTTACTAGAGTCTGGGGAGCATTTGGGGACAGGAGGAGGGAGCTCAGGTTTTATGGGGCACATCACGGGGCTGCTGGAGCATCACTCCACCTGGCGCGCAGGCCCTGGACGCCACCTGTCACCACCTGGTGCTCGGGCGGGCTGCAATGAGTGTCAGGAGAGGTTCTGAATGCTTCACGGACTCCCCCTCCAGACCCGAGGCTCCTTGGCCGGCAGGGAGACGGGAAGCTGGCCTTCCCTCCCTCCCTCCCTCCACAGACTCAGTCTCGCAGTCACCCCACTTCTGCCTCGTGGAGGGCTGTCTGCTCAGGGACCAGCCGATGCCTGGACAGAGTCTGGCGCCCACAGGGTGCGGCCCTGGGGCTGGGGGACTCTTCATGGAGCGCGGCATGGTACCTGTGAGTGTCGCTGACCCAGTCAGGCTCACGTAAAATATCAGGAGGAGAAACTGAGGCCCCGCCGGGGGACCGGTTGGCTGGGTGCGGCTGGGAGCAGCACAGGCCTCTTCTTGGTAAATCAGGCAATCTTTCCCTTTGTTCTTCGTTGTTCCTGTGTGAGATGTGTGTGTCTGTGAGTACACATGAGTGTTCAAGGGTGGTGTAAGTGTGTATGAGTGTGTATGTGTGAGGCTGTGTGCAGGTAACAGTCGTATGAGTCGTAGGAATGTGAATGTGTGTTTGCACATGTGTGCACTTCAGAGTGTATTTGAGTGTGAGCGTGTGCACGTGTGTGGTGATCTGAATGTGCCTGTGTGCGTGAGCACGTCTCTACGAGCACACATGCGTATGGTGGCCGCTGAGCCCCACGCCGGCACCACGGACATGCGGCACTCCCCCCATACTGAACTTGACCAATAGGAACTTGGACCTGAACGCAGGGTCCCCACGGCTGGCGGCCCCGGGTCTCACCTCCTTCTCCTGCAGGCGTCATCCGGACGGCCGTGCCCGACCTGGACCGCGAGAGCCAGGAGCGCTACGAGGTGGTGATCCAGGCCACGGACATGGCCGGCCAGCTGGGCGGCCTCTCCGGCTCCACGACTGTCACTATTGTGGTCACCGACGTCAACGACAACCCACCTCGCTTCCCGCAGAGTGAGTGAGACCGTCGGCAGCCGGGCTGCGTCTGTGTGTGTCTGACGGCCCACTCACGCCTCCCACCGACCCCGGCTTCCCGCCTAAGGGCACTGCTGCCATCTCTCCATCCACCCCCTTGGTGCCACCTTGCCCGCAGCCCTCTCTGGCCATGCCCCCCGCAGAAGGCCCCAGCCAGGTGTGGTTTGCCGTTCATTCAAGGGACGCAATGACTTTCCCACCCCTGATCTTACTTTCTGCAGAGAGGCCCCACCTGTGCAGCCCGCCCAGCCGCACCGGTCCTCACTGGCCCCTGCGCCCCTGGGACCTGTTGACCATGCGCAGCTGACCCATGCTTGCAAACGGACAGGTTTGGGCTGGGTGGGGGCTTGCATGGGTGTAGACTGAGGTATCAGTACCATCTCCGGTGGAGGGACACCCACCGTGTGCCTGGAGAAACTGAGTCACGGGTGTTTCCTCCTGCTATGAGGCCGGAGACTTCTGAATTGGAAGGCCTCTGCACCCTCTGCCTCTCCTGGCACAACAGGAGCTGGGGGCTTCTCCAGCCCAGGCCCCCACGTCCTCATCAGCCCCTCTGTCCCAGGCTTAGGCTGAGAGCCGCCAGAGCTGGCAGAGACGAAATGCCGCTGGGAGCTGGGCTGATTCCTATCGGGCGAGTCATTACTCGAGGTCTGCTGCTCTCACATTAGGCCCCGCCACGGGGGAATGACCCCCGCAAGATAAGGGAATCCAATCCCTTAGCCGAGCACACAGCCAGACAGCGCGGCAGAGCCTGCGGCCAGCACCGCTGTGCAGCGCCGGGAGCCGGACACCGAGGCCGCACTGCCCATGCCGCAGCCGGCCCCACCAGGGAAGGAGCCGCCCAGCTGCGCTCTGAGCAACAAGGCGGCCCCCCTCGCCCCTGGAACTGGGGGCAGAGCAGGGAGGAGCCCAGGCCCAAGCTTGTAATCCCAGCATTTGGGAGGCTGAGACGGGAGGATCGCGGTTCGCGGATAGCCTCAGCTACTTAGTGAGGCCCTCCGCAACTCAGTGAGACCCTGTTTCATAATAAAGAATAAAAAATAGGGCAGGGGGTGTAGCTTGGAGGTCAAATGCCTCTGGGTTCCATCCCCAGACCCGCAAAAAAAAAAAAAAAATAGGGTTGGGGGTATAGCTCAGAGTTAGAGAGAGGAAAACTTCTCCTCTCTCTGCTGTCTCCTTCTCTTTGCCCCCTCGTCCTCTTTTTCCTTCCTCCTTCCTTTCTTCCTTCTTTTCCATTCCCTCCCTCCTTCCCTTCCTTCCTTTGTGGCAAAATACAGCACAGAGAGCATAAGGTAGAAATGTCCAGTTCAACAAATAATTATAAAGCAAATACGCCAGTGACCAGCGACCATGGCGCAGACGCACGGTGCGCCCCTTGCAGCTTGCGAACCCCCACCACTCCCTCGGGTGGTAACCACGCTTGCTTTTCTCATCTATTCTTAGCTTTTCTTAGAGTCTGCTCCCTTCTGGACGCATCACCAAACCTTCTAGGCCCATTTTGCCCACTTTAACCTCGTCTAAGCGGCGTCACGCAATGCAGAGCGCTCGTGTCTTGCTCCTGTGTCTCAGCCATGCTTAGGAGCTCAGCTGTTCCTTGCAGTGGCGCTCTTTTTCTTTGCTGTGTGAATTTTATCATTTCTTCTGCTGTTGATGGACACCGGGTTGTCTCCGGCTTGGGGCTACCGTGAATGAACCCACTTTAAACATCGTTGCACATCTCCTAGTGCCCCTTCCATGCATTTCTCTGCTGCATGTAGAGAGGACAAAGACTGCAGGGTCCTGGGACACGCCTGGCTTTGCTAAATAAAACCAGACTGCTTTTCCTATGAAGAAACCTACATGAAGCCGGGTATAGTGGCGCACACTTGTAATCCCAGCGCTTGGGAGGCTGAGACGGGAGGATCGCGGTTTGCAGCCAGCCTCAGCTACTTAGCGAGGCCCTCTGCAACCTAGTGAGACACTGTTTCCAAATAAAGAATAAAAAATAGGGCTGGGGCCTGGCGTGGTGGCCGCAAGCTTGTAATCCCAGCATTTGGGAGGCTGAGACGGGAGGATCGCGGTTCGCGGATAGCCTCAGCTACTTAGTGAGGCCCTCCGCAACTCAGTGAGACCCTGTTTCATAATAAAGAATAAAAAATAGGGCAGGGGGTGTAGCTTGGAGGTCAAATGCCTCTGGGTTCCTTCCCCAGACCCGCAAAAAAAAAAAAAAATAGGGCTGGGGGTATAGCTCAGAGTTAGAATGCCCCTGGGTGCCATCCCCAGTACCACACACACACACACACACACACACACACACACACACACACAAACATGTCCCGCATACCCTGTACTCTTAGCTGACACTTAGGATTGTCAGACTCTTTCATCTGGTGAGCGCAGGCCAGTAGCTCCGGCTGCCCTTCATTCACTGGCCCCTCACATGTGTCATTCATGGACAGCCTGGCGTCCTACCAGGCCCCTAGGATGCCTGGTCAATCAGAGATGCTCAGCTTACATTGAGCTGAGAGAAGAGACTGAACCTGAGAGCGAGGTGCCGACAGGAGCGGAGGATCCCTGGAGGAGGTGACATCAGTGAGACCAGCAGCTGGAGTGATGGGGACAGAGAAGGGCCCCGCAGCCTCAGCCAGGCTCTGCTAGAGTCGGAGCGGGGGAGGGGGCCCAGAGGAGTCAGCAGAGGCCAGGCAGCGAGAGGCCATCCAAGGGCAGCGGGGAGCCACGGAAGGGCGTAAGCAAGGGCACGGCGTGTGTGACTTGTGTTTTAGGAAAGGCTCCCTGGCTGCTATGGAAGCATGAATCAGGCCACTGCACACAGGGGCTACCCAGACACAGGAAGGCCCCAAGAGCCACACCCGTCCCACGGCCCCACTTCACCTGGGCTGGCCTAGCACCCAAGGGTCCTCCCCACCTTGAGCCTGGCTCTGGTGGAGAGCGGGCGCTGGCGCCATCCGACCTCGCTCCTTCTGCCTCTCCCTCTGCTTCTCCCCCCGGCCACCAGGGCCATCTTGCTTTTCTTCCAACGTGCCAGGCATGGTGCCCACCTCAGGGCCTTGGCACCTGCTGCCCCCCTCTGTCTTCAGTGCTCTTCCCAAATATCCACCTGGCTCAGTCTCTGCCTCCCTCAGACATGTGCAGAAATGTCACCTTCTCCCTGAGTGTTAGCACACGTGCGTGCGCTCTCCCTCTCTCTCTCCCTCTCTCTCTCCCTTCCTCTCTCTCCCTTCCTCTCTCTCCCTCTCTCTCTCCCCCCCTCTCTCTCTCCCCCTCTCCCCCCCTCTCACTAGGGACTGAACCCAGGGCCTTGCACATGCTAGGCAACTGCTCCACCGAGCTACCTTCCCAGTCCTAGAGAAGCCTTTCTTTCTTGATCAGCTCACATAAGCCTGCCCGGCCACTCCTGGGCCCTTCCTAACATTCCTGGCGTGTTTTACTGAAATGCCCGGTTAGTGCCTTGCTCTTTCTTTTTAGAGGAAGCGGCTCGAGAGCTGGGATTGGGATCTGTTGTCTTTGTTGCTCTGACCCAAAGACCTAGAACTCTATACCATCTGGGACCTCTTCCGTGCTCCATATATATATATATACATATATACATACATACATATATACATATATACATATATACGTGAGTGTGTGTGTGCGTGTGAGTACACACACATGTAGACAGGTGATACTGGAATGCGGGGCCAAGCATCCCTGATATCAACAGGACGGCCACACGCTGCCGTCATTTAATGCAGCCAGTTGTTAATTGAGCAGCTACACGTGCTGGGCTCTTGTGGCGCAGGTCTCCCGCATCGTCCTCCACATCCACTGTCGTAGCCGTGCTGATCTTAGGAAGCTGCCCTTGTTCCCATCCTACAAAGGAGAAAATCTGAGGCTCAGTGTGACCCGGCCGGGACAGCTCCGGAGGCCGAGCCTCCATTGTCCTGCTCCTCTGCCTCCTTGGTGGGCAGGGTGGACCCGAGGCCCACAGAGCTGCAGGCACTGCCCACACCAGTCGGCAAGCAAGCTCGAGGGCCAGACGAGGAGCCTCCTCCCCGCTCTGCCTCCGACTCCCATCCCTCCCACGCAGCTGGCGGAGGCTAGGGCCCCGGCTGCCCCATCCCGCTCACGGCCGTGTCCCCCACAGAGATGTACCAGTTCAGCATCCAGGAGTCGGCCCCCGTCGGCACGGCGGTGGGACGCGTGAAGGCTGAGGACTCGGACGTGGGCGAGAACACGGACATGACCTACCACCTGAAGGAGGAGAGCGGCAGCGGCGGCGACGCGTTCAAGGTCACCACGGACAGCGACACTCAGGAGGCCATCTTAGTGGTGCAGAAGGTGCGGCCACGCAGGAGGAGGGATGGGCAGGTGGAGGGGGGATACTGCCCCCTCGCTCCACTCTAGGGGCTGGGTCTCTCTCTCTAGAGACCCCAGACTGACCTGGCAGGACACCGATGATATCGTTCTTTTTTATGATATTTTTGTTTTACAAATGAGAAAAGGGAGGTGCAGGTTAAGTGACTCGTCTGAGGTTGTACAGCTACCCATGGAAGCTGAGATTCAATCTGGATTTTTTTCTTTCTCTGCTTTTTCCTTCTTTTCTTTTCTTTTTTTTTTTTTTTTTCAGTACTGAGGATGGAACCCAGGGGCATTCTACCTCTGAGCTATCCCCCAGCCCTCTTTTTTAATTCTTTATTTTGAAACAGGGTCTCACTGAGTTGCAAAGGGCCTCACTAAGTAGCTGAGGCTGTCCGTGAACCCAGATCCTCCTGCCTCCCAAGTACTGGGATTACAAGCGCGCGCCACCACGCCCGGCTCAATCTGGATTTGAATCCACGCTCATAAATGCTAGAACGTGGTGCTTCAACTCTGAACCTTGTTGTTGCCTTCAGTACCCCCCTTCTTTCCTCCTAGAGGAGCGGTCTTTACCCTCATTTCCACTGAGTAAGAACACAGAACCTCAGGGAGGCCTGCGTTTGCCCTAGATCACACCGTGGGGGATGGAGCTGGGCTTTGAACCTGGGTCCCGCAGAGTGACTCCAAGGCTCCTTCCTTCTTAGGTTCCTGTCCTACTGGCTGGTCGAGGGACCAGAAGCTAAAACCACAAACCCAGCGCCCCGTAGGAGAAAAATGGAAGTCACATTAAGAAGCAAGTAGCCACCTTCCAGGACTTAGCCAGGGACTTGGGAAGTTGGGGCTGTGCGGGCCTTTAAGACCACACTGCAACCTGCTCTCTCCCGGGAGACCTAAACTGTCCCACAAATTGGCGGGACAGACGGGAGTCTCACTCCCTGCTCTTGGCCAGTTCCTCTTCCTCCCCGGCAGCCAGAATCTACCTCCTTCAGTTGGCTCCTGTCCTGCCTTCTGTGAGCTCCACCTTCTGGGCCCCACAGAGCCGCCAGCCCCCAGCAGCCATTCACCTGCTCCTTGAGTGCAGAGTGACCCGTTCTTGGCCTGGCGTTGAGAGTTGGAGGACAGAGCTCCCAGTTTTCTCAGCTCCTTCTAAAGAATAATAACACTATAGCTAATAGTAATAAGGTGCTTACCACGCGTCAGGCGCCCCTTCCACTCTTCCCTGCGTATGAACTCATTAAATCTCCATATTAGCCTTTGGAGGCCCATCCTTGTGCAGCTTATAGGTGAGAAACTGAGGTCTGCGTCCAGTAACCAGCCCAAGGTCATGTACCCAGCACAGCCCTGTAGGGACACAAGCCTGGTGGCCTGACTCAGAGTCCCGCCCCTTCTACGCACGGATGGCTTCCGGTCTGTGTCCTTAGGGTGAGACAATCCCATTTCACAGATGGAGAATGAAAGAGCCCTTGAGACCCAGCGCCCCGGAGTAGCAGAAGCCTTGGGCTCTGGAGCCTGGCGTGGGACACCAGCACGGCCGGCGCCGCCCGGGTGTCTGTGTGGAGTCCTCGGAGATGGCTGGGGAGCAGAGCCCAGCCTGATTGATGAGCCGGCTCCAGAGTCCATCGCTCACTCCCCGGCCAGGCCACCGCCTGCCTTCCGCATGCTGATTTCCTGATCCACGGGGTAGAAGAAGGAGGTGCCCGCTTGTGCTGCTGAGAAGGAGGGGTGGGCAGTCGGGGGACCCTGCACGCAGGGCAGGCTCCTGCCTGTGGGTCTCTGGGAAGACCCCCCTGCCAATCGTGTAGCTCCCGCCGTGCAGCCAGGCTGCCATGGCTGGGCCATGGCTTCTCTATCTGCTCTCGGGGGCTATCTTTAGCAGGCCAGAGCCAAGCACAGCTAGGGACACCATTCATCAGCGGGTCACCCGTTAGCAGCTCCTGATGAGAAGCAGCGCCAGCCGCCTGAAGCCCATCTCGGAGGCAGCGCAAGGCAGCTGGGCTCATCACTCCACAGCTCAGCTCAGCGCCTCCGGTGCCGGGAGCTTCTCTCTCCACCCTGAGGCCCAGGGAGCCCAGCGCCAATGCTCTGTCTTGCTGTGTCAGAGCTAGCTACGGCAGGGCGGCCCCAGAACCCAGGCCCAGCGCCCGCTCCCCTCCTGGTCCTAAGATCCCTCCTGGGGCTCTGAGCACCTTGAACCTCTCTAGGCCTTCAGCTCCTCCTGCGTCAGTGAGGTGTAGTGAGGCAGGCTTCTGAGGGTGGTTGGGAAAGGGAGTTAGTGTAACAAAAGTACCAGCCCACAGTAAGTGGCTTGTGTTCAAAAATATGAATGAAGCGGGCGTGGCGGCACAAGCTTGTAATCCTAGTCCTTGGGAGGCTAAAACAGGAGGATCGCAGGTTCACAGCCAGCCTCTGCAACTTAGGGAGGCTCTCAGGAACCTAGTGAGACCCTGTTTCCAAATAAGAAATAAAATCAGCCCGGGGGTATAGCTTGGAGGTAGAATGCCTCTGAATTCAATCCCTAGTACCAAAAGAAATTAGTTTAAAAAATAAATTTAGAAAGCCAGGCGTGGTGGCGCACGCTTGTAATCCCAGCATTTGGGAGGCTGATACAGGAGGATCGCAGTTTGCAGACAGCCTCAGCTACTTAGTGAGGCCCTTTTCAACTCAGTGAGACTCTGTTTTAAAATAAAGAAAATAAGGCTGGAGGTGTAGCTCAGAGGGAGAATACCCCTGGGTTCCATCCCCACTACCATAAAAATAAATAATATTATTATTATTATTATTATTATTATTATTATTATTATTATTATTATTGTTTGGTGGTACTGGGGTTCCTGGAAACCCTCCTACCTCCAGGGTACACTCCCAGTACCTATTTTTATACTTTTTTTTTATTTGGAAACGGTCTCTTAAGCCAGCGAGGCTGGCTTCAAACCTGTGTGATCGTCCTGTCTCCACCTCCCAAGCGCGGAGATTACAAGTGTGCGTCACCATGCCCGGCATAAATTAATAAATTTTAAAAATAAAAGAGAGTTGAATGTAGTGGCCCATGCTTGTATTCCCAGTACTTGGGAGGCTGAGACAGGAGGATCACAGGTTTGAGGACAGCCTTAGCAACATGATGAGACTCTTAGCGATCTAGCAAGACCCTGTTTCAAAACAAAAAGTAAAATAAAATAAAATAGGGCTAGGGTGTAGTTCCGAGGTAGAATGCCCCTGGGTTCTATCCCCAGTACCACATACACACACACAAGAATGAAACGTCCCACCGGGCTGTGTACAGAGACGGGAGGCTGGCTGTTCAGCACCCTTATCCCAGAGCACCGAGTGCTCCTCCGCGGGCTCCTCCACTGGAGCCTGTTTCTCTACCTGCTCCTGGGAAGGGTTGGTCTGGGTCTCTGGCAGCCAGGTCTGTGGGGCAGCCCAGGTAGCCCTGGCTCCCTTTGGGGTCAGCCTGTGACCCCGGCTCAGCCCGCCCCTCCCCTGAGATTGTGTTGCCCACCAAGGCCCAGCGCACTGACCGCCCTCTGCTCTCTCTCCAGCGCCTGGACTTCGAATCCCAGCCCGTGCACACCGTGGTCCTGGAGGCCCTCAACAAGTTTGTGGACCCCCGCTTCGCCGACCTGGGCACGTTCCGCGACCAGGCGATCGTGCGCGTGGCGGTGACGGACGTGGACGAGCCCCCCGAGTTCCGGCCGCCCTCCGGCCTCCTGGAGGTGCAGGAGGACGCGCAGGTGGGCTCCCTGGTCGGCGTGGTGACGGCGCGGGACCCCGACGCCGCCAACCGGCCCGTCCGGTGAGACCCCCGCCCGGGGCCGACGCCTGCTGCCTGCTCTCACCATCGCCCACCACAGACCACGGGCGGGGGGGAGGCGGCTGCACGGGGTGCGGGGAGGCGGCTGCGTGGGGCTTGGTTGCAGAGAAAGGGTCGGGGAGCCCAAGAGCTAAGAAGCAGAGGAGGGAAAATTCAGAGGCAGGGGAATTGAGGACAAGGAGAGAGAGCCAGACCAGATGAAGGGCAGAGAGAACTGAGCTGGCCCCACATCCTCTCTATCTACGCAGGTCCCCTGTGCTACTGCTGGTCCCTGAGTCTAGAATATTCTAGACCTGCTGTCCCCCAGGGTTCATCCTCTCACTTCTCTGGCTCGAAAGCCACCCTCAGCAAGGCCTCTTCCTAAACATCATTCCCACCCCAGCATCCTGCCCTAACACTTCAGGTCCCGTTCCTCGCTGGCCATCTCCCGGCCTTCATGGCCATCTCATGTGCCCTCCGATGGCTCCCCCTGAGAGGTGAGCCCCAGGAGGGTAGAGACTTACACCAACCTGCTCCCCGCAGTGTCCTCAGGGCCTAGCCCAGCGCCTGCTACTCACTGACGCCCATCAGTATATGGCCAACGGATGAAATTAAAAATAGTGAGACTAAGAGAAAGGCAGAAACAGACTCACAGAGATGTGGAGAAACCAACGGCGAGAGGGAGAGGTCAGAGAGAAACCGGAGGAGCCTGAGAAACGGAGAAAGGCGCCTTGGAGAGGGAACCTGAGAGGGAAGAAGCAGATCCAGAGAGACAGAGGCGAGGGACAGGGAGCGCTGGGGGCAGGATCCTCGGCAGAAGAAGGTCAGAGAGGAGGCTAGGACCAGCAGAGGCAGGGCGGGCGCACCAAGTAATGCCGGCCTGTGGGAGGCTGAGACAGGAGGATTGGCGGTTTGCTGCTGGACTCAGCAACTTAGTGAGACCCTGTTTCAAAAGGAGGGAAGGAGGGAGGGAGGGAGGGAGGGAGGGAGGGAAGGAAGGAAGGAAGGAAGGAAGGAAGGAAGGAAGGAAAAGGGAAAGGGAGGGGAGGCTGGAGGTGTATCTTGGAGATAGAATGCCCTAGGTTCAATCCCCAGTAGACACACACACACACACACACACACACACACACACGCACGCGCGCGCGGAGAAAAGGAGAGAGAGGGAGGGAGGAGCAAGCCATAGCAGAAACCGATCCAGAGGAGGGGTCAGGGTGGTTTGGCCAGCGTCAGATGGGTGGGGAAGAGGCTCTGGGGCTCCCCACTTTTTCCCTAAAAACCCTGAACATAGCCCATGAGTGATCCCTGGGCCGGTTCTGGGCCTAGCCTTGCGCTGGGCATTGAGGAGAAGGTGCGGGAAAGTTAACTTAAAGATCTGTGCTTTGCACGATTCCAGAGGATAACGTGTCCACCGGCACATGTCTGAACAGTGCTCTTGGGACTGTCTCGTGCCCAGCCTGTGCAAGCCTCCACGGCAGCCCTGGGTGGTGACACAGAGACGCGATGCTGCCCACCTACCCACAGGCGCTCAGGCTGGGGATAGCGTCGGGGGCCTGGGAAGACCCCGGGAGGGGCCGGGAATTTAACTGAGCCGGGCAGCTGGCTCTGGTTAGGTGTAGACAGCAGGGGAGGGCATTTTGACGAGGAGTGGTGCATGCAGATGTGGAAAGGCAAGGTGGTGGTCGGTGTGCCTGGGGAGAGCAGGGGTGGGTGCAGGGCACAGTGAGCCTCAGGGGCAGGCCAGGAGCTCAGGCTGAGCCCCCTCCCACCTGCCAGACACCCCCTTTGCCTCTGCCCAGTTTCAGACCTCTGGGGAGGCAGGTGGCCCGTCCATTGGGCAGCTGAGGCCCGGGTGGGGGAGCGGCACAGGCTCTGTGGGTAGGGCCCTGGCGGGGCCTCCTCTGCTCCTCTCCCTGTCGTCACTCCCCCTGCCCTTCTGTTTCCTCCCCTTCCCTCCTCTCTGGCTTCCTCCTCTTCTGCTTTTATCTGCACTGAAAGGGCCAACTTTGAAACCTCCTCACCTCCTTTCATCTCTCTTTGCCGGCCCCTTCCCCAGGGCTCCTCAGAAGCAGGAGGCTCAGAGAAGCTGAGACAGGTCCAATTTAGCACCACAAATGTTTACTCCCTGCTCCAGGCAGCGCAGGCCTGGGGCTACGGCAGGAGGACTCAGTCAAGGGCGGAGCTGGGGTGGGCCTCCAGGAGCCCGAGGCCAGTGGGGGCTGTGCGGGCAGAGAAGGGGTCATCTCAGGGCGGGCCCAGCTCCAGGGCTCTGAGGGCCACTGGGCCACTTTGGGCACTGTTCCATGAAATGAGGAAGCATAATAAGATAGATCCCTGGCCACCTGGAGTTTGCCTTTTCTGGGGAGGGGGACAGTCAACTAATGGTTTACACTGATAAGAGCTATAAAGACAGTAACAGGTGAGGAGGGATTGGGGCCACGTTAGATTGAGTGACATCCGGATCTGAATCACTGAGTTAACCAGGCAAAGATGTGGAAGAGAGCATCCAGGGAGAGGTCCAGCCAGCGCAAAGGCCCTGAGGCAGGCAGAAAGAGAGTTGGTATATTCCTGGAAGTGCAGAAATGAAACAGCATCCTGGGAGACTTTGCTCAGCACACGCTGCAGGGCCCGGGGACACGGGCTGCCCAGAGTAACTTCCTGCACCTCTGCACCGCAGAGTGGGTGGTGCCTGGCGCGGTGCATCTACCCCTGCAGAGGTATTGTGCTCATGTTACTGATGAGGAGTCCCGGAGGGGACGTGACTTGCCCACGGGCACCCAGCTCAAAGGGCAAGGGCCAAGATTTAGCTCTGGCGGACTGCCAGCCTCACGGGCTTCCACCCTTGGAGTTCTCTGTGGTCAGTACAGCTCCTGACTGTGTGCAGCGCCCTTTCCTGTGCCTGGACCACAAGGACGGGCCAGACACAGGCCACTGGAAGGCCAGGTGCCCATGCACACGGTTTCTGGCACAGCGCGGGGACGCAGCCTGGGCTCCTTGGCCTGCCCTCGAGGCTCACCATGCCCTCCCTCCTGTGTGCATGGGGCCAGTGACAGTCCCGGGCCCAACAATGGGGAGCTCAGTGGAGGGGGCCACAGGTTTCTCCCTGGTGGTCCTGGACAGTGAGACAGCTGGCCAGAGCAGAACAGGGGCCAGGCAGGGAGATCAGCCAGGTGGCCGCCCAGCGGGTGTGGCGGGAGACGGGATGGAGTGGCATCTGGGGACAGGCTCTGAAGGACCTTGAATGTCAGGTGAAGGAGTGGGACTTTATCCTACAGCCAGTGGGGAGCCTCAGAAGGCTCTAGAGGGAGGGAGGAGAGGGCTCAGATCTCTGGATCAGGCAGCCATGCAGACAGACCGGCCATTATGAGCCCAGCCACTTCCCACCGGCCCTAGCCCCATTGTGAGTCTCCTTTGAACATCAAAACCAGTCCACATGGGACCCGTGGAAGCCATCACCGCCTCCCCCCAACCCCACCAGCAGTATAAAGTGCATGCGCTTTGGAGTCAGAGAAAACCTGGGTTCAAATTGTAGAATTCTGAGCAGGTCACTGCACCCCCTTCTGAACTTAAGTTTCCCTGTCTCTAAAATGGGCATCATGACAGGCATCTGGCCTCGCTTGTCATGGCCTCACTAGCAGGTGTTAAATGTCTACTACACACCACGTCGGTGCTCAGTGCTCCCAGGGTTAGGAGGAGGATTAAGTGCTTGGCGCACAGTAGACTCTCAAGAAATGCACATGATATTTTTCTTGGTGAGCTGGACACTCGTATTTTCCTCTTCGTTCTGCAGACAGTACCGACCACAGACAACTTCCCAGGCACTGCGTGCGGGCCTTTGAGTGTGTGTCTTCAAGGGGAGACAGACAGCTGGGCGTGGTGGCGCACCCTTGTAATCCCCGTGCTTGGGAGGCAGAGACGGGAGGATCGCATAGGTTCGAAGCCAGCCACGCTGGCTTAAGAGACCCTGTTTCCAAATAAAAATGTAAAAATAGGTCTGGGAGTGAAGCCCAGAGGCAGAAGGGCTTCCAGGAACCCCAGCACCACCAAAAAAAAGTGGGAGACAGACAGAGGGGCGGAGTGAGCGGAGAGCCCTCGATGGGCAGGGCGCAGGCTTTGGACTGGAGTGGGTGCCGCCCCACTAGCGGTTGGACAGGTGCTGCGCCCTTCAGCTGGCACACGTATGTGTTGGTGAGCCCAGCACACAGGAACACCAGAAAGCCTGCCACGCATGAGCCGGCAGCACGATTGTCATGCCAGCGTGCGTTACATACGCACATATTTATGTGCCAAACGTCATACGTTCACCCAGGCCGGGACCTGTACCCCTCCTCTCCCCACCCTAACCTCAACAGCCGCAGCTGCTCCTAGTGCCCAGGTTGTGACAGCTGAACCTGGGGTGACAGGACCTGGGGATTTGGGAGCTCACGCAGGTCAAGCCCTGTAAATAAAAACGAGAGTGGCTCCCATACCGTGCGGCAGGAGCGAGCACTTTCTTTCTTGTTTTGTTGGTGCTTATTTATATTTACTTACTGGCCTTTATGTATTGGTAGTCACCTGTCTCGGTGTCATGCCCAGCCTGCGAGGGGGGCATTCTTATCTCCATTTTTAGAGAAGGAAACTGAAGAACGGAGAGGTCAAGTGACTCGCACAAGGTCACACCGCTAGGCTCCAGGCAGAGGGGCGTCAGGTCTGTGCACTGACCAGCGTTCCCAGTTTTCCTTGCACACACAGCGCTTGCACACCCACCCCCACACTAGCCTACATATACTCTCTCGCTCCCCCCTCCACCCACACCTGCTCCAGAACCCTTGCCGCCTTCAGGGTCCAGCCGGCTAAATGAGAAGCAGCAACAGGCCCCAGCTGCCTCCGTCCTCCTCGGGTCACAGGGGGCGTCCCAAGGTCCACCGGCGGGTGCCACCCCCCCCCCGGGCACACGCAGGCCACACACGGGCACAGGAGGAAGCAGATTTTTCTGACTTGCGGTTACAATGACCACAGTTCCCACTTGTGACTTTCCTGGAACTTGGCTCTGCACACCGCACTGCATTCCACCCTCCCTGGGAACTTGCGGGGCAGGATGAACCCCTCCAAGATGAAAGGGGCTTGTCTGGGGTGGTGCGGACCTGGCTCCAGACCCAGGGTGAGCAGCTGCCGCTTGAGCCTTTGCCAGTGCAACTGCAGACACACACACACACACACACACACACACACACACACACACACACACGCGCGCGCGCTTTCCAGGAACACAGGCCAGTAATATGGCCCTGCACACGAGGTGCACGGTCCCCCCAAACCCCACATCTGCCAGGCCCCAGCCCTTCCCACCCTCCCTTGCACTCACTCGCTGGCTCCCTGGGCTGGACCAGAAACACCTGTGTTCAGCCAGCCAGCCACGCTGACCGGCAGCCCAAGTCTTTAGCTGGTTAATGGCCGTGAGAGCCACAGCCTTGGGGACAGCTGCCTCCACTAGGTTCCAGCCCCTCCCTGCCCCTCTAGGAAGGAACAAAAAAAAAAAATGGAGGTGGAGGAGGAGAAAGAGGAGAAAAGAGGAGAAGAGAGGAAGGTGGTGACGCCCTCGCATAAGCCCTGCCCTCTCCTGGCCCTCACCCACCTGTGGAATCCCAAGGATATCCAAGTCTCCTTCCAGCCAAACCACACTAGGAGTCCCCTTCGGCCTCCTTTGGACTCAGACACCTAACAGGGCCAGGTAGGGGCACAGGGGACCTGTGGCTCCCGGCATTGATCCAACACGCCAGGAAGAGCCTCTCAGTGTAGGGTCTCACATGTGGGTACCCCAGGCAGGGCCAGTCGCTAGCCCACATGGCACCTTTGTGTAAGTAAGAAAAAGGAACTGGGTGTGGTGGCTGGCGCACGTCATCCCAGCATTCGGGAGGCTGACACTGGAGGATCGCGGTTCGCGGACAGCCTCAGCTACTTAGTGAGGCCCTCTGCAACTCAGTGAGACCCTGTTTCAAAATAAAGAATAAAAAATAGGGCTGGTGGGGTAGCTCCCAGGTAGAATGCCCCTGGGTTCCATCCCCAGAAGAGAGAGAGAGAGAGAGAGAGAGAGAGAGAAAGAGAGAGAAAGAAAAAAGAAAAAGGCCCCCTTTTGAGAAGATAGTCCCTGCCTAGGACACCTGGCTAGCTAAGCAAAAGGCTGGCTGGACTCCATCTCCTCCTTCCTGTTCAGCCTGGTACCTTGTACTAGATGCAGCCTGCACAGCCATGCTCTGCAAGCCCTAAGCTTGGCAAGCTGCCTCTCAGAGCCTCGGTCTGTCCACAAAGCGGGGAGATGCGCCAGCCTCGCAGGATGATGGCAGGACCCTTGTCCATCTCCTTTTCAGGGTTCCCCCGGTGCCTAGCACAGAGTGGTACAATTGATGTTTGGGGCAGGAAGGAGTACAGCAAACTGTACTGGTTGGGGCGGGGAGGGAGGAGGGCATCTACAAACTGTCGAGCCATGCTAGGGAAGGATGACTATCTTGGTCTGAACCTCCCAGGTCAGGGCGACCCGAAGCAGTTTAGCGGCCTAAGGACAGGAAGGATCATTAGGCCTGGGATCTGGGAGGCCAGCGTTTAATGCCCACCTAGCCTGTGGGCACCGCACTCTAGTTGGCCTTCAGCCCTCTACACAGGTAGATATGAACAGCCTCAGGACTGCGCCCTGCCCAGCCCCTCCCCAGCTGGCACCATAGTGCCGCGCCAGGATGAATCCCCCCATTTTCCAGCAAAAAGACAGGGAGGTACAGGCACCTGTCCCAGAAGAAGCCACAGATGCTTCAAACCCAGCTCAGGGCCCTGCAGCCCGCCCGTCGCTCCGGGTCCGCAGGCCTGGGCCTCGGTTTCCCTGTCCGGGATTGGAGGCAGGGCACTTCCTCCGGCCTGGGGGAGGAGGGGCCCGGGCTGCGCCTCCCCCTGCTGCACAATGCGCCTTTGTCTGCGGAGCTGCCGCTGCTCCCCCACCAGTGTTATCAGCGCCGGGAAGCGGCGGCCAGCGCTGGCGGGGCCTCTCCGGGCCGCCGCCACCCGAGACATGTGTTGGACACGGGCCTTTCAGGCCTGGAGCCGCCGCACAAAGGCCCGGGAAGAAGGCGGAACAAAGGGGCTTTTTCACGCAGCAACTGAAAAGCCGCAGATTAGCTCCTGCGCCGCTGCGCAGGCGGGAGAAGCTGGCGACCGTGCCCAGACCTCTCCCCATGCACGGAGGCCGGGCCCTGGCCTCGGGCCTCCACCCTGACCGCCTGAAAAGCCTCTACCGCCACAACTGACCACCCCTCTCCGGCTCAAACGCCCCCATCGGCTCCCCAGACCTCGTCAAAGTCCCGGATTCTGCGGCCTCGTGTCCTGGCACCCAACTCACTCGCTCTCCATTTCCCGGCCGTGATTATTTTATACCATTAACCTTTCTCTGAATAATTCCCATCCGCCTTGTGTCCCCACTGGCCGGAATGCCAGCCCCAGTCCCTTCCTGGCGGTCAGGCCCAGTTCTAGCGTCGGCTAGTTTGGAAAGATTAGAAAGTCTGTAAGCAAGCCAGGCAGCCTGCCTACTTCAGTGACAGCGTGGGGCGCGGATTGCCATGGGCCCCACTGCCCAGCCGAGGCACAGCCAGGCCGAGGGCGGCCAGGCAGCTGGGTGCAGGCCCGGTGTGCTCCTGCCCTCCTCCCTCGGCTGGAGAGGGCTTCTCTGCCCCTCGTGTTGCGGCTGGGGGGGGAGGGGTCTCTGTCTTGGGGTAGGGCTGGGGAGGTCTTAGGCATGGGCTCCATCGGGCACTGGGGCACCTTCATTCAGCCTGGTCCTGCGTCCCTCAGGTACGCCATCGACCGTGATTCGGATTTGGACCAGATCTTCGATATCGATGCAGACACGGGCGCCATCGTGACCGGCAAGGGGCTGGACCGCGAGACGGCCGGCTGGCACAACATCACGGTGCTGGCCATGGAAGCGGGTGAGCTGGGTGGCATTCCCAGGCAACCATGGGGCGGGGCAAATGCTGGGGGCGGGGCCAAGGGGGGGGTGGAGCAAGGCTGGGCTGTCTGTCAATGTGTGTGGGCGGAGTCAAGGGTTGGGGTGGGGCAAAGAGTATGCATCTGGCAAAGCTCAGACCTGGGTGGGTGTGGGCAACAGCTGGGCTCCGAGCCCCGTGGGTGGTGGTGCACGCTTGTAAACCCAGCATTTGGGAGGCTGAGACGTGAGGACAGGCTCAGCTACTTAGCGAGGCCTTCTGCAACTCAGTGAGATCCTGTTTCAAAAATAAAGAATAAAAAAATGGGGCCGAGGGTGTAGGTAGGACATAGAATGTCCCTGGGTTCCATCCCTACGACTGAAAAAAAAAAAAATAGCTGGTCTCTGGGTCAAAAACCCAGGAGCGGTCTCAAGCCGAAGGGATAAGGCTAGTGTTGAGGGCAGCCTCTCTTGTTTATTGAGCAACTATTAAGTACACACCATGTCCTAGCACCTAGGAAAACCGCCCTAACCTCTCCAGAAAGAGCTAGGCCACCAGGGGACTGAGACAAAGCCTGTCCACAGGATGTCACAGGACGTGTGTGCTCAGAACAGGGAGGGAGGGGAGCATTGTTCTCCTAGAGAGAGGCCGCCTGGGAGAAGACTGGGGACAAAGACCGCAGCAGAGTGAGCCTTGACGGCTCTCATGCAGTGGGAACAGACCGTGCAAAGGCCCTGAGGTGGCAGCTGCCTGGGTGCTGGAGGAGGGGCCAGGGGCTGACTGGGGGAGGGGTGAGCAGCCCAGGAATCACCCTCAGGGGGTCTTTGGACACTACTCCAAGAGGCAGAGTGGGGGGCCTAGCCTGGGGCAGCAGCGAAGAAGGAGGAAGTGGCTGGCTTTGGGGCACAACAGGTGGTGAGAGGTGGGTCAAGGGCCACTCTGCGGTGCTTGGCCTCAGTTGCCCTTGTGCCACAGGCAGTTTGGCATAGCTGAGAAGTTTCTGGAAGTGTGTGTGTGTGTGTGTGTGTGTGTGTGTGTGTGTGTGTGTGTGTAAGAGAGAGAGCAGCCAGAAAAGTATGAACAAAAGATGATAAGGCCATAAGGGTGGGAACAGAGACGCAGGATTAGCGGGCACCACTCAGGGGACACGAGCCGGGCCTGCTCTGCCAACCCCTGCCCTCCAGGTGTGTGTGCCAGGAGCCCACAGCACTGCCCTTTCATGCTCAAGCACCAGGAGCACAGCGGATCTTCTCCTGGAGCCTCGGGCTGCAGGTGGACACGGATCCACTGCCTCCCCTCCGCTCCAGGCCCCGCTGCCCCAGCCAGCCCCCCCCCTGCTGGCCTGGCCTCCTCCCACTTCCCAGGCCCGCAGCCCGGTCCAGGCGAGGAAGTCCCTAGGCTGAAGTTCCCCTTCCTCTCTTTCAACTGCAGTTTAAAAGAAAATACAAAGCCGGCTCGAACCTTAGTGCCTGCTGCTCCCAGCCTTTGAATCCACTCCCGCTCCGCTTGAAAGAGATAACAGCCATGGCTGGAGAGGAAGTGGCGCTGGACTGGGGAGAGCCCCCCAACCTGCTCCCCCGACAGCCAGGGAGGAGGCCCCTGCTGCCCACAGAGCCAGGGGGCAGCGCCTGGCTGGCAGACACGCCGCCTCTCCTACCCACAAAGGCACATGCCTGCCGGCCTGGCGTCCTGCACGACGGCCCGTTTCAGCCCGAGGAGTCCCAGTTAGGCCAGCGGGTCTCCAGTTAGGGGACATCACACTTCTACCCAGTGGGTCTCTTTCAGAAGCAAGCGTGTGTAGGGCTATGATACCGCTGCGCGGAAGACAGAATGCCACAAACCCTTGCCGAGTTTACCCAACATGCATTCCGGGCTCAGTGCCGTCCAGCAGGTACGTTTCTCGAATCCTGACCCCGTAGTGTGGTCAGCATCCGTTTACACGTGGGAACACTGGGGCTCAGCGTTAGGCGGCTCGGCCGGGGGCGTGTGAGATGCCCACCGTGTTGGCACGGCTCCTTCCGCTGCATTGCTGAGCGGCCTTCCGTTTGTCCAGATCCCCAGCCCCAGCCTGTCTCGCTCCACAGCCGGCTGCCCTTCCAATCACAGCCCCTCGCACAAAATCAGGAGCCGTAGAGGGGGCTTGGTGACGAAGGCCTATAATCCCAGTACCTAGGAGGCTGAGACAGGAGAGTCGCAAGTTCAAGGCCAGCTTCCGGGGCTTAGCAAGAAACTCCACAATTTAGCAAGACCCTGTTTCAAAATGAAAAGTAAAAAGGACTGAGATTGTAGCTCAGAGGTAGAGTGTTCTGAGTTCAGTTGCTTGTACCAACTAATAATAATAAATTAAAATTTTTTTTTAAAAAGCTGGGCCTGGTGGCACATGCTTATAATCCCAGCATTTGGGAGGCTGAGACAGGAGGATCACGGTTCTCCGACAGCTGCAGCTACTTAGCAAGTCCCTTTGCAACTCAGTGAGACCCTGTTTCAAAATGAAAAATAAAAAATAGGGCTGGGGGTGTAGCTCGGAGGTAGAATGCCTCTGAGTTCCATCCCCAGTACCACACACATACACACACACACACAAGTTGTGACGAATAACCCACCCACTCTACCTTGTTTCTGTGAAACAAGGACAAAATTATTATTGCCATTTTACTGATGAGGAATCAGAGGTGCAGGTTGGAGCGATGGTGGCCCTTGGCCCTGGAACCACAGGGCAAGTCCAAATCCATGCACACCCGGGGCTGGACCCCAGACCTCCCGCCTCTGTAGGAGCCAGCCTGGGCCCCCGAGTGCGGCGGCCAGGGGCCTGCCCGGCCCTGCGTCCTTCTGCCAGACCATCCATTTGGCTTCCTCAGAAACAGAAGGGATGAGCAGGGGGTCACGGCGGCCCCGCCTGCTCCCAGGCGTAACAAACAGGAGGCGACAAGAATCAGAGGGGAAATATTTATACACAGCAGCGGAGCTCTGTGAGCACCTCCGAGAATGTCGTGCTGAGCCCGGAGCCTCCACCTGTCAGACCGCATTACCTCAAAGGCTCCCGACCCACTTAGTATGCCGGCTCCCCTCTCCCCGAACTTCTGAGTCATCCATTCTGCCCATGCAGGCGCTCCTTCCTCTGACATTATCTTTAACGTTTTGTAATCATGAAATATTAATGACCAATATTGAATTTAAAGTACGATTTGTGTCTGGATCCTCCGGTAGAAAGGGCGGTTGTAGAGGGATGGTCTTCAAAGAGATGGGGGCGGGGGCCGTGGGGAGGCTGGGGTGGGCTGCACCCCGCTGGGCTGGAGGGGTGATGTCTAGCTGGCCAGGACAGCAGAGGGTTAGCCAGACCAGCTAGAGGCTCCCCCATCTGGGTGACCCCTGGGGCCAGCCCGTGTCTCCCCCCACCCCGCCCCTCATGTTTTCCTTCTTACACAAAGCACGCTTCGCGACTCAGAGATGCATCTGTGTGTGTTTAGCTCTGAGCTGTGTCTGCGGCATCCACGTGGTCTAGGCACACAGTAGGTGCGTCAATATTTACTAAGGGAATGAAGGACCGGGCTTGTGCACCCAGGTAGGAAGGGAGGCAGGGCGGCTGCGGGAGGAGGGCTGGAGGGCCTCTCAGCGCCCAGGGCTTGGGGGGCCGCTCCTCCTGTCACCCTGGGGTGCTCATCTCTAAAAGAGTGAGAAGTATACCTACCTTAGTGGATGGCTATAGAGATGGTGTGTGTGTGTGTGTGTGTGTGTGTGTGTGTGTGTGTGTGTGTGTGTGAGAGAGAGAGAGAGAGAGAGAGAGAGGAGAGAGAGAGAGAGAGAGGAGAGAGAGAGGAGAGAGAGAGGAGAGAGAGAGGAGAGAGGAGAGAGAGAGGAGAGAGAGAGTGAGAGAGAGAGAGAGAGGGGGGGGGAGAGGAGAGAGAGAAGAGAGAGAGACTGACGGAGGGAGGGAGGAGAGAGAGAGAGAGAGAGAGAGAGAGAGAGAGAGAGAGAGAGAGAGAGAGAGAGGTGTGCACCAGATATTGAACCCAGGGGCATTCTACCTCTGAGCTGAACCTTATTTTATTTTTATTTTGCCTTATTTTATTTGATTACAGTACTGGGGATGGAACCCAGGGGCATTCTACCTCCGAGCTACACCCACAGCCCTATTTTTATTCTTTATTTTGAAACAGGGCCTCACTGAATTGCAAAAGGCCTCACTAAGTAGCTGAGGCTGTCTGCAAACCACGACCCTCCTGTCTCAGCCTCCCGAATGCTGGGATTGCATGCGTGAGCCACCACGACCGGCTCTTATTTTGTTTTTTATTTTGAAACAGGGTCTTAATAAGTTGCCATCCACTGGCCTTGAACCTGGGATCCTCCTATCTCAGCCTTCCAAGTACTGGGATCACAGGCACGCTTCCATGCCTAGTAGATAGTAAATATTGATAAGAGCAGCTTCTGCAGGGCAGGATGGTATATGCCGGAATACCAGTACTAGGAGGCTGGGACAGGAGATCACAGGTTTGTGGCCAGCCTCAGCAATTTAGCGAGGCCCTCCACAACTTAATGAGACCCTGTTTCAAAATAAAACTATATAAAATAAAATAGTGCTGGGGGTATAGCTTGGAGGTAGAATTCCCCTAGGTTCAGTCACCAGTACCACCCAAAACAAAAACAAAACAAAAACCAATCTGTTTCTATTTATTTAAAGCTTAAAATGCACCAGATAGGTGCTGAGTGTTTTATATAGAACCTAAGACCCCCAGGAATCAGAAGTCACATGCAAGTGCCTAGCCTGGTGCCTGACACACGCAGGCAGGACGGTAGGGAGAGAGAGAACGGCTAAGACCAGGGACTGCAGCCCTGCACACGTCTCCCAGCTGGGGAGACTGGGGCCAGCTGAGGAAGGAATGGTCTGCCCATGAGACTGGACTTTGGGGGACCCTAGAGAGACCTGTGGAGGCCGGAGAAAGGAGCGGGTTAGAGCACCTTTGAGCAGCAGGGCGCTCCTCCAGGGCCCCCCATGTCTATTCTCAGCCACTCTTTCTCAGGAGCCTCTTGTCAGTTGCCCCAGGCAGCTCAGGCTGGGCACTGGGGCCTGGTCATCGACAGGCTTGGCTGCGGTCCTGGAGCTCACGGGGAGACCAGTCTGCAGTCAGTGACGGCGAGAGTCCAAGTCAGGGGGGGCTGTGGGGTTCCTGAGGAGCAGGGAAGGACCGGCCCACCCAGAGAGGGACAGAGGAGGGGATGTCTGAGATGTCTGAGGTGGTCTCAATGGCCAAGGCAGGCTTTCGGGGTGTACAGGAGATTGAGGTAGTCTTGGCAGAAAGATCCCCCAAAACCATACCGAGGCATGGTGGCCCCTGCCGGTTCTGCTGCAGCTGGGGCAGGGGGATGGCTGGATCCCGTGCTGAGATGAGGGTGTGCTGCTCAGTGGCACTTGTGTGCAAGAAGGCACTTGTGTGTTCCCCGAGGACGCAGACATCTCCCTGAGGCGCTGGGGAGCCAGCACAGGCCTTTGAGCAGAAGGTGCTGTGAGCAGCTCTGGGCCCCCTCATTCCCTGGGGCTCTTGGGGAGGGAGCCCCGGGGAGGCTGGGGGTATCTGGGGCACGGGAGGGGCTGCTTTGAGAGGGGACGAGCTCCCCATCACCAGAGGTGTGTACATCTGGCCTGGGCTCCTTTCGCACTGGGCAACAGCTGGGGTCCTGTGCACCTGCTACCTAACCGATGCTGAGGGGGATGGAGCTTTAGTGCTGTCCACGGACACGCATCCAGGACCCGCTCCACCTCTAGGGAAGGACATCTCCTGTTCCTCCTATCCCCCAAATTCTAAAGACGCCATGATTTCAGGGGCCCCATTTCACCCTGAAGTCCTCCCATCCAGTGGGGGAATAAACTGGCCCAGCAAGGTCAAAGTCTCCCTTCTCACCTGGAAGGAGGGTCCGGGTCCTGGACAAAGGCGGGCTCCCCAAACTCCTGCTCCATGAAGAGACACGGGTTCCCCCGGCTGTCCCACACCCTCCTCCCGAGCACCCCACCTGCCCACCGGGCCCTCCTCCCTCCTGCTGCCTGTCTTGGCAGCGGTAATTGGGATGATCAATCTTCCTGCCCAGCTGACCAGCTCGAATCAGAGCCTGGTGTTCAGATGCAATTTAACTCCCTGGGGAGGGGGGCTGGGAGGGCCACAGGGAGAGGGCCCATGGGCGCCCCTGCCTGCCAGCCCTAGGTGGAAAGGAGACACCTCACAGCTGCCTGCTCCTCCCCCCATTTCTCATGCTGATGCCCCCACCCACTCCCTCTTTCTGTCTCCGGCTTTCTCTTTCTCTGCAGTAGCCAAGGAGGGCCATGGCATGCGCCCCATTTGTTTTGCAGGTGAGATGTTGGCCCCCAAGAGAGCCGGGGATGCGTGTTCTGTGGCGGGACCCTGCAGCAGTGCTCTGGCCACAAGCCCTTGCTCCGCGTCCCCTCCCCAGCACCCCTCTTGGAGCTCAGAACAGGGACCCCCATACATTCATTTGGCACGTCTTTATTAAGCGCCTACTGTATGCTGCGCGCGCAGCCCGCCAAGAGACGAAAGCTCTGCTTCTGTCCTGGGGAGGAGCGAGATGGGCGCGCTGAGTTAGGACGCAGAGGATGCTGGAAGGATGCTGTGGGGAGAGTCAAGAGAGGAGTCCATGAGTCAGGGACGGGGAGGGATAGGTCAGGAGGAACCGCAGGAGGAGCCCACCGGAGGCAGAGGCGCGTTGCTCCAACACTCTGAGCAGGCTTCCTCCTCAGCAACACAGAGAGATACTAGTCCCCACCTCCCACGGGGGGTCGACAGGGTGAACAGGGAGGCGCAGGCCCTGCTCTGTGGCAGGTTCTTCCTTACGATTGCTGCCACCCAGCACCTTCCTCTGGTCCCCAGGCCAGGCCCCATTTCCTCTTCCTTCCCACTGACCCCCAGGTGCACCCCAGCCTCTTGCTTAGTTTGGGCCAAATGCCAGGTGAGTGACTCTGCAGGGGCCTGGATCTTCCTTGGAAGAGGTCTTTAGCCTCCCCTCCCACCCCAGGGCTTTTGTACATGCTGACCCCACTTTCTAGAGCAATTTCCCTTCTTACCCCCCTATGCCCAGTTACTTCCCAATCAGATCTTAACAGAATATCCTTTCTCCAGGGAAAACATCCCCATACCCAACAAGGACCAGACTCTCTACCCTGTGCTGTCAGGAGTCCCTGCCCCTGCCCACAGCTCTTGGGCTCTTTTTTCTAAACTCCAGTCACCGTCAGGAGTAATGTGTATCTCTGCTGCTAGACCAAGAGACCACGTTGCTCTTGTTCACAGCTGTGTCCTTGCTACAAAGGAGGCGCTCAATCTATAGTTGTCAGCGAAAACCACGAGTCTCCGTTCCAGAAGGTCCACGCAGCCCACGTCTGTGCTACGTACTTAAGGAACTCGGGGGCCCTGCAAAGAGGAGAGACCTGTGCGCCGCCCGACAGTCCTTCTGCCCCAAGTCAGGTGTCCTCAGGCCCCTTGGGTGCCCAGGGCTCCCCTGCCCCTCCCCGGATTCACAGTGAGCCAGCTCGCGGAGGAAGCACCGGGCCAGAGCACGTTTCATTTTAATTTAGGAATCGGTTAAGGCTACGGGCCTGCTCGGCTCCGGGCTGTCAATCAGCTCTCCTCAAGGCTGCATCAATTAGTTTAAAAATATTGAATGTAATTTTGCCTGACACAACATATTGCAGCTACTGCAAAATATAATTTATTTTAGAAGAAGAAATAATTAAACTAATTTGCATGTCAGTCAGCTGAACTGAGATGCCAGGGCGGGAGGGCTGTGGGGGCCCAGCCCCTGGAGGGGGCACCTGCGCCGGGCAGCAGGAGGTCAGCTTGAGCCTGGCTCTGAGCAGCAGCTGCCTCTGGGCGGACAGAGAGCTGGCAGCAGGGGAGCCCCGGACCAGGATCTCGGACCCCGGAGAGTTAGTCTACCCACCCCGCCCTGCGGCTCACTTCCTGTGTCTTTAAGAAAATTCCTGAGCCAGGAGTGCACACTTGTCATCCCAGCATTTGAGAGGCTGAGACCTGAGGATCGAGGTTCGCGGACAGCCTCAGCTACTTAGTGAGGCCTTTGCAACTCGGTGAGCCCCTGTTTCAAAATAAAGAATAAAAAATAGGGCTGGGGTGTAGCTCGGAGGTAGAATGCCCCTGAGTTCCATCCTCAGTACCACACACAAGAAGGAAGGAAGGAAGGAAGGAAGGAAGGTAGGAAGGAAGGAAGGGAGGGAGGGAGGGAGGGAGGGAGGGAGGGAGGGAGGAAGGGAGGGAAAAGAGAAGAGAAAAGAGAAAAAGAAAATTCCTGCTTCTTGACAGGCTTTGGCTCCCTCATCTACGAAATGGGTTTAGCTGCACCTCTCCTGCGGGTTGTTTCAAGGCTCACATGTGGTCAGCAATAAGAAAAAGGCTTACAAATGGGGAAATCTCACTGAGGTCAAGGTTAAGCATCTGGGGGATTCTTTTTTTTTACAACAGAAGTCTGTAAGGTGATAACTAGAAATTACTATTGCCAATTATTTGGAGTGATGCTAATTGTGAGCAGGAGGGCTTAGGAGGAACCAATCAGAGGTGAGACATCAGGTTGGACACACACATACACACACACACACACCATCATCGTCATCAGTCATCCCATGGTTTGCAATCATTGATACGCATTAGAGTCCCTTGGGGAACTGTTTGGGGAAAAAAAAAATCAATGACCAAACACTTGGCGCTGTTATTTTTTAAAAGCTTCCCAGAGCCCGGCATGGTGGCACATGCCTGTAATCCCAGTACTTGGGAGGCTGAGGCAGGAAGATCACAGGTTCGCGGCCAGCCTCAGTAGCTCAGCCCCTCCTACTTCAAAATTTAAAAATAATATAAAATAGGGCTGAGGGTGTAGCTCAGAGGTAGAATGCCCTTGGGTTCGATCCCCAGTACCACCACCACCACAACAACCTAGAAAAGGCATCCCACTGCCCCAGGGCTCTGGGCGTGGCAGGCCAGCTCCTTCCTCCCTCAGACGAGCTCCGTAGGAGGCAGCTTCGGGGACCTGGGAGGACACCTCTTCAGCAAACTCAGTCAGTCCCCACCTCTCAGATCCGAGACCCTCACTCACACCAGCCAAAGGACCAGGGCTTTCCCAAGGGATGATCGGTGATGCTTGCTTATTTATTTATTTATTTATTTATTTATTTATTTATTTATTATTGTACTGAGGATTGAACTCAGAGGTATTCCACCTCCAAGCTTGACCCCCAGAGGGCCTTGCTAAATTGATGAGACTAACCTCGACCTGCAATCCTCCCATCTCAGCTCTCAGCCTCTCAGCTACTGGGGTTACCGGTGTGTGCCACCATGCCCAGTGTTTGTGACATTTTAAAAGAGGAGGTCGGTAGCCAGGTGTGGTGGCACACGTTTGTAATCCCAGCGCTTGGGAGGCTGAGACAGGAAAATTGCAGGTTTGCCACCAGCCTCAGCAACTTAGTGAGGCCCCCTCTCTGCAATGTGGCGAGACCCTGTTTTAAAATAAAGAACAATAGAGGGCTGGGGGTGTAGCTCTGAGGTAGAATGTCCATGGGTTCAATCCCCACTACCCAAAAAAAAAAAAAAAAAAAGAGCTGGAGAGGGCACTGCAATGGGCCAATCACAGGGGTCTCCCCAGCAGTGGGACGTGCTCCAGGAGGCGCTACCCCACCCTAGCAGCCTGCATGGCCCACAGGACCGCAGGTCACGCCTCTCCCTCAGCCCGCACACCCACTGTGGGGTGTGCTGCCCATGAAGGGCACTCGGCCCGGCTGGCTCCCTCCCCCACCCCTGCCTCAGCTGGCAGCAGGCGCAGGTTCCAGGCTGTGGGCTGTGCCCTGCCTCCTCCCCTCCTCCAGAAAGCACCCCCATCTGTCTGTTGAGGTTCTCCGGCAACACGCTCTTAAAAATAACAGCTCACCCGGCGTTCCCTGTCACGACTCCCATCTCTCGCCCTGAAAGAGCCCCCTCTAATCCCTGAGGCAGCAGATCTGAGTGAACTGAGAAGATAAGGTGCCCCCAGCTAAGGGGAACTCCAGAGGGGATCGGCTGGGCAAGTGAAGGACCCCACTCCTGCTCCTCCTCCCCCCAGGAGGCGGCCCCACCTGCCTTCCCATCTCCGCTTCTCTTTATCAACATGAACAGCTGCAGTCGGGCATGAAGAGAGCCCCCAACTTCAGAGAAAAAGAGCCCATCAGTCCCGCTCCCCCCAAACGCATGGGGTGCCTGGCTACCTGGAGCCTCCCAGGCTGCCCTCTAATTAGCTCCCTGCCAGCCCAGCTGGAGGCCCCCATCTCCGGAGTTGCTGCTTGGAAGTGGGGTGTGGTCCCCCCCCCCCGCAACCAGGATGCTCCTGGGGTGAGTGGCAGGTGGGCAGGCACAGGCTGAACTCGGGGCTAGGAAGGCTGGGGACAGGGTTCCAGAGAGCGCGGAGGCCCAGGCAGAAGGCTGGGGGAGGCCAGCAGAGAGGCCAGGCTGGGATGAGGTGTTCCACATCCAGAGTCATTGTGAGGATGATTATTTAACCAATTTCCCATCTCGCTTCCCATTTTGTGCTCTGTATGGTTTTAAGTACTTTATGGATATTAACTCAGCCTGTCTCTAGAAAGTGGCCTGTCTTGGGCTACACAGCTACTAAGTGATAGAGTTGGAATCAAAGCCAGCAGGCTCAAGACTTTGCTCTTTGTGGGCGGCTGAGCTGTATTCCTGGCCCTTTCAATTTTGAAACAGCATCTCACTAAGTTGTTGAGGGTGTCACTAAGTTGCTGAGGTCCATCTCTAACCTGCGATTCTCCTGTCTCAAGCCTCCCAAGTACTGGTATTAAAGGCATGCGCCTCCGCACCTGGCTTCAAGTCATTGAATTACTATCCTGCTCATTTTCCACACGTGGAATCCGATATCAGAGAAGGCAGGGTCTTCCCCCCAGATCAAACATGGAGTCAGGGTCAGAGCCACAACCCAGAATCCAAGCCTCCCAGGCTTCATTCGTTTATTCAGTACGTGTATGAGAAACTGCCCTGCGCTGTATCTCAAAGATAAAGACACCCACCTTGACCTGATGGCCGTGCCAGCTGGAGGGGTGGGGACGTATTGCCTCTGCGGGCCAAGGCCCACCTGCTTCGACTCATCTGGCCCTTTCAGGATGGGATGTGCAGAGGACAGAGGTTTCAAAGTCCAGTGGACAGCTGACCCATTCCTTAACCATGTATTAGTGTCTCCTTTGCAACAGTGTAGCAAACTACAGCTGCGGGTGCTCCAGGGGCGAGCAGGAGAGACAGAGACGCCTCGGCGGTGATGGTGGGGCGGGGGTGTGATGGAGGCCCTGGTGTGTAAGGTCAGGGTAACAGTAGTAATCATGGGGCTGGTCCACGTTTGTGGTGCTGATGGTGAAGAGGATGATGGTGTTGGTAGTAATGGCGGTCATGACTTCAGCGACCAGGGCTTCACCATCGTGGTGATGAAGTTGGTGATACTGGGTGGCCTTGGTACTTGTGATGGTGGAGAGTTGATGAGGGCAGCACTTGTGGGTACGAGGATGGTGCTGATTCTGGTGGTGTGGGCCGTGGTGGTGTGGATGGTGGCGGTGGTACTCCTGGGTTTGCTGGTAGAGGCAGGAAGATGGTGTTAACGGTGGAGGTGGCAGTAGTGGCGACGGTGTTCATAGCTGTGGGGATGGTGGGGGGACACTCATGGTGGCAGTACTGATGCTCATGGGCCGGCACCGGTGATGGTGGTCGTAGAGGTTGTGGTGATGATGCCAACGGTGTCGCTGGTATGGCTGGCGACGACACCCATTGTTCACTGAAGCCCAGCTGTCCCCGGCCCTGCCTCTTTGCACCGGCTTGGTCAACCCCACATACTCTCTATACAACCCAATCTTGCCCTGGCAGCAGACGCAGGCCGCCCAGCTCTTGCCCCGTGACGCCCGTGCCCTTACTCTGTGCTCTTGTTACAGACAATCACGCTCAGCTCTCCCGGGCATCCCTAAGGATCCGAATCCTGGATGTGAATGACAATCCCCCAGAGCTGGCCACACCCTACGAGGCAGCTGTGTGTGAGGACGCCAAGCCGGGCCAGGTACCCCTGAGGGCTAGGGATGGGGTCGCGGCCAGGTGAGCCAGGGAGCCCCTAGCCTGGCCCAGGTGGCCTCAGCCTCACCGTCGGCCATTCCCGCCCCCCCACAGCTCATCCAGACCATCAGTGTGGTGGACCGGGACGAGCCCCAGGGCGGGCACCGCTTCTATTTCCGCCTAGTGCCAGAGGCGCCCAGCAACCCCCACTTCTCTCTGCTCGACATCCAAGGTGAGTGACGTGGGGTCCACCCACCCCCGGTGCAGGGACAGAGGGCCCGGCCTCCCTGCCCTCTTCTGTCCTTGCAGATGGAAGACCCGAGGGGCCCAGGGGCTGGTGTTAGGTCTAAGGTCACGGGTTGCCTGGGATGGCTGAGGCTGTTGTTGAGCCCTCGGGCCTGGCCCGGGTGTGAGCCCCAGGGGCAGGGAGTGTGGAGGGGCGTGTCCTGCCTGAAGGCAGAGAATGGCAGGTGGAAAGATCTCCAGAGAGGGCAGAGAGGCCAGGAATGGCCGGGCCAGAGTCCAGAGGAGCCCGTCCTCAGCAAGGACAAAAGCACGCTGCACCAGGCCCTCCTCAGCCTGCGGGTCCGGAGGTGCCTGCCCCTGCTCTGGGTCCCCATGGCCACCCTGGAGGAAGCTTTTCCTGCCCTGCCCAGAGTCCCAGAGAGATAGAGTGTGCGGTTTCAGGCTCACACCAGCCTCTGATACAGGTGACCCCCACCGACTGTGCCCCGGGATGGACCAAGGGGGGCAGGTGTCCCAGCTCAGGCTCTGTTGCTGACTCCCCACGCATCCTCTGCAAGTATCTGGCCCTCCCCAAGCCTCAGTTTCATCATCCGTCGCTAGGGGCTGATAACACCCATCCTTCCTGGTGGCCGGGGGGCTCTGGAGGGAGGAGGGCTATGGCGGAGTACTGCCAGCACCCTGAGCAGGTCCGTTTCTGTAATCACAGGGCACATTAGTGGGACGTGGTGTGCAGATGTCAGGCTGAGCACTGAGCCCTGGAAAGACACAGACAGACAGAACAAAATCTGGAGCTCGTGGGGTTAACATTCTAGTGAGGCGAATTAAATCCTTTTTTTTTTTTTTTTTTTTTTGTTGTTGTTGTTTTTTGGTGGTACTGGGGTTCCTGGAAGCCCTTCTACCTCCAGGCTACACTCCCAGATCTATTTTATACTTTTTTGTATTTGGAAACAGGGTCTCTTAAGCCAGCACCTGCACGATCCTCCTGTCTCCGCCTCCCAAGCGCAGGGATTATAAGCGTGTGCCACCACGCCCGGCTTGGCAAATTAAATTCTTAAACACACCGAGGGTGAGGAGTGAGTGGCCGGCAGAGAGGGGACGGGGGCATCTCCACATATGTCTGGATGGGACTTTTTGGTTTTTGGTTTTTTTGTCCATTGTTGGACCTCAGGGGCCTAGGACAATGCCCGGCACATCATAGGTGCTCGATAAAATGTATTACATTAAACTGAAAAAATAAAGCAGGGCAAGAGTAGGCACTGCGTTTAATGTTCTAGGACAGCCTCCCCGAGGGGACCTGGGGTGAGCAGGGAGCTAGAGAAAGGGAGGAACTGGGCACGAAGGCGCACACCTGTCATCCCAGCACTTGGGAGGCCGAGGCGGGAAGGGTGGAGGTTTGTGGGCAGCCTCGACAACTTGGCCAGACCCTCAGCAACTTAGACCCTGTTTCAAATTTTTTAAAAAGGGCTGAGAGGGTATATAGCCTGGAGGTAGAATGCCCCTGGGTTTAATCCCCAGCACTACACACACTCACATATACAAATAACAATAATCATAATAGCTGGGCGTGGAGGTGCACACCTGTAATTCTGTAATTCCAGTACTTGGGAGTCTGAAACAGAAGGAGCGCGGGGGCAGCCAGCCTCAGCCACTTAGAGAAGCTCTCTACAGCTTCGTGAGACCCTCCCTGTTTTAAAATTTAAAAAAATAGCCGGGCGTGGTGGCGCACGCTTGTAATCCCCGCGCTTGGGAGGCAGAGACTGGAGGATCGCACTGGTTTGGAGCCAGCCTCGCTGGCTTAAGAGACCCTGTTTCCACATAAAAATGTTAAAAAATAGGTCTGGGAGTGTAGCCCGTGGGAGTGTATACCGGAGGTAGAAGGGCTTCCAGGAACCCCAGTACCACCAAAAAAATAAAAAATAAATAAATAAATAAAATTTTAAAAAATAAAATAGGGATGGGGGCGTAGCTCAGAAGTAGAATGCTGAGCCAGGTGTGGCGGCGTACACTTGTAATCGCAGTGCTTAGAGGTTAGTACTGGGATAGTACTATCCAGTACTATAGTATATATAGAGAGGCTGAGACAGGAAGATCACAGGTTCGCAGCCAGCCTCAGCCACTTAGTGAGGCCCTGTGCAACTTAGTGAGACCCTGTTTCAAAATAAAGAATTAAAATAGGGCTGGGGGTGTAGCTCAGATGTAGACTGCCCCTGGGTTTAATCCCCAGTACCCTCCCAAAAATAGAATGTCCCTGGGCTCAAACCCCCAGTGCTACCACAACAACAATAAATTAATAATAATAATAATAATAATAATAATAATAATAATGCAAAGGAGGGAGTGAGCCATGCAGATATCAGGACTAAGAACCATCAAGGTGGAAGCAGGTGCAAAGGCCCAGAGGTAAGAGCAGGGTGAAGGAGGCCATGCTGGCCAGAGCCAGTGAGAGGCCCAACTGGGAGGAGATGGAGCCAGAAAGGCACTGGGGCTGGATCACGCTAGTTCCTTCTGGCCCCAGAACAGGTCAGGGGTCCACCCCAAGACCTTTATACCCCACCACCCCCAAAAGGAGAGACCTTGGTGGCCTCTGAAGCCAGACCCCTGCATCCTCAGGAGCCATAATAAAAGTACCTAAGAGCCAGAGTAGCAGCATAGATAACCAATCGGGAAGGACCTGACCCTGCGCCTGGCATTAACCCTTCCATGGCTCGATTGCCTTGGAGTTGAGGGATTCCCGAAGGAAGGCTGAGAGGGCAGGAAGGGCCTGGGGGACTCCGAGCGTGGCTATATACACCTTTGTGGAAGTACCTCAGGATTTGACAACCAGTGCACCTGGCTATGGCATCACTGGAGTGGTCGCCTGGGCTGGCCCAGGAGGCTCAGGTAGCCCGGTCCTCCCTCACCCCAGGTTCGGCCCCAGCTGCTTCTTTTTGGCTAGGGCTGCCCGAGCTCCCTTCCCATGACCGCCCAACATAAACTCCAGGCGGCCGCAGTGTGCTGAGGTCAGAGAAGCCACGGAAGATCCTGTCCTCCGGTCCCCGAGCCCATACCCGCAAAGAGCCAATCCCCCTCCTCTTTACCGTATAAATATCCTAGGTGACAAACGGCTACCCCAACCCATCTGTTTCTTTGTACAAATGTGTAGCCAGTTTGGAAACGTGATTTATAAATATTGCTTTTGCAGCCAGCGATTGACACTGATGTATGTCAAGCCAGATGGATGGATGCAGAGCTGGGCGAGGATCCCGCCTGGAAGGGCGGGGTGGGTGGGGCCTGGCGAGGCCAGCGGCTTCCCTGGCAGGAGCCAGCTGCTGCCTGGGAGGCAGCTGGACCGGGCTCAGGGCTGATGCTCAGGGAATCCCGTTTATCTGGTGGAGGAGAAGCAGGGATCAGAGCGCTCAGAACATATGGCTGCGTGGCCAAAGACAGCAACCTGAGACACAAACATCTCTGTTCTCGGTGGGTAACTGGCGGCTGTGCCAGAGCCTGCTTCTCCGTGCCTCCTCTGCCGCTACCATACGGCGCAGAACGCAGGCGGCTTCTTTCCCGCTCTCCTGTTTTAGATCATAAGCTCCCTTGCTGAGAAGAGAGGCTCGGCCGGGACTTTACTGCTGTGTCTCCGGGGCCTAAACTAGGCCTGACATGAAGATGGGGCTCATTTCATATCTGCTGTTGAGTGAGTGGATGGTATGGCACCCACTCGGTGGCTTCCTTGTTTAAACCCCACCGATAGCCAGGTGTGGTGGCGCACACCTGTAACCCCAGTATTTGGAAGGCTGAGACAGGAGGATCACACAGGTTTAAAGCCAGCCTCAAGCCGGGCGTGGTGGCGCACGCTTGTAATCCCAGCATTCGGGAGGCTGAGACTGGAGGATCACGGTTCGCAGACAGCCTCAGCTACTTAGTGAAGCCCTCCGCAACTCAGTGAGACCCAGTTTCAAAATAAAGAATAAAAAATAGGGCAGGGGGTGTAGCTCAGAGGTCAAATGCCCCTGGGTTCTATCCCCAGACCCGCAAAAATAAATAAATAAATAAATAAAGCCTCAGCTATTTAGTGAGGCTCTCAGCAACTTAGTGAGACCCTGTTTCCAAATAAAATATAAAATAGGTTTGGGGGTATAGCCTGGTGGTAGAAAAGCCCCTGGGTTCCACCCCCAGTACCAAAAAAAAAATGATGTGCTACATCCAGGCGTGGTGGCACACACCAGTAATCCCTGTATTTGAGATGCTAAGACAAGAGGATCGCAGGTTCAAGCCAGCCTCAGCCAGCTTTGCAAGGCCCTCTGCAATTTAGTGAGACCCTGTTTCATAATAAAAAATAAAATAGGGCTGAGAGTGTAGCTCAGGAGCAGAGCACCCCTGGATCCAATGCCTAATAACCCCCAACATCACACACACACACACACACACACTCACTCACTACTGGGGGAAGAGAGATGGACAGGTGGTAGATGGCTGGGTGAGTGGATGGACAGACGAATGGATGATGGGTGGGGGATGGATGGGGGTGGGGGACGGAGAGTGATGGACAGATGAACAGAGGAATGAATCCTTTCACAAGATAAATTTAAACAAGTCTCTTTTCTCTGAGCCTCCATTTCTACCCGCACAAGAACCGGGAGTTCTGCCCCAGCTCTTGGTTGGGAGAATTAAACATTACCATGTACTTAAAGTGCCCACACAGCCGGGCGTGGCGGCGCACGCTTGTCGTCCCAGCATCTGGGAGGCTGAGACAGGAGGATCGCGGTTTGCGGCCAGCCTCAGCTACTTAGGCCCTTTACAACCCTGTTTCAAAATAAAGAATAAAAAATAGGGCAGGGGGTATAACTCAGAGGTAGAATGCCCCTGGCTCCCAATACCCCGAAAAATAATAATGATAATAATAAAGTGCCCACAGAGTCTCGATTCATTAAAAAGTATCCAATACCACCAAAAAAACAAAAAACAAAACAATCAAAAAAGCATCCGATAAAGCCGGGCGTGGTGGCGCACGTTTGTCATCCCAGCATTCGAGAGGCTGAGACCGGAGGATCGCCGTTCGCAGACAGCCCCAGCTACTTAGCGAGGCCCTTTGCAACTCAGTGAGACCCTGTTTAAAAACTAAAAAGACTAAAAAATAGGACTGGGGGTGTAGCTCAGAGGTATAGTGCCCCTGGGTTCCATCCCTAATACCGCCAAAAAGAGCATCCATTCAGTGAGAATGGGGCCCACACCGTTCTCTCTTTGGCTTGCTTGCCCTTGAACCCCCTTTCTCCCCAGTGGCAGACAGATCATTCACAGCTGGGGTCACCCACCCTTTGACAGGAGGGCCAGTGTCCAAGCCAAAACCCGAGGAGCTGGCCCCCGAGCAGCAGTTGGCCTGAAAGTCACACTTCGCTCTGGACTGGCTCAGCGCCAGGCCCCAGCTGGCCGGGTACTGGGGGACAGACACGCACTGCCTTAATACAAGGTGACAAGAACCGTAACGGAAGTGTGCGTGGCACCTGCATCGTCAGAGCTGGGAGCGGGGACCATAAATCCTTCCTTCCCAGGGAAGCGGAGAAAGGAGGCCACGGCAAGGAGGTGACATTTAGCTGGAGCGTGACAGATGAGGAATTTGCCCAGGGAAGGAGGTGGAGAGGGTGTTCCAGAGATGGGAACTTCTGTAGGAAAGGCGGGGAGGTCTGTGCAGGAAGCAGGTCTGGGTGCAGGGTCAGGAAAATGGGGACCGAGTCTGAAAAACACAGCCAGCATGATGGGGAATTCCTGAGTGCTGGGAGCTCTTCCAAGTGTGACCCGTGAATTATCGCATTGGACCCTCACACCCGCGGGAGATCCCCTTTCTCGGTTTACATCTGAGGACTCCGAGGTCCAAAGGAGCTGAGATTTCCCAGCTAGCAAATGACACACTTGGCATTTTACATTCCTATGGAAATGTGCCAGTGCTGCGCACAAGTTGGAGAATGATCCGATGAGCCCATCGCCTGTGGGCAGCTGTCAACTCCCGATCCATCTCGTCTGCCCTGAACGCCTAGTCCCCTTCCTAGATGTGCCCGAGGTCACGAGCCAGTCCTTCCCAGGGCTCCTTCTGCGCTGTGTCTACCATGAGGAACTCTGAGATGGGGGGAGGGCTGCTGGGGAAGGGATCAGCCCCCATTTTAGACCCTGACTTCCCTTCCCAGCTAGCAACCAATGGGCCTCGGGATCCCCTCTTTATCCAAGAGCAGGCTGGTCTGAACCATCTGGGGCCATGAAACTGGAGAAGGGACCCAGGCAGCCAAAGTCTCAGATCAGAGCCCAGCAAAGACTGTGGGCAGAGAGAAAGCAAAAGGGGTTTCTGAAGGCAGGCCGGGCCCCCTTCTGTGGCCAGCGAGGGGCTGTGAGTTCTCTGCACCGCCAAGTTGTGCAGAACTGAGAGGAGCCACCCACGCAACGGGCTGTGGGTGGACAAAAGGGGCGGAGGAAGTGGGGATCACCTATCACCCAGCCTGTATCCCAAGACCTGCCCAGCCTTTTTCTGAGCCTTGCCTGGCTTTACAGGCCAAAGCCATGCAGTGAGCCCCATTTGTACCAGGGCCAAGGAAAAGCGTGGGGCAGGAGAACTGGTGCTGTCAGGTCCCCTCCTGAGGCCCTGGAGGCCACACTCCCATCCCTGTTGACTCAGCCTCCTAAGGAGAGACTCCTGAGCTGGCTGCAGGACTCCTGGCCAGCACAAAGGTCAGAGAGCCCCCTCTGACAAAGGCAGAGGCCAGCCACCGCCCCCAGGCCTCTGTGATGTCCCCGGACTTGTCAGGGCCCAGCAAATGAGAGCCCAAGGACCCCAGGACTCCGAGGGTCAGAAGGCATTAGACAGCTCAAGTCGAAACTAGAACAAAAGCAGGCTGTGGAGATGAATGGGGAAGACATTTTTTTGACACAGCCAGGGCCAAGACCTTGGCCCAGCTGGGGACAGAATCTTGGAATAGCTGGGGACAGTACCTTGGCACCGCGTGGACCAGGCGTCTTTGAAGTGCTGAAAACGGCAGCTTAGGCGGCTGGGAAGGGAATCATGGAACAGCTGGGGGTGAACCCGTGGGCTGCATGGCTGGGGACAGGACCTTCCCGCGGCTGGGGGCAATTGTTGGGAAGCTGGAGGAACAGACGCCATGAGTTGGGAGGCGGAGGTTTGCGGCACAGAGAGGTGAATCTCAAGGTGGAATCGGGAGGGGGCCGGGACGGAGGGGGCGGAGCGTGGCCCGAGTCACACGCCACCCGCTTCTCCCCGTGCAGACAACACGGCCGCGGTGCACACGCAGCACGTGGGCTTCAACCGGCAGGAGCAGGACGTGTTCTTCCTGCCCATCCTGGTGGTGGACAGCGGGCCGCCCACGCTGAGCAGCACGGGCACCCTCACCATCCGCGTCTGCGGCTGCGACAGCGCCGGCGCCATCCAGTCCTGCAACACCACGGCCTTCGTCATGGCCGCCTCCCTCAGCCCCGGCGCCCTCATCGCCCTCTTGGTCTGTGTCCTCATCCTGGTCGGTGAGTCCACCTAGAGCCAACCCGTCCTGCAGCCCTGGGTTTCTTTCCCACTGACACCCCACCGTGCCTCAGTTTCCCCCTCTGTGCAAGCTGGGGCTGGCCTGAATGATCTCCGAGTTCTAAGCTGAAGTGCCGTGGGAGGTCTCCTGCGCCCAGTGCAGCCCCCGTGAACTCCAGACGGTCCCCCCCCACTGGGATTCAGTTTATACTTCCCGTCTCTCGGCAGCCCGAACTCCTTCCCAGTGTTTCAAAAACCAAGGCTATATTGTTTAAAGTTCTCCTATATCTATAGCCCCTGTTTTATTCTTCATAAAGAGGATATAGAGCTGGGTGTGGTGATGCACGCCTATAATCTCAGTACTTGGGAGGCTAAGATGGAGGATTGGAGGTTCAAGGCCAGCCTTCGCAATTTAGAGACACTGTTTCAAAATAAAAAACAATGAAGCCAGGCGTGGTGGCGCAGGCTTGTAATCCCAGCACTTGGGAGGCTGAGACAGGAGGATCGCGGTTCGCGGCCAGCATCGGCTACTTAGTGAGGCCCTCTGCAACTCAGTGAGACCCTGATTCAAAGTAAAGGATAAAACAATAGGCTGGGAAGCCGGGCGTGGTGGCGCTCGCTTATAATCCCCGCGCTTGGGAGACGGAGACAGGAGGATCGTGCAGGTTCGAAACCAGCTGTGCTGGCTTAAGAGACCCTATTTCCAAATAAAAATATAAAAATAGGTCTGGGAGTGTAGCCCGGAGGTAGAAGGACTTACAGGAACCCCAGTACCACCAAAAAAAGGGGGGGGGGCTGGGGATGTATCTAAGGGGTAAAATGCCCCTGGGTTCCATCCCTAGTACTACAATAAATAAATAAATAAGAATAAAAAATAGGGGAGGAGTGTAGCTCAGAGGTAGAATACCCCTGGGTTCCATACCCAGTACCACAAAATAATAATAATAATAATAATAATAATAATAATAATAACAACAACAACAATAACAACAACAACAACACAAAGGGCTAGGAGTATAGCTGGAAAGTAGAATGCCTCTATGCCCATCCCTGGGTGGGGGGTGGAGAGAAAGGAATGTAAATATTCTTCTGCCTGACCGAGCACATCATCCCATTTTTAGAAAGGAACTGAGGCTCAGAGGTCAAGCAGCTGGCATAAGGGTACACAGGCGGCTCAGTTCCCTGGGAGAGGTCACCTGCCCCCTGCTGTGGTCACAGCCCATCCTCTTGGGCCTGCTATGCCTCCTCAGGGCCCAGCAGAGGGCCTGGGCAGGCTCCGCCTCGCAGGGAGGCCCAGCCCCCCTCCCTGCCCCGGCCCATGACTCCAAAACCCTTTTTCCAGAGGGTGCTCTTTACAGCGGTTTCATTTTCCGAGGCAGTGCAAACAAATTTCTGCCTAATTGCCCACAAACGAAGAAAGTGCACATCAGTGCTCTAAAGGTGACGGGCGGAATCGCTGATCAGGCCTGGCACATCTGTTGCCCGCCGCCCGCCATCCCCACCATCTGCTCCCGCGGGCATCCCCCTCTGCAGCTCCCAGCCTCCAGCTCCAGAAGCTGCCCATGCATCTTAGTGCTTCTCTCCTGACACCTTCCCTCCCTCCCTCTAGGCCTGGCCCTGGCCCCAGCCCCCTCCCTGAGCCACCTTGTTAGGCGGTAAGCCGGAATCCTGCCCAGTGGCTCTAGCAGCTGGCTCTGGCCCCAGAGCAGCAAGACTGTCTAACCCCTAACTGCCACGGTACCCAGCATCTGCCTGTCCATCCATCCACCCGTCCACCGTCATTTATGTATAATCCATCTGGTGAGTCCCTCCTATGTGCGAGATTTGTGGCGCTGGGATTCATCAATGAACGAAAGACTTTTCTAAGCTCTGAGACCCTGAAAGGTTTGGGTCCCCCATCACTGAGATGGGGGGCATCAAGGGTGGATTATTATTTCTACTTTAGACACGTTAAGTTTGAGATTCCCTTGGGCAACCGAGAGGACATGTCGAGTAGGAAATTGGGTGTACAATCCAGGTTTCGGGGAGCGGTTCGGGCTGGCGCCTGAGATATGGGAGTTGTCAGTTTCTAAATAGAACTTCAAGGCAGGAGACTGGAGGAGCGCGTCCAGGGAGCCGGTGTGGCGTGCGGGGGCAGCTGGGGCTAATGGGTCAGAAAGGCAGGAGAAGCTTGCTTAGAAGATGGAGAAGAGCTTTCATTGAGGTGAGAAAAGGAGGAAAACAAGGGTCCTGGAAGCCAAGAGGAGACAGATCTATCCATTCAACTTTTTTTTTTTTTTTTTTGGTAGTACTAGGGATAGCACCCAGGAACATTCTACCTCCGAGCTACACCCCCGGCCCTATTTTTTATTCTTTATTTCAAAACAGAGTCTCACTGAGTTCCAAAGGGCCTCACTAAGTAGTAGCTGAGGCTGGCTGTGAACTGTGATCCTCCGGTCTCAGCCTCCTGAATGCTGGGATTACAAGCGTGCACCACCACGCCTGGCTCTATGCTTTATTTCGAACCAGGGTCTCACTGAGTTCCAAAGGGCCTCACTAAGTAGCCAAGGCTGTCCTCGAACCTGTGATCCTCCTGTCTCAGCCTCCCAAGTACTGGGATTACAAGCGTGCGGAACCACGCCCAGCTCTCAACTATTTCATTCAACAAACATGCTGTGAGCGTTTGCTACACGCTGGCACGGCCTCAGCACCAAGGTAGGGAAGCATTCCCAGGTCCTTGAGAGTAGGTTGGGGTGTGCATTCGGGGTCTGGGGAGATGCAACAGGTACTGGTCTGTGATAGGACTGCGATCTCCACTCTTTATCACCCAAAGACCTCGTTGGAAGCATAAGGCTGCTGGGCCCGCCCCGCAGCTCCAGAAGGTGCCTGAAAGATTTGCATGTCCTTCTTGTTTTATTTTAGTTTGTGCTGGGGATTGAGCCCAGGGACATGCTACGTCTGAGCTACACTCCCAGCTCTATCTGGAAACAGGATCTCCGCAGGGTTGATCCTGAGCCTGCCATCCTCCTGGGTCAGCCTCCCAAGGGGTTCCAGTCCTGCACCGCCACACCAGGCTGAAGATTTGCATTTCTCACAAGCTGGGGTGGGGGGCGAGGGGGCTGCCCTGCTGCTGACCCAGGGGCCACACTTAGAGAACCAGCGTGACAGATGGCGGAACCCTTTCCCAGGAGACTTGGAGATGAAGGTGCTGAATCTGGCCTGGAGTTCCCTGGGGAGGGCTCTTAAGGGTCTCCACCTGAGACCTGAGACCACAGGACTTCTGGACCAGGCAGAGGGATCAAGGGTGGGAGAGAGGTCATGGTCAAGGGCAGCTCTCACTCCCCAGCTCCATCCATCATCCTTCTTTCAGCTGCCCCAGCCCCCAGCACCTAGAGGCCTGGCAGGGCGTATCTTTTAGAGTTGAGGCTGGAGACCTCCGAGACTGAATCCAGCCCTCCACGCCATGAAAACCCTCAACTATGCTGCTTGTCCCCCCAGTGCCAGTGCTGATCTGGTCTCAGTTTGCACGCTGCCAGAACTGGGAAGCTCACCACTCCATTCTGGCTGTAAGAGAGGTGCTAAAGCTGGGCGCGGTGGCGTGTGCTTGTCATCCCAGCGCGTGGGAGGCTGAGACAGGAGGATCGCGCAGGTTCGAAGCCAGCCTCAGCTACTTAGTGGGGCTCTCAGCAACTTAGTGAGACCCTGTTTCCAAGTAGAGTATAAAATAGGTCTGGGAGTATAGCGCAGAGGTAGAATGCCCCTGGGTTCCATCCCCAGGAGCACCAAGTAGTAATAATAATAATAATAATAATAATAATAATAATAATAATAATAAATTTAAAAAAGAAAGGTGCTAAAAACCCAGAAAGCTAGTATGCAGAGCTGGGCGTGGAAGCACAGTCTGTAATCCCAGTACTGGGGGGGGGGGGGGGGGCTGAGACAGGAAGATCGCAATTTTGCATCCACCCTGGGCTACCTAAGTGAAACCATCTGCAAATTAGCAAGACCCTGTTTCAAAATAAAGAATAAAAAACCGGGTTGGGGGTGTGGCTCGGAGGTGGAGTGCCCCTGGGTTCCATCCCCAGCACCACAACACAACAAAACAAAACCTAGAAATCCAGGAAGCAGCCTGAGGATGAGGACTGGACATGGTGGTGGTGGTTGGGGGGGGTCCCCAATGATGCAGGGAGCTGACTCCGCGCCCCGCCTCTCCCCGCAGTGCTGGTGCTACTGATCCTCACCCTCAGGCGCCACCACAAGAGCCACCTGAGCCCGGATGAGGACGAGGACATGCGGGACAACGTCATCAAATACAACGACGAGGGCGGCGGCGAGCAGGACACCGAGGCCTACGACATGTCGGCGCTGCGCAGCCTCTACGACTTCGGGGAGCTCAAGGGCGGCGACGCGGGCGGCGGCGGGGGCGGCGGGGGCGCGGGCAGCCCCCCGCAGGCCGGCCTGCCGTCCGAGCGCCACTCGCTCCCGCAGGGCAGGCCCGAGCCGGACTTCTCGGTGTTCAGGGACTTCATCCGCCGCAAGGTGGCGCTGGCGGACGGGGACCTGTCGGTGCCGCCCTACGACGCCTTCCAGACGTACGCCTTCGAGGGCGCGGACTCGCCGGCCGCCTCGCTCAGCTCGCTGCACAGCGGCTCCTCGGGCTCCGAGCAGGACTTCGCCTATCTCAGCAGCTGGGGCCCGCGCTTCAGGCCCCTGGCGGCTCTCTACGCCGGCCACCGCGCGGACGACGAGGCCCAGGCCTCCTAGCCCCCGCCGTGCCGTCGGGGCGCGCCCGTCGGGGATGCACCGGGGCCCAGGACCGCGCATTCCCCCCGCTCAGCCCTTCGCCGGACACCGGGGCACTTGCCTGGGGCAGACTCTCTGACCCCCTCCCCGGGGGTCCAGCTTTGAGGCCTGGAGGTGCAGAAATACCGCCAGCATTAACAGCGCGCAGCGAGACCGGGCTGCGTGGCTCTGGGGTTGGAGGGGACAGGGAGGTGGCGCCGCCTGGGAGGCGAATGTTGGAGCGAGGACACTGCGGAGATGCCCCCGCCCCGGCTTCCTCGCATCCCAGTTAAGAGGAAAAAAGGGCTGTGCATTTACTAAGCACCTACTGTGTGCGGGAACGCGAACGGAGACCATCTCCAGCCGTCACAGAAGCCATGAGGTGGGGTCCTGCGGGTGCCAGATGGGGAGAGCCCCCCAGAGAAGCGTGTGGCCTGTCCCGGGACACCTGCCCAAGTGAGCTCCGAGAGCGCCGCTGGCACCGCTGGGCAAGGCACGTCGCTTCTCTGGGCCTGTTTCCTCGTCTGTCAAATGAGGCTAATAACAGACCTACCTCGAAGAAGTGTGAGCATAAAAAGGTTTCGTGTGCGTCCAGAGGGTAGGGCAGTGCCTGGCACATAGTAGGTGTTCAGTAAATGTTAGCCTTTGTTACGACGGTCCTCTCTGTGGTTATTAGAAGCCCCGCGTGTCGAGCCCCAGCTCTGAGCACCGTCTCCTCATCCACATCTCCAAGGCAGGAGGAAGGAGTCCCGACTCTCAGCTCCCGATTCTGCCCCGAGAGAGGGATAGGGATGGCCCCAGCAACTGTGGAACCTCTGTGGAACCAGAGTCTCGGGCCACATCAAAATAAGACACCTGGCAGGGGTCAAGGCAAGACCAGCCGGGTGGCTCCAGGACCTGGGTAGAAGGGTTGGCAAAAGACGGAGGGGTTGCAAGCCACGGGGCATAGTAGGGATCTTATCTGTCTGGTCTGGGAACCCACGAGTCTCCCCATCCATGGGCCCCCACAACCCCAGAGCTAAGGCATCTCCAAGAGTTCCCAACTCTGACACCATGATCCTAAGACGTCAATTGCAGCCGGGCGTGGTGGCGCACACCTGTGATCCCAGTACTCGGGAGGCTGAGACAAGAGGATCATAGGTTCACGGCAGCCTCAGCAACTTAGTGAGGCCCTCTGCCACTTAGGCCCTGTTTCAAAATAAAAAATAATATAGGGCCAGGGGTGTAGCTTGGAGTAGAATGCCGCTGGGTTCAATCCCCAGTCCAAAAAGAAAAGAAAAAAGATGTCACCCCTTCCCCAGTGATTCATTCATTCCGCACCGATGTGCCGTGAATCCCCGCTGGGCAGTCCTCGTTGACACCCTCGGCTGCGGGAGCCTCCGTTTCCTTCTCTGTCAGGTGGGGGTAGTTTCTCTGGCCAAGGGTTGTGGAGGCTTAGGGGAGACGTGAAGGTGAAGCTTTGAGCTCAGTGCCTTCCTGACACGTGGACATTGTTCAAGAAATGCTCCTGGCCTCGCTTCCGATGCCGCCAGGGAGCGTCCACTCATTTTCTCCACGTTGGCCAAGGTCGCCATGGGAGATCCAGAGGGGGCCAGCAGGCCTGACGGTCTTCTCCCCTACGTGGTCTCATCCAGGGTAGGCACCGCCAATGGCCCCTGCATCCAGGAGCTCAGGACTTAGCTGGGCTGAGTCAAGGGGACTTGGGAACAGATAACACCAATGATGTGTTTGAAAACAGATGTGGCAGAATTAACAGAACAAGGTCCTGGAAACCCTTAGATAGTTCCCAGAGGGCTTCCCTGAAGAAGTGGCTCTAGCTGGGTCTTGTAGAATGAGTGTAAGTTTTCTCAGCAAGCAAGAGCACAGGGCAGCTTCAGGAAGAGTGTGTTCCAGGCGCTGGGTTACAGGATGAAGGGCCAGGCTGAGGAAAGCAGTGCTCTGCTGAACTTGAACATAGCAGCCGAAGCCCAGCAAGGGTGCCCGCGGCGGGGATGCCTGGGAGCATCATTTCCCCCGCCGTATCTTACGGTGCCCAGGGACGGTTCCGAGGCTGGTCACTGCCACCTAACACCGCAGTGGGAGAAATCGAGACTCAGAGGAATAAAGGACATGGCTGGCAGGGGACGGAGCTGAGACTGCACAGGTCCCCGACTCCATGTCTCTGTTCCTTCCGCACATTCTGGTTGAGATCCTGACTCTGCCAAGAGTCACGTGTCCAAAGGATTTCCAGGACAGGGAGTCACGGGTCCTTTGGACACCTCGTCCAGGACCTCCCCAGCAACAGAGAACTTTATTCGGCCCGATTCGCTTTCTGAGCCTCTTGCTCTGCTGTATACCCACTGTGTGACCTTGGGCAAGTTAGTTACCCTCTCTGGACCCCCATTTGCTTATTCGTAAAGTTCTAAACACCGACTCCGTGGGCTGTGGCTAGCTCAAGATGCTCTGACGGCGGTGGCTTCCGAGCCTTTCCCTGGGCACTGAGCTCGTCGGGTGCAATTAACCCATTTAATCTCACGTCAACCCAACAGAGTGGCCCCTGTTTTATTTATTTATTTATTTATTTATTTATTTATTGGTGGTATTGGGGGTGGAACCCAGGGTTTTTTCTATCTCCAGGCTACACTCCCAGAACTATTTTTTTTTTAATATTTTATTCGGAAACAGGGTCTCACCAAGTTGCTGAGAGCCTCACTAAGTAGCTGAGGCTGGGTTCGAACCTGCGCGATCCTCCTGTCTCAGCCTCCCAAGTGCGGGGATTACAAGCGCGCGTTACCACGCCCGGCTGTGGCCCCTGTTTTGTAGACAAGAAAAAGGAGGTACAAAGAACTTAAGTAACGCATCCAAGATCAAACAGCTACTAAGTGGAAATGTAAGATAGAATCCCGGACCAGGTGTCATCCTGCACATACTTGTAATCCCAGTCTTCGGGAGGCTGAGACAGGTGGATCGTGGTTCGAACCAGCCTCCGCAACTTACTGAGGCCCTCGGCAATTTAGTGAGACCCTGTTTCAAAACAAAAATAAATAAAATAGTACTGAGGGTGTAGCTCAGAGGTATAATAGCCCTGGGTTCAGTCCCCCAAGTACCAAAAACAAAAAATAAAAAGATTGAGACCTGGGAACTCCAGCCTGGCACTATCTGATCTGTGGCACCCAGAGCCCAGCACACAGGGGGCTCTGAGCACGCTTCAAGCCTTCCCCTGATTTCTATCAGCTCCAGGGGGGCCATGGAGGGGGAGGCGACATTCCTGAGTCCCCTCCGCCCCAGCTCCTGTATGGCCTGCTGTTTCTGCAGGCCACCGGTCAAGCCCCAAGTAAAGACAGGAGCTCCGGCCCCCACAGTAGGTCGCATGAGGTGTCTGCTCACACCAAGCACATCATGAGCTTTTCTGATGATTTGTGGTGATGGGGAAGGGTCTTTGAGTGGGGGGCACAGTTTTGGGGTATCTGGCAGTTCCCCAAGAGGGCCAAATCGTCTCCCTATGTTGGGTGGAGATCATGGCCACCCCAGTTCTCAGCTCCAGGTGGATACACTGGCTTTCCCAAGGAGGGCAGAGGGCAAAGAGGCTGCCCTTCTAGATATCTAGAAAATGAGAAGAAAGAAATCCTCCTCCCAGTACCATCAGCGTCATTACCACGGGACAAAGGCCACCCAGGGTCTAGAGTAAGAACTGATATATAAACCGGGTACGGTGGCACTCCCAAGCAATCCCAGTACTTGGGAGGCTGAGACAGGGGGATCGCAGGTTTGAGGACAGCCTTAGCAACTCGGCAAGACTTGCAGCAACCTAGCAAAACCCTGTTTCACGACAAAAAGTAAAATACAATAAAATAGGAGCTGGGGGTGTTGCTCAGAGGTAGAACACACCTGGGTTCAATCCCCAGTACTACAAAAAAAAAAAAAAAAGAAGAAGAAGAAAAAAGGAAGGAAGGAAGGAAGGAAGGAAGGAGAGAAAAAGAGAGAGAGAACTGATGTATAATTGGCCAACAATTTCAGAACCAGGAATATGAACACCGATGATGGTAATGATGACGGACGCACTTACGCAGCGCCTGCTGAATGCCGGGTGCTGTGCTAAGCACTGTGTATAATTAATACTAACACAGATAAAGCTCCCTATGCTTAGTATTTTACATAAGGTGCCTTGTTTAATTTTAACCAGGTACTTCCATTAGCCGTGTGTTCTGAGGGCGAGACACGGGACCCGTGGCCACAGAGGAAGGGGCACTTGTTCAGGGGACAAAGCGTGGAGGGCGTGCGACCATCTCACCTGCCCTGGCCCTGACCACCCACCCGGAGGAACTTGGGAGAGGCGGGAGAGGTCGGAGGCAGCGGTGGCGCGGGGCGGGCTGCCACGTCCGAGCCTGGTCGTGTCTCCTCGGCCGTGAACACACACACACGTGTCCCCGGAGCACTCCTCACGCTGAGGGGGTGGGAAGGCAGCGCCGAGCTGCATAGGTCAAGAAGCAGCTCCCGCCTCCTGCTTCGGGCAGCTCCGAGAGACGCCGCTGGCACGGGGGCGGCCGAGCGCCCGCCTCTGTCAGCCAGCCGTCATCGCCGCCCACCCCGGGTCACGAGTCGGCAGCTCCGCTTACCTCCTGCCAGCCAGCGCGCTCAGGCCGGCTCTGTCGCTGGCCGCCGAGCCTCTGGAAAATGTGACCCTGTCAGCCCGCTCTGAGGCAAGGGGCTCACGCTTCGGTGCACGCACACGTGTGCATGCACGGGGCATATCAGAAGACATGTGCCCCTCTGTGCTCAGGGTGCGGGCACGCGGATGCTCCAGCCACGCATGCAGAATGGATCCAACAGGCCTGCAGATGGGTCACTGGAGGCAAGCCCTCGTGTGCATGCGTGTGTTTGCACGCAAAGCACATCCACGCCTCCCTTGGCTATGTTCTCTTCCAGGCATGCACACGTGTCCACTGGGACTCTGCAGTGAGCGAACTCTTCCCGGCAGGGACGCCCTCGTGTGCATAGATGGGGCCCCCAGAGGCTCCCGTTCAAAGGCACGGTGAGTGTGTGTGCACACTCTCAGACGTGCTAGTGCACATGAACATATAGCTGCACGCACTTAGAATGCATACGCACACTTGCTTGCAGATGTGGGCTCAGCAAATCAGTGACAAGCCCCAAATCTAAGAACACGATGTCCAGGGTCGTTTGCACACGTGAGCACACGGATCTGTACGTGGAGATAAGAGACACGATCGCCTCCAAGCACCTGAACAGAGAGGCCTCCTTGCATGAGTGCTTAGAGCTGCACCACGTATGCACGCATGCACAAGAGTGCATGGCCCTGTGCAGCTGCCCCCCCCCGAGATGCACACACCTCCACTTTGGGGCCACGTGTCCTCAGCCACCTCTGTCCACGTGCACCTCCGGTGGGGCCAGCGCGGCCCGCCCACGGCCACGCCACGCATTCCTACCTCCACAGACGAGCTTGCACGCGGCGGACACGTGCCTCCAAAGCCCGTCTCCCACACGTGGCGGGAGGCAGAGCCCCAGCGCGTGGTGTACGCATGCCCCCCCTCCACCCCCGGTGCAGCCTGGCCCAGCCCCGGATTGTCAGGTGTGCCTGGGACCACGGGAGCCGTGCCCACACACAGAAATCGCCACTCACGCAGAACGGCATCTGCCGCAAACTTCTCGTCTGCTGCGCAGATGATGATCAAATGTTATTGTGCAAGAGAAAACAGCAAGGAGGGATTCATTAGCTTTATTGTGAGGAAGGACGCCATGGGCTCCGGCTCCCAGCTCCGAGGCTGGCTTAACCCCCTGCGTGCCGAGGGACGTCAGGCTCGGATGGAAGATGTCGGAGAATAAAGGCTCCAGGGACAGTGATCCCAGGTGGGGCCCACACAGGCCGAGGCACACGCACGGAGCACTGTGCTGGGAGTCCTAACGCCCAAGAGGCTGCTGCAGTCTTGGCTCATTTGCTGTGTGGCCTTGGACTTGTTCCACGCAGATGATGTCCCACCCCTACACGTATCCAGGAACGTGGAGGGGCAAATGCTGCGGTCCCTCTGGAAGCTTCTCAGATGGAAAGGACATCCCAGAGCAGGGGAACCGCTGAAGCAAAGGCCTGGGCGCTCGGAGGAGCAAGGTTTAGGCAGAAAGACCTGCACAAGCCGGGGGGGGGGGGGCATACGGCCCCAGCGGCCCTGCTGAGAGCTTAGGCCTTCTCCTGAGAATGGCCGTGAAAGGCCTGTGGATCATGCTGACCCAGAAATATGGGCCATTGGTGAGGAAAAAAATTTCAGGTAAATAACAACTAACGTACACATCACTTATCTGAAATTCACATTCAGTGAATCCCAATGCTGGGATTTCAGGGGTGCACAACCACGCCCAGCTTGAATCTTGTATTTTTGTTTGTTAAATGTGGCAATCTTATATACAGATTTTCATTTTAGAAAGATCGTCCTGACCACTATGTCCAGAGGTAAACAGGTTAGATGGTAAAAGCAGAGAGAGGGAGGATGGAAAGAGGTGTCACAGTCTTGTCTTCTTCCTTAGCCAGAAAACCCCCAGTGGGTAACTGGGCGCGTGGCCATCCATCACAATAAGTCCATTCCCAAGCCTCCATCTCAACTATATTTTGCATAGAATGAGTCCTAGTCAACGCAGTCTAAGTAGAATCAGCATGGGTCAGCTTCTGAGTCACTCCTTAAAAGTCTGCTGACCCACATCTTTTGTCTCTTTCTCCTGTCCCTTTTGCCTTTCTACTAGCTGCATATAGCTAAGAGGGCTGGAGCTCAAGCAGCCACCTTGGGTCAAGAGGATAGGGGCCATAGCCTATAAATAGCCAGACAGTGAACTAGAAAGGAGACTTGAATTTCTTCAACCTCGTGGAGACACCATCCCAGCCCCGACCTGCCCATCTCCAGACCTGGGTTACAGGAGAGAGAAAGAAACTTCCAACTTATAGGAGTCAACGTTAACTTCTGTCTTCTGGCCCAAACACCTAAACCTAACTGTAGCTGACACAGAAGATTGACACAAGGATCGAGAGAAAGAAAGAGAGAGAAAGAGACAGAGAGAGACAGACAGACAGATAGAGACAGAGAGAGAAGACTTTGAAGCTCAAAACTGGGTCAGCAGCAGTGGATTAGAGAAATATTTAGAAGGGAGACCAGGCAGGAGCCAGCAATGGGCTGGATGTGGGGATGGTGGATAGGGAAGGTCAAAGGCTTGGGGTTTGAGCGACGAGGGCGGCGGAGCTGGTAATGAGCCAGGGAACCCAAGAGAAGCCTCCGATGTGGGGTCAGGCGAGGTCAGTTTGATTCTGGACGTGTTGATTCGAGAGGCTTGCCGGCCATGGGCACAGAATTTGAAAATTCAGCACTGGAGCTCAGAAAGAGGAGGGCCCTGGAGAAAGATTTGCTGGAGACCGGGTGCACACGAGAGCTGCCGTTGTAAGAGCAAAATAGGCCAGGGACATGGTCAGAGGCCCAAGTGTGGATTCTAAGGCATACTAGGACCAGGTGGAGGGGGAGGAAACACGTGGGCCTCATTTTCTTCAACTGTAAAGGAGGGGCAACTGAAAGAGGTGGCCTCACTGATCCCCACGGCTCCTTCTGGCTCTCACATTCAAGAATATTTTTTGAGCCGGGTGTGGTGGCACATGCCCAGCATTCGGGAGGCTGAGACAGGAGGATTGCAGTTCGCGAACAGCCTCAGCTACTTAGTGAGGCTCTCTGCAACTCAGTGAGACCCCGTTTCAAAATAAAGAATCAAAAATAGGTCTGGGGGTGTAGCTCGGAGGTAGAATGCCCCTGGGTTCCATCCCCACTACCGCAAAAAATAAAAATAAAAATAAAAAATAAAAAAATAAAATCTTTATTATTTTTTTTTTTTTTGCACTGGGAATGGACCCAGAGGCATTCTACCTCCAAGCTTCACTTCCAGATCTTTTCATTTTTTTTTTATTTGGAAACAGAATATTGCTAGGTTATTAAGAGTCTCCTAATTGCTGAGACTGGCCTTAAACCTGTGATCTTCCTGTCTCAGCCTCCCCAGTACTAGGATTATGGGGAGGCGCCACTGAAGAATCTTAAGGTATGATAAGAAACCACTTATTTCTCTTCCCTTGGGATTTAGTTGTCCTTGGAAAGCACTTCCCCAAGGGTCTGTTCAAGGAAGGAAGACTGTCCACACACACTGGTGTGAGCACTCCCTGACCACCTGCACTGGTGTGAGCACTCCCTATTTACCTGCACTGGTGTGAGCGCTCCCTGTCCACCTGCACTGGTATGAGCGCTCCCTGACCACCTGCACTGGTGTGAGCGCTCCCTGACCACCTGCACTGGTGTGAGTGCTCCCTATTTACCTGCACTGGTGTGAGCACTCCCTGTCCACCTGCACTGGTGTGAGTGCTCCCTGACCACCTGCACTGGTGTGAGCACTCCCTGGTCACATAAACTAGTGTGAGCACTCTCTGTTCACCTGCACTGGTGTGAGCACTCCCTGTCTACCTGCACTGGTGTGAGTGCTCCCTGTCCACCTGCACTGGTGTGAGCGCTCCCTGACCACCTGCACTGGTGTGATTGCTGTCTTTCCACCTGCACTGGTGTGAGTGCTCCCTGTCTACCTGCACTGGTGTGAATGCTCCCTGACCACCTGCACTGGTGTGATTGCTGTCTTTCTACCTGCACTGGTGTGAGCACTCCCTGGTCACATAAACTAGTGTGAGCACTCCCTGTTCACCTGCACTGGTGTGAGCGCTCCCTGTCTACCTGCACTGTGTGAGTGCTCCCTGTCTACCTGCACTGGTGTGAGCACTCCCTGTCCACCTGCACTGGTGTGAGCGCTCCCTGTCCACCTGCACTGTGTGAGTGCTCCCTGTCCACCTGAACTGATGTGAGCGCACCCTGTCCACCACACTGGTGTGAGCACTCCCTGACCACGTGTACTGGTCTGAGCGCTCCCTGTCCTCCCACACTGTGTGAGCGCTCCCTGACCACCTGCACTGGTGTGAGTACTCCCTGTCCACATGTACTGGTCTGAGTGCTTCCTGGCCACCTGCACTGGTGTGAGTGTGGCACATATACTGTTCTGGTGTGAGTGATCCTTGTCGACAGGCACTGGTATGAGAGCTCCCACCCTTTATCAAAGTTCCTGTCCTGGATGATCGGAACACAGGTTTGAGGACAGCCTCAGCAAGTAGTGAGATTCTCATCAACCTAGTGAGATCTTGTTTCAAAATAAAAATAAATGCCAGGAGTGGTGGTGCACGCTTGTAATTCCGGTATTTGGGGGGCTGAGATAGGAAGATCGTGGTTCGCAAACAGACTCAGCTACTTAGTGAGGCCCTCTGCAACTCAGTGAGACCCTGTTTCAATTCAAAATAAAGAATAAAAAAATAGGGCTGGGGGTGTAACTCAGAGGTAGAATGCTCCTGAATTCCATTCCCAGTACTAAAAAAAAATAAAATAAAATAAAATAGGACTGGAGGTGTAGCTCAGAGGTAGAATATTCCTGGGTTCAGTCCCTAGTAACACACACACACACACACACACACACACACACACACACACACACACGCTCCTATCCTGAACTCTGGCCACCATCTGGGAAAGGGATATTTTTCTCCCTCCCCTCTCCCTCATAAACATTGATTTAACCCCACACACAGAGAAAGAACCATGGAGATTCACCCACCATCTGAAGTCACACACAGAGACATACACGTAGCCCCTTTCTCACGGACAAATGCAGAATCCTGTACATATACACAGGCTCACAGCCCTGGAGGCACAAACTCACAGCCTCCACGGCTGGCACCACCCCCAGACACATGGACACACACGGGTGCAGTGACAGCCCTCCGGATGCACACACGGCCACACCTGTGGCCACACAAAGCACACGCCTGTTCTTGTGCGTCCTCCTGGGCACACGTGTTAGCCTGCCCCCCACGCGAGCACACGGGCAGGTGCTCACAGCCCTCACACCCACACAAGCAAGCGAGGCTATTTGCAAAGCAGACCCTTAATCCGGTGTGGTTGGCGGACCCTGGCGTTCACGCCTGGTGCCTCTGGCCTGCCTCACCATTTGCTTTCTGTAATTGGAGGCAATTTAATCCCCATCCCGCCCAACCAATCACAGGCCCGCTGAGCAGGCAGCCATCAGGACGCCCCGCCCCAGGGCAGTGAGGCAGAGCACCCTCCCCCTCCACTTTCTCTTCTTCCTTTGTAGTTGAGATGGGATTTCCAAGCTCAGAAATGCACACGCACGTGCACAGATGACCTGAAACAGTGTGTGTGCGCACACAATCACATCTGCAAAGAACCACACAATATTGTACACAACACAGCTACACACATAGGCACAGAAAGCGGCACACAGCAGATGCGAGGCTCCGTGAGCTAGATAGGTGTCTGTGGCTACACATATACGTGCGTGCACACACAGTCACGTTATCACAAAATCACGCACAATCGTGCACACACGCAGCTACACACATAGGCACAGAAGATGGTACACGGCAAATAGAAGCGGCTCTGTGAGATAGAGAGTGTCTCTATCCACACAGATACCCACGGTCTCGTGGTCGGTGAGTGCAGATGTGTGTACACCATCCCAGGGGGGCCAGTAATGTGTACAAAGTCACATTACAGTGTCACCTTGTTGAAGAGCACGCAGACCAGCCGCCCGCAGATTCCCAAGCTGTGCTTAGTGACCACCTTCCCGGGTGTCTCTGAGCACGTGTGCACACGGACACACAGGGACCGGTGGGGGGCACTGGAGCCTGCTTACACACAGGGCACCCCTTCAGCCCCACTGGCCCCCGCTTGCTGAGCCCAGAGACAGCCCGTCTTCCTGCTCGGCCAGGCTGATTTCCCAGGAGAGCGGGGGCCACGGCCCCACCTGTCAACCCGCAGCTTGTCACTCCATCGCGGTCGGCGCGCTGACATTCAGAGTTGGCGCGAGATGATCGCATTTAGCTGTAATGTGCCGCAGATTGCACTGACATTTGGAAAATATTCCACCTCGGGACCCATTCGACTTCAAACTTTTTTCCTGGAAGGAGAGAGGAAAGCGCCACAGCCAGGGCGGGGCGGCTCTGCCACATTCCCGGGCCCTAGGAGCTCAGGGTCCCCCGCCTCCCCTCCCAAGGACCTCGGGGAGGATAGGAAAAATAAAAGTAATAGGTAAAGAGGAGGCAACCTGTCAAGGAAGGAGGAATTATCACTTTGGAATCTAGAAACTTCACCCCATAGAGCTGGCTTCTTTCTTAGGCAGAAATAAGCCCCTCGTATTTCATCATACTGGCCCCGCTCCCCGCCGGGAGTTCCTGAGCGATGCTTGGTAACAAAGAACCCGAAAAAGTCTGGCCTTTGGTCCAGCCCAGGCGTCACCCAGCACCCACCAAAGAAATGGTGGGAAACAGAGGATTCAGAAAAAAAGGGGACCAGACTCCCCATTCCTGCCATGCACCCCCTACCCACTCCATCATGGGGCCTCCTATTAAAAAGGACTGTGAAACCCCAAAGTCGCTCTCTCCCTCTTGAGATGGCCACCTTCTCCCTTGAATATGCATCCTCTATTTTCCTAAAGAAATCTCTGTCTTTGGCTGTGACTGGCGCGGGCTGTAATTCTTTTTTGCCTCAGAAGCCAGGGACCCCACTGCTCCTGAAATGAGGAATGAATGGTCACCCCGACAGACCCCATCATCCTGGCTGCCCCTTCTGCTTCTCCCTGGGGTTGGGGAAGAGCAACGGGAGTCCCCGAGGCAGAAGGAGAGAGTCCCACAAGATACAGCAATTCTTCAAGAGGACCTGCCGGGAGCCCCCTGCCCTGACCCCGCCAGACCCACCCGCTCTCAGGGGACACAAACTGGGCAGGCACCAGACCTCGCTCGGTGGTGGTAGCGACTTTGTGAGGTAGAGACCACTACTGCCCCCTTTGAATGATAAAGGACAAAAGCTCAGAGACGGGTAAGCGACTTGCCCAGGGCCACACAGCTAGAAAGGGCTGGGGCTGAGATCAGAACTCAAGGCCGCCTGGCTCTAGAACTGCCCCTGTCCACGCCAAGATGAGAAGTGGAGGCGGGCAGAAGCTGGCTCCTCCAGGGACCTCTCCCCACCTTCCCCTCCTCCTCCTCTTCCTCTCCCTCTCCGGGCTTCCTGTCTCCCCCTCCTCTTCTCGCTGCCTTCTAAGCAGGATGGACGGGATGAAATGGCTTCCTGGGTGGGAAGAGGAGGGGCCGAGCTGCACCTGGAAACCCGGAGGGTGGCTGAGTGGGGCTGCTGCCTGCGAGCTGTCACTGGGAGGAACTCGCTGCCTTTCATGGAATGGATGGTGATGTCTTTCTGTGTGACAGCTGCGGCCCAGGCTCAGGTCGGGGACACCATCCTCCTTCTCTGAGGCTGTGCCCAGCCTGGGGTCCAGGCCACAAGGCCAGCCAGGTAAACCAACAACAGCCAGCCGGGCGGCGGAGAACCCTGCTGGGCCCAAAGACTGCGCATGGATGGCAGAAACTGGAGAGGGCGAGGGGGTGGGGAGGAAGAAGGTATTTTTGAAGGCAGGGTATAAATGACATGGCCCAGCTCGTGCAAAAAGAGGGAGAGGAGGCAGAAAGGCTGTCTGGATCTCTTAAGAGCTGATTAATCTCCTTAAATAACTCCAAGTCTAACTTCCCAAAAGGCAAAAGAAAGTTAGGTTAATCTACTCGAAATGATTCCTGGGCTTCTCCGGGGTGGCAATCAATACGCGCGCGTGTGCGCGCCCTTCATAAGTGAGTCTCAGTAATTACAAGAAAGAGGGGGATTTCGGTAGAAAATGACATTCTAGCTTCAGAGAGAAACCCCCAGCGACAGGGATCAATTGGGCTCCAAGGGGAGCCAGCCCAGCCGGTGGGGGCGGGGCGGCCACAGGGCTCCCCCCCCCCCCCGCCCAGTGGGGAGGGAGCCTGGGGTCTCCAGCAGAAGCGAAGGGGGTCCCTACCCTACCAGGGTTGGCACTGGTGACATCAGGGCGCCATCAGCACTCAGTGCCGGTGGCTTTGGGGAGCCCAGCAGCGCCCGCCCCCCAGTGCAGAGGGGTGCCACCAGCACCCATCAGTAACGTCCTGAGGCTACAGCACAACCTGTCCCCAGCGCCCCAAGGACACATCACTGGTGGGCATCATTAGTGTTGACTTGGAGGTGGCCAGTGCCCATTGCCAGTGCCCATCCCAAGCCTGGATCCAAACCCTTGCGGATGCCCAAAGTGCAGAGACAGCGGAGGCAGGGGAAGGGGAAACTGAGAGTTGAACCCGGGGGCATTTACCTCTGTGCTACACCCCCAGCCTTTTTTTTTTTTTTAAAGCAGGGTTTCATTAAATTTCTGAGGCTGGCCTCAAACCTGCAATCCTCCTGTCCAGCCTCCCAAGTACTGGGATTAGAAGTATGCACTACCACACCCAGTTGGACAGTGACTTATTTTCTTCTCTTTTTTTTTTTTTTTTTTGTCTTGGGGATGGAACCCAAGGGCATTCTACCTTCAAGCTATACCCCCAGCCCTATTTTTGAATCTTCATTTTGAAACGGGGTCTCACTGAGTTGCAAAGAGCCTTGCTAAGTAGCTGAGGCTGTCTGTGAACCGCGATCCTCCTGTCTCAGCCTCCCGAATGCTGGGATGACAAGTGTGCGCCACCACGCCCGGCTAACAGTGACTTTTTGTCACTTTATCACCACTAACCGTGAAATATGGCTGGACGTAACAGAAGCTCCGTAAGCATCTGGTGAGTATATTAGAAGTATATTAGAGGTTGTTGGGCAGGAACCTCTTCTCTGTCTGTCCATCACCCGGTCTTTTATGGAACCAGGGAGAAGGCTCTTTTGAGAGCTGTTGGGTGGGCGGAGACGTGGCGTGGGAGGTGGAGCTCCGGGGAGCATGTTAGGGTGCACCAGTCTTGCCAGGGACCCCGTCCCCAAGACCACAGAGGCAGGACAAAGCCACCCCAGAAACAAGAGAGGCTGCCCGCCTGTAGTCCAGCCTGCGAGTGCTTGCCGGTTTCCCTTCTCCCTGTTGGTGTTAGAGAGGGATGTGGTCAGGAGCAAGGAGGCCTCTGGCTTCCCAGCCCCGCTCTCCAACCCAAAAATAATGTTCTAGGATGTTCCCAGGTCCTGGGGGAAAAAAAGCTCATTGCTGCGATCTATCTGTAAAAACCTGAGTTGCTGGGCACCCACTTCTGAGCTGCCAGGCAGCTGCTCAGAGCCGGCCCCGGAGTCCAGGCTGACCCACAGACGGCCGTTCACTGCCTCTGGACCCCAGTCAGCCCCCGTCACCATGGGCAACCCTGCCACCAAGCAGCTTGGAGCTGGAGCGGCTTCACTGCGGGCAGGGAGAACCCAACGGCCACAGGAAGCAGCCCCCATCGCAGTGGCCTCCGACCTCTGGGAGGCCGAGGAGAAGGGACGGCCTAGGGAGCCTGCCGGCCCAACGCATATCTCCGCGTGAATTAGAAGAGGCCGCCCTTGGGCCCAGTGGCCTTGCAGGTGACCAGCCTGCACCCATGATGGCACCCTCCCTCGGAGGCCATGCTGGGCTCTCAGATCCCAGGACCTTAGAACTTCAGGAGTTCTTCAGTGGTGTCCATTTTTCAGCTCTTCGAAAACCAAATTTATGATTTATGTCACACCCAAGTAGCACTTAGACGATTATTTACTTAATGTTTTGCTTCCTCCAACAGCCTTGCTCCCCATCTTTTGACATTGGAAATCGAACGCAGGGGTGTTCTACCTCCAAGCTATACCCCAAGCCCTTTACATTTTTAATTTTTGAAACAGGGTTCTGGCTAAGTTGCTGAAGCTGGCCTCAAACCTGTGATCCTTCTGTCTCAGCCTTCAAGTACTGGGATTATAGGTATATACCACCACGCCCAGCTAAACAGTCCCCTTTGTATGATTGACTTTATTTATTTATTTATTTATTTGTTCATTTATTTATTTTGCGGGTCTGGGGATGGAACCCAGGGGCATTCAACCTCCGAGCTACACCCCCTGCCCTATTTTTTATTCTTTATTTTGAAACCGGGTCTCACTGAGTTGCAGAGGGCCTCACTAAGTAGCTGAGGCTGTCCGTGAACCGCGATCCTCCGGTCTCAGCCTCCCGAATGCTGGATTACAAGCGTGCGCCACCACGCCCGGTTTGAGATTGACTTTATTTTTGAAAGCAAAACTTTCATTGATACATTGAGTGGGAAAATGGCCCGCAGGACATCGGTGGAGTTGTAAAAATAGGCAGACTAAGATGGAGTAATGGGTGAATGCCGCCTGCACATCAAGGCCTCCCAGGAGTCCTGTGCTTACAGATCTGTTACATGAAGTTACTTTGTTAGAAAGGAACTAAAAAGTTTTCAATGCTACAAAGTTCCCACAATGTTACCAACACTACAGAAGTTACTATAAAGTTACTTTGTTACTCCAGATCTCTAAGTATTTGAGAGGTGATTCAGACACACAAGAGCCAAGCCCACTTCTCCCTCTATAAAAGCCAAGGACCAAAAGAGGGCAGGGAGGAGCCACCTTTCTGGGTGAGTGACCGTCCAGTGGTATTTCTGTTGTCTCTGATTGTCAGAGCAGGCCTACTGTGCCTTTGTTTTGTTTTGTGGTACCGGGGACTGAACCCAGGGACATTCTACCTCTGAGCTACACCCCCAGCCCTTTTTATTGTTTATTTTGAAACAGGGTCTCTTTAAGTTGCAGAGGGCCTCATTAAATTGCTAAGGCTGGCCTCTAGCCTGCAATCCTACTGTCTCAGCCTCCCAAGGACTGGGATTACAAGCGTGGACCACCCTCGGGGTTTCCTAGAACAAACCTGCTGGCCGCTATACAGCTGTGGTGTAAAAGCCAGGATTCCCATCTCGATTCTCCCGCTTCTTTCTGGTGTGTCCTCAGGCGAATGCTTTTCCCTCTCTGTGCCCCAGTCGGATAGAATATTCTCTGAAGATGCTTTGAGCTCTGTCATCCTGGGAATTCTGAGATCGAAAAGGGGGCTCTGCAACTTAAGTGAGAGACCCTGTTTCAAAATAATAAGTAAAATTGGGCTGGGGCTGTAGCTCAGACACTGAATGCCCCTGGGTTCAATCTCGGCACCACCAAAAAATAAAATTAAAAAAAAAAATTTAAATGGAGGGGGAAATGCCTACATTGTCTAGCAGAGGAGTCATAGGGACCGTGAGCTTTTTCCTTCTAAGATCCAATAGTAAATATTTTCAGCTTTGAGGGCATTGAAGTACAGTGGAGGTGCAGGTCCCCCAGAGCTGGGACGTCTTGGGGGCAGCAGGTGACTGGCAGAGGCCGCCCGAGGGTATCTGGTAACTATTCATCTGTATTGTACGTAAAAATAGTCACACACGAAATGCATGAATGAGTAGGTGTGGCTATGCTCCAATTAAACTTTATTGATGAGACAGGCAAGGGCGGCTACAGGTTCTTTGCCACCTGGGGATCTGGGTCTAGGAGGATGAAGGGGGTGGGGGGGGTCCCCCACTAGTTCTGTGTGTGTGATGGGTTCAGGGCGCGGGTCTCCTGTGGAACCCCAGCCTCCCTCTGGCATTCTTCCACACTGCCTCCCAAGTAGCCATATCTGCCTAATCTCTCTGTACTCTGAAAACATCTTCATGGGCAAATAAAATCTAAGCCATTCTTTGGGGTAAAAGTCGGGGACTCCATCAGAGGGGGCAGCAGCCCTTCATTTCAGTCGCTGCCGCCAAGATTCACAGAGGCTGTGGAGCCCAATAGATTTGGACTTGAAATCTGCCCCCCATATCACGAGCTTCTTCACACCCTCCCAGGACCTGTCTCTGCAACTACAACACAAGGACCCATAGACACCCACCCGGTGAGGTTAATTGCCAGGATTAAAGAGTTAATCTCTCCAAAGTACCCAGCAAGTAAGCGGTACTTAATAAGTCCTCAGGGCCTGTGGTTATTATTATGAATAACAACTTCCGACCCAGAGGGCTCCCTGGGCCCCAGCGCCTCTGGCCCCTCCCACCCTGCAGCCCGTCGGCCGGCTTCCCCGCGGCAGGTCTGCGGCACAAATCACTGCCATCGATTTCCTGGAAGGCAGCTTTAGGGTGTTGTGATTTTTTTTTTAAGTTTGATTTTAAATCCCAGTTTATTCTTAGAGCTTTAAGGGAGGAAGTGAGGGTTTTAGAAGGCAGCTGGGTCCTTCCTGACACTCTGCCTTCCTGCTCCCCCAGCCCACCTCCCCTGTGGAAGGCATCTGTCCCCGCAGAGGTGGCCCTGGGACTCTGCCCTGCAGGGTGGGGGGGCAGGGGTGGTGTCTGGAAGCCCTGTCCTTTGTCCTCCCGGTGACCCCCACCCCAGTCCTAGTCAGGGCCTTGTTCAGTCTCTCCTTCCACCCTCCAGCCTTGGGTCAGGCTTCCCCCAACCCTGTCATTAAAACCCTCAAGTTGCCGGGCGTGGTGGCGCACGCTTGAAATCTCAGCGTTCCAGAGGCTGAGACAGGAGGATCGAGGTTCACGGCCAGCCTCAGCTACTTAGTGAGGCCCTCTGCAACTCAGTGAGACCCTGCTTCAAAATAAAGAATTAAAAATAAGGCTGGGGGTGTTGCTCGGAGGTAGAATGCCCCTGGGTTCCATCCTCAGTAACACACACACACACACACACACACACACACACACACACACACACAAAAGAAAAAGAAAAAAGAAAACCCTCAAGTCCTCTGTTTCTCCTTCTGCAAAATGGGTTCAGAGGTACCATCTCCCGGGACTATGGGGGACCCTGGGGATAATGGGCTTTGGGGGTGAGCTGCGCACAGGAGGGGTCTTGGTGGTGGCCGCCTGGCTGAGGAGGGTCTGCGCCTCCTCCCTGCTGCAGATCTGAGCAGAGGCGACCAAGAGGCCTCCCAGCTGGGTGTTTCAAGCTCAGACTCTGGAAATGTTGCAGCTGCCACGGTGCTACGACCCAGCTGGGACCCACTGACGTACCTTTTAATTGCAGCCCGCGCTCTCCTCCAGACGGGCTGCTAATTAGGGCTAATGGGCAGCCCTCCCTGCTGCTCCAGCTGCCGGCCCTCCCTCCCCCCTTCAGAGCAGCCCGACCCTTCGCTCTTTCAAGTCTCTTGACAGAGCGCCTATTCTGTTGCTTCTCACCTGACCGGGGCAAGGCAGGCAGGCTCTGACCACTTCCTGCTCTGCCTCAGGCCTGTGGGAGATGTGGGAAATGCACAGGTATGCTGAACCCAAAACCAGGCATTCCCCGATTCAGTCTCAGCTTGATCTGGTCTGGCCGTGTGACTTTGAGCGTGTTACTTAACCTCTCTGAACCCGGGTCTCTGCATTAATAAAGCAGGCCCTGCTAACAGGAATGTTGAAAGGATTAAATGAGATGTGGTGGGCTGAACATAGTGGCCGGGACCTCAGCCACGGAGCTTGCCAGGGTTGGAGGAACATAGGGGCTATGTGTGTGTGTGTGTGTGTGTGTGTGTGTGTGTGTGTGTGTGTGTGGTCCTGGGGATGGAGCCCAGGGGCGTTCTACCTCTGAGTGACACCCCCAGCCCTAATTTTTAGACTCTATTTTGAAACAGGTTTCACTGAGTTGCAAAGGGCCTCACTAAGTAGCTGAGGCTGGCTTCTAACCTGCATGATCCTCCTGTCTCAGCCTCCTGAATGCTGGGATTACAAGCGTGCACCACCACACCTGTCTTATAAGGGGTTTTGAATGCCATCTCAGGAGGCCAAAATTTACACAGGCATGGTGGTGCATACTGGTGATTCCCAGTACTTGGGAGGACAAGAGAGGAGGATCCTGGGTTCAAGGCCACCTCCACAGTTTAGCAAGACCTTCAGCAACTTAGCAAGACCCTGATTCAAATTTTTAAATAAGGGCTATTGGTATAGCTGAGAGACAGAATGTTCCTAGTGTTAAGTAAAACAAAAAATGTGAAGTAAAAATTAAAAAAATATGTGAGTACGGTGGAGTGTGAAAAACACGAGAGAGGTCCGGTACACGTGGCATGTAAAGTTTTAATGGCATGGCTCTCCCAGGGATCAGGGCGAGGCACTGTGGGGCCCGCGCGCCTGTCCGAAGCTAGAGGACGCGGGCTCTCCTTTTCAAGGTATGTATCTCACGAAATGGGGGGTTTACTCGTGGGAACGCCCAATTCTCGCGGGGGTTTCAGCCCCTCCCTTGCCCTGCAGAGGTCATGTGACACAAAGTCACCCGAGTGCAGGACCCAACTTATCATCCCGGCCTTTTGATGGTAGGGATAACAGATGACGATTGGACCCTCTAGCAACTTCCTGCTGTCAAGGGGCGTCGTCAGGGGCCCCAGGCCGGGAGGAGTCGGAGTCTGCAGGAAGGGGGCAGGTGGGTGCATAGCCGCAGTGAGAATTGGAGGTTACCCTGGACAGCTTAGTGATGTGCACTTGAGGAGGCTTGAACAGGCAAGGGCTATTAAAGAAAAAAAAAAAAAATCGTGAGATTAAGCAGGCGACCAAAATGGAGACTGGCTTACTCACTACCTGGAGAGCTACCCTGAGCTGGCAAGGATTGGAGGTTGAGGGATCCAGGAGCCATCAGTCTTCAGCCAGGCTGATTAGGGCCAACGGCAGGGCCTGGAAAGGTGGTCCCCCTGTGCCAAGGCACTTGGGGCTCACCCTTTTCCAAGGGCACTGTTCCAGTGGCCCTCCTGGCAACACGCCGGGCACGGTCAGATTAGTGGGCGTGGCTGCACCCCACTTCAGGCAGGCTCCTGGAGGTAGTCGTCATTGCTGTCCTCCACCCCTAGGTGGCGCTCCAGAGGGCTGAGCCGCCACCGCCAGCCAACAGGCAGCTACCAGGGATCTGCCTTTTGGCAAGTTGGAGTGTACACTCCATCTCTGCCTGTTTCTCTCTGGAATTAAAACTTTAGATGCCATGTTAAGGTTCTGTCAGCCGTGCTACACTCACATACAAAGAGCGCATCCCGGGGCGGATGCCCGGCAAGAATGGCAACACGGATTCCCCGCAGGCAGCCAGAGGGTATCACCCCGGCCCCGGCCCCGGTGTTTTCCGCAGCACCTAGGGTGCGCCCAAGCAGGCTGGAAAGGGAGCCAGAAGCTGAGCACATTTAGGACCGTGCGGAGCCGGCCGGGCGGCCGCCCAGCAAAATTGCAGTCTGGCGCGGGCCAAGATGGCGACTGTGATGTCACCAGGCAGCGACTGCGCGCCATCACAAAATAGTGGCTGGCAGGAAAATAAATAAATGGCAGCTGATGGGGGAGAGCATTTGGAGGGATACCAGACCGCTTAGAAAAGTTCCTAACTCTTCCTGGGCCACTGCAACCCATTTCCGAACTCGTATCAAGGCCAGACAGGCGATCAGGGCATCTGCTAGTTTAAAGGTTCGACTTCCCATGACTGATTCGCAGGCGGAAACGAAGAACAGGAAGTGGGCGTCCCCGCTCTCCCTACTCAAATCGTTCAGACATGGGGGGGGGGGGTGTTAGAGAGGGAAGGACGTCTCCAACCCTTCTCAAAAACCCAGAGGATGACCTGGTCATCCGGAGGGTGGTCCCAGTGGACCAGGGGACAGTGGGTCACCAAGCGCTTGGATTTCGGGGTCCCAGTGGACCGGAAGACCCATGTCTGGAGTCCGCTAACCAAGGGAAGGAGGCAGCTTACCGGAGTGAAGCGTTGCCGGGCAGCGCCGGCTGCGGCAGAAGTGCTGAGAAGCTTCTGGAGGCGCGGTGGAGCCGGGGCGCATGACGCTGGTGCCTGGTGTGGACGGCACTGGCGGCCGGCATGGGCGGGATCAGCGGAGGCACGCAGGCGGTATGGCTTGCCGGGCCCGCAGCGTGAAGACAAAATGGCTTCCAGGCGCGTGCCAGACGCTGAGGCTGGGCCCTGAGGAGCACCGCCAGTGAGCCTGGCTCGGGGCGGGTGGAACGGAGCAGCAACAGTGAGTGGAGCTATGCCTGGCACGGGTGGCTGTGGCAGAGGCCAGGGCCAGCTGTGCACCGCCCAATGAACCTGGCTCGGGGCGGGCAGAGCAAACCAGCCAGAGGTCCCGGCAGTGACCGGAGCGCCGAGCTGGAACGGTGGTTTTAGGAGGTCCAAGTGGCAGGCAGAGGTCCTGGCCCGAGCAGGCGGTCGGCGGGCAGAGCCGGCGCCAGCACCCCCAAGGAGCCTGGCTTGGGGTGGGTGGGCAGCCAGCAGAGTCTGCACACCCTGGCGGTGGTGGCCGCAGCGGCCACGGGAGCAACACCTGCAAGCGGAACCTGGTGTGGGACCCCGCAGTTGAGCTGCTGGCAGATCGGAGAGTCCAGGGCTTAAAAAGAGAGTAAAAATAAAAAGAGAAAAGAGAAGAAAAAAAGAAAAAAAAGGGGGGAGGGACCCAAAAGTCCTCCTGGGTTTTGGTACCAAATGTTAAGTAAAATAAAAATGTGAAGTAAAATAAAAAAATATGTGAGTATGGCAGAGTGTGAAAAACACGAGAGAAATCCGGTACACGTGGCATGTAAAGTTTAAATGGCATGGCTCTCCTGGGGATCAGGGTGAGGCACTGTGGGGCCTGCATGCCTGTCCAAAGCTAGAGGAGGCGGGCTCTCCTTTTCAAGGTATGTATATCACGAGATGGGGGGTTTACTCGCGGGAACGCCCAATTCTTGCAGGGGTTTCGGCCCCCCTTGCCCGTGCAGAGGTCATGTGACACAAAGTCACATGAGTGCAGGACCCAACTTTTCACCTAGGTTCAACCCCCAGGACAGAGAGAGAGAGAGAGAGAGAGAAAGAGAAAGGCCTAAAGTTTAGGTCAAAAGAGAAAAAAACAGGAACTGCTACCCACAGGTTCTCTCTCCCTTGTTTAAGTTATCTTCTAGCAGGAGAGAAAAATAAACCTGAAAAACTAGTAAATAAAAAAGAAATAGCCGGGCATGATGGCACACGCTTGTAATCTCAGCACTTGGAAGGCTGAGACAGGAGGATCACAGGTTCGAAGCCAGCCTCAGCTATTTAGTGAGGCTCTCAGCAACTTAGTGAGACCCTGCATCTAATAAAATATAAAAATAGGTCTGGAAGTGTAGCTTGGAGGTAGAAAGCCTCTGGGTTCCATCCCTAGTATAGCAAAAACAACAACAAAAAGAAAGAAAGAAAGAAAGAAAGAAAGAAAGAAAGAAAGAAAGAAAGAAAGAAAGAAAGAGGAAGAAAGAAAGAAAGAAAGAGAAGAAAATTATCAGGTACAAAGAAAAAAATGACAAAGCAAGCTAGAGTCAAAAGAAAGGGTCACAGTGGAGACTTTCAGGAAGATGGTGGCTGAGAAAAGCAGCGTTTACGAGTCCTGCTAAAACTCTATCTCTATTGCCACAAAATCAGTGCTTTTCATAGTCAGAAAACACTATCAGCAGAGAAATTAAAAAATGTAAACACAAGGGACAGAGGAAAAAAAGACTAGAAGGACAACCAGAGACTAGAAAAAAATCAAGCCCTCAATGCGGCGGCAGAGCCGCGCCGGCACCATCTTCCCTCACAGCACCAGGCTCCAGAGAGGAAAGGTAAACAAGGAGCTGAAGTGAGCAGCTGCGGATCATTCGGGTTTAATTCAGCAGTTCTTTCAGGGCAAAGAACGACTAAAACTCCCAGTGGCCAAGCTCATCACGCCTTCCAGGGACTCAGAACGGAGCTCAAAACCAGAAAAGAAATACGCCAGCCTCACGGCCGAGGGCATGACAGTGGCGCCATATTACCAGCAGCGACAGCGAGTTCACCACGCACCGCGACAGCTCCTGATCAGTGCGCACAATAACCATAAGTGAAATTGCGGCCCCTGCACCCCCAGGAGAAATCCCAGCACTGCACCCCCAGGGACTTGCGCAGCTTTGATAATCTCCCTGGGTCTGAGATTTTGCAGTCCAACCCAGTGAAGGAGTAGCGGTGGCAGAGATACCACACCCTAGTCGCAGCTCCCTGTGGGAAAACGCCCAGCTTGGCACCCCCATGGTCTCGCACAGCCTCGATTAACTCCCTGGGTCTGAGACTTTGTGATACAACCCAGTAAAGGAGTAGTGACAGCTGAGATTACCACAGACTCGAGATCCAGAGCACCCTAAGTGAAGTCGCAGTGATCCAGGGAAGGCACAAAATTCTGAAATCATGGGAAAGAGGAATAACAATAGAGCAATGAATGCCCACAACCCCATATTATCAGAATCTGATAACACAGAAATTCAGAGATCTCCAGAAGATCAAATCAAGAATATAACAGTAGAAATAATACAGGACCTTCATAAAGAATTTAGAGAGAGTCTAAAAGAAATAAAAGATGCGATCATTGAGGTAAAGACCTCAATTCAAAGAATAAACAATTGATTAGACCACATGGAGAATAGAATCTCACTCCTAGAAGAGGATCAGTCCAAAAACAAACGCATAATTTATAACTTAGAAAAAAAATCAGACAGCAGGAATCTGACATTGAAGAAATATGGGCCCATTTTAAGACAGCTAACCTAAGAGTAATCGGAATAGAGGAGGGAAAAGAAGGTGAAACCAAAGGGATTAATAATCTCTTCAAAGAAATAATAGCAGAAAATTTTCCAAACATACAGCAAGAGGTCCAGGAAACTTATAGAACTCCCTTTAGATAGGATCGGAGAAGAGGATCCCCACGCCACATAATTGTCAAAATGACCAATGTGGAAGCCAAGCAGAGAATCTTAAAGGCAACAAAAACAAAAGGCCAAGTGACATTCAGAGGCAAACCAATTAGAATCACTCCAGACTTCCCAAACCAAGTCATGAAAGCCAGAAAGGCTTGGAGCAACATATTCCAAACTCTGAAAGAAAACAACTTCCAGCCAAAAGTTTCCTACCCAGCAAAACTTTCTATCAAATTAGATGGGGAAGTAAGAAGCTTCCACGACAAACAGAAACTGAAGGAATTTATGTCTTCAAAACCAACGCTAGAGAAAATACTCAAAGAGATTAACTTCAAAGAAGAAATAGGTAACACACACCAGAACCAGAGAAACAAGATTTTCCATCCAGCAGACAACTAAGCAAAGAAGAATAAACAGTATTTCAAACAGAAATAAAATCTTAACTTGTTAGGAATTAAAAGTTATCTTTCAATTATCACACTGAATGTAAATGGCCTCAAATCCCCAATAAAAAGACATAAAGTGGCAAATGAATTAAAAACCAGAATCCATCCATCTGCTGCTTACAAGAAACACACTTTACAAATAAAGATAGTAACAAACTCAAGGTAAAGGGCTGGAGCAAGGTAATTCGTGTTAAGTAGCCATCCTAACAAATGTGAAGTAGTATTTCACTATAGTTTTTATTTGTATTTCCTTAATGATTAGTTATATTATGATAATGATGAGTGATATCCATGTGTTTATTGGTCATATAAAAATCTTTGGAGATTCATTACCTATTTTAGTCTTTTACCTATTTCTAAATTGCATTGTTTGCTTTTATTGTTGCTCATTTTTAGGGTTTCTATTTGGAATATTAATATACCTTCAGATATAGCATTTGGAATTATTTTATCCCATCCTATCAGCAACTTTTAACTCTGTTTACAATGTCTTTGGATGTACAATATTTTTTTGTTTTTTAGGAAGTTTGTTTGTTTATTCTTTGGTTGCCTGTGCCTTTGAAATTATATCCAAGAAATCACTGCCAGTTTCAATGTTGTGAAGTTTTATGACCCAGGTTTTCTTCTAAAAGTTTGTAGTTTTAAGATTTACATTCAGATCTTTTATCTATTTTGAGTTAATATTTGCATATGGTGTTAGGTAAGGGTCCAATTTTATTCTTTTTCATGTAATTATTATTTTTCAACAATATTTAGTGAAAAGATTATTATTTCCTTCACCAAATGTTCTTGGAAACCTTGTCAAAAATAACTTGACCATATATGGAAGAATTTATTTCTAGGCTTTTTATGTTACTCCACTGGTTTATATCTCTGCCTTTATAGCAGTATACACTGTTTCAATTACCATAGCTTTATAAGGTTTGAAATCAGAAAATGTACATCTTCTAGTTTTGTTCTTTTTCATGATTGTTTTGGGTATTTAGAGTTCATATTTCATGTTAGGATAGATTTTTTCTGAAAAAAAATAAATGTATGATAGTTTCACCTTAAAAAAAAAAAAGAAAAAATATCCTCTGGTAAGAAAGAAAACAAAAAGAAATATTGAAATGTTATCTCTAAGTGATCAAAAGCTTGATATCAGAAAAATGAACCTGTTATGTGAGATTATCATTGTTAATTTTGGATAAATTGCTATATTAGATGTCAACCAGTAAGCCAAGCATGGGAAGGAGGGATGGGGAGGAAATAGGGTGAGGATTGGGTAGGGACTAACTGGGTGCATGTATGTCTACAAAAGTTTTTTTTTTATCCCATTATGATGTATGAATACAGCGCGCCAATAAAAAAATTTTAATAAAAAAAAAAGATAGGGTCACTTTCAACGAGGTGGCTGGGGCTGCTGACACTGACCTTAAACTTGGAGGAAAGAGCTGGCCACAGAAACACAGCTTGGTACAACCACCCGTGCAAAGGTCCTGACACGCGCAGAGCTTGGGTGGAGGCCAGCAGCAGAGGAGGCAGACCAGGCAGGAGGGCAGAGGACAAGCCTGCTGAAGAGTCATATTAGGACGGTGCGATCCACGGGCCTCGGGTAAGCAAAGCAAAGGTGCCGGCCCCAGTGGACGGGGTGTGGGGGGGAGCCATAGGGAGGGAGGGAGGCAGGGAGGCTGGCCCACGTGACAGACGGGCCTAAGAAGGCAGCCAGTTAGGCACCATTTGCGTCTGTGTTTAATAACAGCGTATGGATGTAAAAGACAGGTGATTAATTAGCCCGCATGGCTTCGCTCCCCTCCTCCCGACTGAGGCCCCAACCACTGTGCTCTGCGGGAGGCAGCGGGACGGCCTCCCCCTGGACAGCCTCCCCCAGGAGGGCCCGGAGGACACAGAGGTACTTATGAGTGTCCGCTCGGCCTGGAGTGCTGATGCCGGTACCCAGGGCCACTTTAGCTCTTTATTTTCACAAAGAAATTAAATTAGGTAGTTTGCTAGCATTCGGTGTCATCAGGAAAGAAATTTGCATGTGAAGTTCATGAGCAGGGGGATCATCAGGCACCCGAATCCCAAGGATTTCCATTAGTTAGTACCCCCTCATGTCCTCCCTAGCTCCTACAGGGGGTGCAGAAGTGCCCCTCCCCAGGGGAGCCAGGAAGTCGGGGTTCAAATTGTTGGAACCTGAGCCCCAACTGCTAAGTTGCTCAGTCTGGCCTCAGACTTGCAATCCTCCTGCCTCAGCCTCCTGAGTCACGGGATTGAGGAGGTGCACCATCGGGCCTGCTGTTGGGAGATTAAATAAGCTGATAGAAGCAAAAACTGCTCCCTGACCATGAGTGAGCGGCGGTTTACTGAGTACTTACTATATATACTGGGAACTGTTCCAACCAGCACACCGAATCCGTGTGTGTGTGTGTGTGTGTGTGTGTGTGTGTGTGTGTGTGTGTACACATGTGTATTAGGTACTAGGGATTGAACCCTGGGACAGTCTACCCCTGAGCTATACCCCCAGACTTTTTATAATTTTATTTTGAAACAGATCTCACTCAATGACCATGCCGTCCTTGAACCTGCGATCCTCCTGTCTCAGTCCCCTAAGTCCTGGGATTACAGGTGTGAGCCGCTGTCTGTCAGAAGCGTCTCTCCAGCCTTTTTTTTTTTTTTTTTTTTTTTTTTGGTGCTGGGATTCAACCCAGAGACATTCTACCTCCAAGCTGTACCCCCAGCCTTTGTTTGTTTATTTGTTTGTTTGTTTGTTTGTTTGTTTGTAACAGGGCCTCACTAAGTTGCTGACAGTCTCGCTAAATTGGTGAAGCTGGTTTCGAACTTGCGATCCTCCCGTCTCAGCCTCCCAAGTCCTGGACTGTGGGCATGCACAGGGCTTGGTCTAGCTCGGTCGAGGTTGGCCCGGGGCTGTTTCACTCGCATTCCAGAGTTGGAGACCTACTGCTTTCACCTCTCTCTCCACGAAGTTAGGGAAACTGAGGCCCAGAAAGGCAGAGCGGGGTCCGCTGTGCCCAGCGGGCTGGAAGGAACGGATCCCGCGGCCTCCGCTGCGGTTCCCTCCTGGCTCCCCGGTGCAGTGCTCACCTCCCCAGGGGCAGGATAATTAGCAGCGGCTGATTAGCGCTGATTGCGGCCCCCCACTGAGCCGAGGAGAGCGCCCCGCCTTGCCTTGGGGCTGGGCCTGTAATGGGGGTGCGGGACGCCCCATCAATGCCTCCCTCACCCAGCCCCCTGGACGTGGCTGGCTGCCAGGGTCAGAGGGCTGAGGGCGTCTAGGGTCTGAGCCCCCACCCCAAGAACATGCCAGGAATCCACTGTCCCCCCCACACCAGGAAACCAAGGTGAGTCCAGGGGGCTTTGGGAACCAGAAAACCTGAATTATGAAGCCGGCTCTGCCACTCAAGCTAGAGTTACTTGTCCTCTCTGGGCCTCAGTTTCTTCATCCATAAAATGGAAAGATAATAGTGGTCTCTTCCCTCTGGGCTGTTATGAGGGCAAAATAAGACCCTGCAGGTGACGTCTGCGAGGAGATGGGCACGCAAGAAACAGCGGGGCCATCCTTGTTCATTATTACTGAGCAAACCCAGGAAGTGGTTGGGAGGCCGCCACCTGGCTTTTTCATTTATTTATTTATTTATTTATTTATTTATTTATTTATTTTTGTGCTGCTGGGGATGGAACCCGGGGCATTCTACCTTCGAGCTACACCCCCAGCCCAGTTTTTTTTATTCTTTATTTTGAAATGAGGTCTCACTAAGTTGCAGAGGCCCTCGCTAAGTAGCTGAGGCTGTCTGCAAACCGCGATCCTCCGGTCTCAGCCTCCCAGGTCCTGGGCTTCCAAGCATGCGCCACCACGCCCGGCTCTTACCTGGATTTAAACAGACTGGTAGCTGGCTGGAGCAGAAGGAGGAGGCTCTGCCCTCAGGGCCCAGGCAGCTGGGGAGACCTTTCCTCCCACCCTGCGTCTGGGAGGAGGCTGAGGAAGGGACCACTGTGCTGATCTGCCGCCAGGCAAGCTCCTCCAGGAAAGAGAGCTGGGCAGCCTGCGGGGCCTTGCGCACATCAGAAACCCCACCGAGGGCCCCTCTGACCAGAGAGCCGGGGAGAGCTGTCACCGCCAGGCAGGTGCCCCGACCCCGCGATCCTGCGTGGGAAATCACCCGGGCCCTGGGCGCCCCTCGCAGTACCAGAGCCCGTGCTGCCCGTGCAACCAAGCTGAAAAGAGCAGGGGGGTTTAATGGGAGCAGCTAATCAGGAAATCCTAGAGAGGACTCCAGACAAGATCCAATTAAAATGCCAGCCTCCGTGAGTTCCCCGTTTTAATTTTCCACAAATTAGCTTAAAAGGGGGGATGGAAATGAAGAGGTTAGATTTTTTTTTTTTTTTTTTTTTTTTTTAGAGCCAAAAGGGAAAATCCTCGGAGGATTATATGACTTGTTTCTTTTTGAAAAAAATAAAATCATAGCCAGGGGTGGTGGCACACGCTTATAATCCCAGTACTTAGGAGGCTGAGACAGGAGGATCACGGGTTCAAGGACAGCCTCGGCAAGTAGTGAGACTTTTCAGCAACCCAGTGAGATCTTTTTCAAAAATAAAGCTCTAAAAAACAGGACTAGAGGTGTAGCTCGGAGGTAGAATGCTGTCGGCTCAGTCCCCGGTACCACAATAAAATAAAATCACTTTCAGCCAGGGAATTTGGGGGCTCTAGCCCTCTTGGAGGTGACTCCAGGACCTGTGTGTTGGGCTGAGGGTAACACCTTTATCATATAAAACACCACTGCTGGGGGCAGCTCTGCCTCTGTGCCTTACAACCCCTTAGGTTGGCATCGCCAGACCAGCTTACAGCTACCTGAGGTTCAGAGAGGTGAGGCGATTTCTCTGAGGTCACATAGCTCAGAAATGGTAGAGCCTGGTCGTCCCAACATGCCATGCGCTGCCCACCGCAACCAGGCTCTCCTTCAGCCTCAGCCGCGGTCCAGGCCCCCCACGGCCCCCACTCCACAGTCTCCCTTCCCCCAGGAACCCGCAGAGTTAAAGACAGAGACAGGTGAGCTCAGCCAGCCCCACCCCTGCATCCCTCCGGAGCCGCAGAGGTTATCAGCATTCCAGAGGCCCCTGGGCTTCCTGGCCTTCAACCAAGGGGAGGCCTCCCCCCCTCCCGGCTTCTCCAGGGTGGCAGAGATTTCTGTCATCAACCTCCCCCGCCCACACACACACGTGGGGGCCATCTCCACTTGCCCTTCGGCGCCCCAAGGCCGGGGCCCAGCTCATCCATCACTCTCCTGGCAAAAGCCAGCTCCTGCCCCCTCCAGCCCCCAGTGACAGGCTCTGGCAGCCAGCGCCCTTGATCTCACCGAGGTCTCCTGGCCCCGCCCCATCCTCCCGTATTCATTTTGCCAGTGTGGCCACAAGAGGAGGTTCCGCGGCAGCAGCGTCCCCTTGGCCCTCCCCAAGGCAGCCACCCTCCGAACCCCACATCCAGCAGCCACTCCCAAGCTCCGCTCTGATCTTGGGACAGGACCCCGGCAGAGGAAAACTCCTCCCATTCTGGGCTGTGTGCCTTTGGGCAAGTGACTTAACCTCTCTGTGCCTCCAGGTCCACACCTATGGAATGGGCAGGCTCAAACGCTAGCTGGAGAGGTCGCGGTGAGCGTTGGACGAGACACAGACTTGCCAGGGCCTGGCACACAGGGGATGCTTGGTACCCAGTATCCTCTGCCCTCCAAGCATGGGAGGTGAGGGAGCCTGCTAAGATGGGGTCCCAAATGAGGGAAGAGGCCAAAGATGGCTGGGAAGGCCAAGCAGACTTTCTTTTTTTTTTTTCTTTCTTTCTTCTCCTTTTTTTTTTTTTTTTTTTTGTGTGTGTGTGTGTGGTACTGGGGATGGAACCCAGGGGCATTCTACCTCTGAGCTACACCCCCAGCCCTCTTCTTTATTCTTTATTTTGAAAAAGGGTCTCACTGAGTTGCAAAGGGCCTTTCACTGAGTTGCAAAGGGCCTTACTAAGTAGCTGAGGCTGTCCGTGAACCGCGATCCTCCTGTCTCAGCCTCCCGAATGCTGGGATTCCGAGCATGCATCATGCCTGGCCTGAGACAGGACTTTCTTAATGGAGTTCGGGGCCCACCATATGGGTGATAAATGGGGCATTGAGGAGCCACGTGGTGAAGGAAATATAGCCACGGGCTGCACAACGGCACCTTGGTCACTGACGGGTGGGACGTGCAAGCCCCATAGGACCCACGGCTCAGTGATGGTGAAGCCGCCTGAGTGTGTAAGTACACAAGTACATGCTATGACGTTCCGTCATCAAAGTCACCCACGAACGCCTCCTCAGAGTGTCACCATCATGAAGCTGTCCGTGGCTGTGTCGCAGCTGCCTCCCCGGCCCACTGGGAAGGGCTCAAGGTCCCAGGGCCCGTGGGCAAGGGCCAGGGAAGACCTGACTTCCCCGGTCAGCGGGAGGAAGCTCCCAGCGCACAGGTGGGTGGCTAGAGGACTCTGATCAAGTGTCAGCCGGAGCTCCTTTAGAGGACCCCTGAATCGGCTGGAAACCCCAGGCTGCGGGCGCCCACACTTATTTGGGGAGACATGTGAATCTGGGGTGTGCGGTATCCGCGCGTGCGCTAGTCAGGTTAGCGACACCTCTCCCGCCCAGCGTGGGGACTTGGGGGCCAGGCCACACGTGAAGTTGTGCCTTTGGGGTTTGCCGGGCCTACCTCGGTGCTGGAGCTGAGATATGCCCCAAACCCGTCTGTGAGCCCAAGCCTGGGACGTGCCAGAATGTGAGGTGAGATCTGGATTTGGGGTGCCTTTAGGATGAACCTTAAAATCTTGGGGGTCTCTAAGTCCAAGTTTGAAGGTCCCCTAGATTTGGAGGTGAGCCCCATGTCCGAGAGTGGGGTCTACTTGGGACCCCTGGCTGGAGGGTTCCCACCATCCCTGAGGGCGCATCTGAGGAGGATCCAGGCCTCTCATGGCAGGGCGGGGTGAATCTCTGGAGGGCCCGAGGCAGCCAGTGACCTGCCCCCTCCCCTTTGTCCTCCCCTCCTTTTGATGTACAAATCTCTCATAGCCTAGCCCCCCACCTCTGCCCTGAATCCTCACTCTCCAGGAAATGTTTTGCTGGACCCAAATCTCAAGATTTCCTTCCCGGGGCGCAGAGGATCATGGGATGGTGGAGGGAGCCCATCCTCCCCTCCTCCCCCACAGGACAAATCCTCCCCAAATCACCCTTCAGGGCCCAGGAAAGGCAGATCGGATTCTTGGGGAGCTCAGAGGCCTGCTGCCTTATCTCAGTCTCTGGAACAAGCGTTTTGCATTTATTCCCCCAAATGTGTTGCCGAAGTGCGTTCCAGCCCGTGGCTCCCAGCCATCTGCAGAGAGAAATCCAGTTAGACCTTGTATAATAAGTTCCTGACAATCTTACCGAGGACGCTGGGTCATAAAAGTCTCCTGGTTTTATCGCCGGTAACAGACACAGAGTGAAATTAAGTTGTCTTATCAAATTTAGATAATATATATCCCTCTAGAGTAGAAGGCTCCACACAGGGCTTTCCTGGTCTGAGCCCAGGAGGGGGTGGGGAGGAGAGGAGTGTTCTAGGGGTGGGGGGAGGGCCAGCCCAGAGATCCTGGCAGGATGAGCTGGCAGGTGGGCAAGAGTACTGGCGTCCTGGGGTTCAGGGTCAGCCGGGCCTGAACTTGAGACTCAACACTAATATCTCCATGCTGGGTGAACTTGGACAACGTGCTATACTTTTGAGAGCCTCAGCTTTCTCATCTGTAAAGGGGGCAGGACTATCATAGTGCCTGCCACGGGGGTTGTTGTGAGATTGACTGGTTGATTGATTGATCAAATGATTGTGGTACTAGGGATGGAACCCAGGGACATTCTACCTCTGAAATACACCCCCAGCCCTATTTGTTATTCTATTTATTTATTTATTTATTTATTTATTTATGTATTTATTTATTTGTGGTACTGGGGTTCCTGGAAACCCTTTTACCTCTGGGCTACACTCTCAGACCTATTTTATACTTTTTAAATTCGGAAACAGGGTCTCTTAAGCCAGCGTGGCTGGCTTTGAACCAGCGCGATCCTCCTGTCTCCGCCTCCCAAGCGCGGGGATTACAAGCGTGCGCCGCCACGCCTGGCTTTTTCTTTTTCTTTTTGAAACAGGGTCTCACTGAGTTGCAAAGGGCCTCACTAAGTAGCTGAAGTTGTCCGCAAACCGCGATCCCCATCTCAGCCTCCCGAATGCTGGGATTACAAGCATGAGCCACCAGGCCCAGCTGTTGTGAGATGCTACAGGCCTAGATGGCTGTTTGGCATACAGTGAGCATTCCTTACATGTTTGCCTGTCCTGTGAGAGCAGGAGGGGGAAACAAGGGCCGGATACTGATACCACCTGGCCCTTCTCGTCCTGCGTTACAGGTGGGGTAACAGGCTCAGTGAGGGGGAATAAATGGACAGTGGTCACGCCAGTAGACTGGGCTCCAAAGCCACCCCTTTAGGACTAAGCCATCCAGCCAGCTCCTACCCAGTGCGGACTTCCCAAAGGACCAGAGGCCACCTCTCTCCTGCTCTGCCTCTGCCTCTGGGAGCCTTGTCCGGGGAAAGGACCTCCATGCAGAAGGCCCGGCTGTCCCTTTGTTAGAGGAACGGATGCCCAGGACATCGCCCACTGCCGGGCGTCTACAACCTGCCCCGCTGCCCCCGAGACACTCGCACACTGTGGCAGGAGGGGGCGGTCAGCGCGGAAGCCAGCGTGTGCCTCGTGGAATCGACCTGCTGTCTCCCACGGCTGCGATCCTCTCTGGGGCCACCTCCCGCACCGGCTCGCATACCTCCGATGATGGGGAGCTCATGGCCTTCCCAGGCAGCCATTCCACTTCCCAGCCTCGACTTCAGAGAGACTGAAGATGATCCCAGACCTTCCGACGCCGAGGCTCTTTTGTTCTGGAAGCACGCCCTGCCGCCACGACTTTCTTCCAGCTCAGCCCGAACGTGCGTGAGCCTGTGTGCATCGGAGGGTTTCTCTGTGTGTGTCCCATGCTGTGAGTTCTGAAGGGAGGGGGTACAGACGTGTGTCCCCAAGAAACAGCCTGACATGGAATAGCTCTGAAGACCACACATGCGCCCGCGACCACTGACATTTCTACAGTACTTACTATGAGCTACGTGTGTCAGCCTCTTTAATCACTGCTATAACCCTGGGGTGGTGTTACCGTATCATCTAACTGCACACAAAAAAGCCTGGTGTGGTTGCACGGGCCTGTCCTCCCAGTATTTGGGATGCTGAGACAGGAGGATCACAGGTTCGAGGACAGCCTCAGTAAGTAGTGAGATTCTCATCAACCTAGCGAGACCCTGTTTTCAAATAAAAATAAAATAGGGCCGGGCGTGTGACTCTGAGGTACCTTTGGATTCAATCCCCGGTATCACAAGAAAAAAATAAATTGCACAGAGAGGGAGGGTACTCGTCCAACGTCACACATACACAGGGCATGGTCAAGCTAGGATTTGAATACAAGCGCTGAGCATCCGGACGTCTGACCCTCATCTCCCAGGGGCCCCTGAAGGTGTATCTGGAATGAAAAAAGGCAAAAGAAAAGGTAGACTCAGATGTGAATGCCACCTCTTCCAACCACACTGAGCCCCAGGAGGGGAAGAAATGTGTCCTGTTCATCTGTCTCCCCCGCACCTACCACAGTGCTCGGCAAACGTTAGGTGCTCAATAAACGCTTGGTACGTGAACGTCTCCTCATTAGCTTAGTTTTCTCCCCCACTATCCCAGCAGCCCCTGAGGATCAGGAGCTAAAATATATATATATATATATATATATATATATATATATATATATATTTTTTTTTTTTTTTTTTTTTTTTTTTGGTGGTACTGGGGTTCCTGGAAGCCCTTCTACTCTACCTCCGGGCTACACTCCCAGACCTATTTTTACATTTTTATTTGGAAACAGGGTCTCCTAAGCCAGCGCGCGCGGCTGGCTTCGAACCTGCGCGATCCTCCTGTCTCAGCCTCCCAAGCACAAGCACGGGGATGACAAGCGTGCGCCACCACGCCCGGCTAGGAGCTGAACTTTAGTCAGCCCTGTCACGCCGCCGCCAGCTCCTCCTGTGTGAATCAGAAAAGCACGCCTGCCCCGGGCAGACACAATCCCCTGGGTTCAGCTTGGCAAACAAATGTCTCATTTTGCAAAGAGAAGAAAAAGCCCCCTCCTTTGGCACCAGCGCTGCCAGGTTGGCCGGCCTTCTCCCGCTTCCCCTTCACCCCCAGGAACTGTCCACGGGAATGTACTCTGGCTCCCTGGAGCTCAGGAATGAGCCTGAACGTGCAATAGGCATCGCGAGTGTTTGTTGAATGACTATTTGCCAGTATTTGCCTCTCTCCGACCCTGTCTCACCCGCCGCCAGCCTGAGCCCCAGGAGAGCGATTGGTGGAAGAGCTACCAGCTGGGTGTGATGCGGCCACGGTGCTGATGGGGGAGTTTTCAGACATAAGAGGGACAGACAGGGTCAGGCATAATTGGTAAATATTTGTCTATCTAATCAGAGGGCCTTTTAATTAGCAATTTTCATCCTCGCAACTGGTTTATTTTTTTCTTTCTGCGGGAAGTCAATTAAATGTAACAGATGGAGGAGAACATGGGGGTTTCCTTGTCTCCTGCCATCTGTCCGTCCCACCACCACCCCCAGCTGTGCCTGCACCTCATTGGTGGAGCTGCCTGCCAGTTACTGGAGGAGGGCGGGGCTAGGGGACTGATGACCTGGGGCAGGTCCCTGACCCCCAGGAAGGGCTCTTGGTGCTCCTGGTCCCCGCCCAACACACACGCGTAGCACTGCCTACCATGCCAGAGTCCTAAGACCCTCTGCCAGCTGGGCATCTCCTCTTCCTTTCTGCCCAAGAACCAGCAGCATGAGCCTGATGTACCAGCTTCAGCGTCCCCTGCAAGCTGCCATGACCCATCTGGAAGAGACTCTGGCTCAGTCCCACAAACCTTTACTGAGTTTACCATTTCCTGCCAGGCAACATGTTGGCACTGGGGACATAAGTCAGGTATTCCTTGCCCTTCAGGAATCTGTAACAAGTTGGGGGAGTCATCCCTCTATCCATCCATCCATCCATTCATTCATTCTACACATCTTTGAAGAACACAGCTATCTGAAGGTCTGTTCTAGGCCTTGGGACACAATGGTGAATCTACCAGGTCTCTGACTTTTGTTAAGTAAAAGATACAGGCAGGGAAATTTATGCATTCAGTAAATATCTACCAAATTGGGTATGGTGGCACATGCCTGCAATCCTAATACTTGGGAGGCCGGGACAGGAGGATTACAGATTTGAAGCCAGCCTCAGCAACTTAGTAGGACCTGAAGCCACCAAACAAGACCTTGTTTCAAAAATAAAAATAAAATAAAAAGGGCTGGAGTGTAGATCAGAGGTAGTGGGTTCGATCCCAAGTACAAAAAGAGACAGGAGAGAGAGAGAGAGAGAGAGAGAGAGAGAGAGAGAGAGAGAGAGAGAGAGAATGAGAGAGAGAGAGAGAGAGAGAGAGAGAGAGAGAGAGAGAGAGAGAGAATGAGAATGAGAGAGAAATGGGGCCAGGCGTGGTGTCGCAGGCTTGTAATCCCACCATTTGGGAGGCGGAGACCAAAGGATTGTGGTTCGCAAACAGCCTCAGCTACTTAGGCCCTTGACAACTCAGTGAGACCCTGTCTCAAAATAAATTTAAAAATTAGGGCAGGGGGTATCACTCAGAGGTTTGAATGCACCTGGGTTCCATACCCAGTACTGCAAAAAAAAGAAAAAGAAAAAGAATTAATTAATTAATTCACTGTCTGTATAAGCTGGGCATTGTTCAGGCTGTGGGGACCATAGCAGTGGACAGTACAAAATTCATATCCTTTCTGGTGAGGGAGAGACAATAAACAGATGGATCAGAGATTGGAAGAAAAAATAACCATGATGCTGTGTGGTGCGGAATCCAAGTTGCTCCGGAAGTACCCAGACTCCCTGGACACCAGGCTGACTGTCGCTAGTATCCTTTGTCACCGCTCCACCAGCTAGCGACATCCCAGCTGCCCCTGCTTCTGAGCATCCCTCCAACCTCTGTGCCCTGCCTGGGGGCCTCCGCCGGGCGGCGCCTTCCCGCCAGGGCGCTCTTTCTCTGTTTTTGTTTTTGCTTTCTGTGGTGCTAGGGATTGAACCTAGGGGCATTTGACCTCCGAGTTACACCCCAGCTCTATTTTATTATTTTATTTTGAAACAGAGTCTGGCTAAGTTGCTGAGGTTGGCCTGGAATCTGCCACCCTCCTGCCTCTGCCTCCCAAGTACGGGGATGACACGCGCATGCGCCGTCACGCCCAGCTGCTTCCTCGGTCCTTGCCCGGCCTCTTTCTCAGCAGCAGCAGCGGCTCTGGGAAAGCCTCTGGTCCCGCAGGTGCGTCGCCTCAGTCTTCTGCGCATGCTCACAGTGGGTTTGCTATGGATGCTCTTGAGTGGGCCCTGTCCGCCTGTGAGCCGCCCAGGGTTTGAACCCGCCTTGCCCTTGCTGTATTCCAGTATCAAGCCCCACCCGAGGCCCCTCCCGTCATTCCCACCTGTGGGGACTGGATCGGTGGAAAAAAGGGAGAAAGGCACCCAGAACACGAGTCAAAATTTGCAAAGATGAGGCCGCTTGGAAGATTCAAAAAGAGAGAACGGGCTGCTGTGGCTTCATTAAGAAGAGCAGGACCGAGTGAGGCTGGAGTTCCGAATAAGCCCGGATCGTTAAAGCCCGGGGTCTAGACTTGATCTGTGTAAGCCCATAAGCCACTGCGTGGTAGTGCGGGCCTGTAAGCCCAGTACTTGAGATACTCAGAAAGATCACAGGTTTGAGGCCAGCCCAGAAACTTATTGAGAGCCTCAGAAACTAGAAACACTGTATTTAAAAATAAAAAATAAAAAAATAATAGGGCTGGAGGCGTGACTTAGGGGTAGAATGCACCTCTACTCAATCCCCAGTACCATTAAAAAAAAAAAAAAAAAAAAGAGTGCTGGGGCCTCTGAGCCCGGGATCGGAGCCTGCCGAGGGGTTAGGCTGGTGCCGGGGCCAATGGCCGGCATCGGAGCCTGCCATGAGGCAAGGCTGGTGCTGGGGCCTCCGAGGCTGGGATCAGAGCCAGCTGAGGGGTTAGGCTGGTGTCGGGGCCAGCAAGACCAGAATCGGGGCCTCCCATGAGGCAAGGTCGCTGCTTGAGCCAGCGAGGTCTGGATCAGTCCAAGCCACTACTGGGGTCGTCAAGAGTGGGATCGGTACTTGCAACGTGGCACGCACAGAGAAATGTCACAGAAAGTAAAAATCAGATGCTTCCTCTAATCAGCAAAAACTAGGAGGAAAGGGGCAACAGGAAGAGGTCGAGCTATAGAAAGGGCCCTATAGTGAAGCAACTAAGGTGATCAATCAGAGGGTATGGGATAGGGGAGGATGGAGCCTCTTTAAAACGCAGGAGGTACATAAACAAATGTATCAAAGTTAATCACCAAACAAGCATGGGATCGAGGGAGGGGAAGGGAATGGGATGGGGGCTGGATGAGGGCTAATTGGATGATGTGTGCTTGTATATCCTCTCAAGTCTTGTACTCCAATGTGATATGTGATTACAATACACCAATTAAAGAATAAATAAAAATAAAATAAAATCCAGTAAAAAAAAAAAAAAAGAAAGAAAGAAAGAAAAAAGAAAGCCTAGCCAGACGTGGTGGCGCACACTTGTAATTCCCGCGTTTGGGAGGCTGAGACAGGAGGATCGCACAGGTTCGAAGCCAGCCTCAGCTACTTAGTGAGGCTCTCAGAAACTTAGTGAGACCCTGTTTCCAAATAAAATATAAAATAGGTCTGGTAGTATAGCCCGGGGGTAGAAAGCCTCTGGGTTCCACCCCCAGTATCACCCGGTCCTCTTTTTGACTTTGCCAGAGATTCTGCCTCCCTGTACTGCTGATGACTTTAAAAAAATAGCTTTATTGAGGTATAATTCACCCTTTTAAAATGTGTGAAAAGCACAAAATTTACACGTTTAAGATGTGTAATTCAGCGGGGTTTTGTTTGTTTCAGTATTGGGGATTTATCCGAGGGCATTCTATCACCGAGCTACACCCTCATCCCTTTTTATTTTTATATAGTTTTTGAAATAGGGCCTCACTAAGTTCTCGGGTCTCACAAAGCTGCTGAGGCTGGCCGCAAACCTATGATCCTCCTGTCTCAGCCTCCCAAGTACCGAGATTAAAGGCGCGTAGTGTACTACCACGCCTGGCTCAATTCAGGAGATTTTACTATGCTCACAGAATGTCACACCTGCAGAGCCTCACTTAGACCACCCTCCCCTATGGGAAGGGGGACAGACCAGCACAGAGTCACCAAGGTACTATGTGCAAAGGACAGTTGACCACCCCAAATGTTATAGGTCTGAGGAAGGAGGTATCTAAAAAGAATCTCAAACCTGACCTGACACATGGAAGACTCCAGCCCATTGTCAACCCCAGAAAATGGCCTGTCCCAGAGGTTTTTTCTCTGGAACGTGACCCCTCACCCATTTCTGTCCACGGCCTTTCTCACGTGGTATCTAAATAAACCTCCTTCCTTCCATATTTGTGCTTTTAACGTGAATGCTTTACATGGAGAAAAGCAAGGGCTGAAGGGCTGGGGAATTCATATTAAATCTTCTACCGGTAACACGTATTCTGGTGCCATGACTTAGATGTTCAGGGATCCTGTCTCATGTTCCAGACACAGGAAAGAATGGAGCCCAGACTAGAAGGGCATCAAGAACGGGAGCACACACCTGCCTGTGGAGGAGCAACCAATAAGGAGACTGCAGGGAGCGTCCAGGGAAGCAGGAGGGGAAGCTAGATAGAATGGTGTTGAAAAGAGATGGTAGTTCAAGAAGAAGGAAATGTTTGCAGAAAGCAAGTTTTGAAACAAATTGATGTGACGGGAGTTTTAACTAGATGCTGTTGTTTCTCAGCCGAGACTGTCTTCTCTTCCCAAGAGGTGTAAAAGACAAACCAGCTCCCCCTGGGATACCTCCCAGCCATCAAAAGAGAACTGCAAAGTCTCCAAGGACCCAAATAATGTGCCACCTGAGGTTGTCCCCCAGCCTGCAGGGGTTCTCCTGGAGCACTTTGAGAGCCCCTTCCATAGGCAAAGGGAAGTCAGGAAGGGATGTGGAGGAGGGGATAACGTGCAGGAAAAGCAGAAGGAGGTCTGGGCATCTTCAGGAGCTCACCCGAACCCCACTCAATCTTTCCAGCTCGGCCCCAGAACCAAACACCTCCTGTCCTCCTGTTCATCCCCCTCCCCATCCTGCCTCTCCCCAGCTCTCTGACCTTCTACCCACATCCCACATTCCACTCCCATCTTCCTCCCTCAACACGCCATGCACACTTGCTTGCTCCTAGGCACTGTTCTCCTAGGCACATGTATCCCCCATCCAATCCTGACACCCTTCCATTTTACACACTAGGAAGCCGAAGCACAGAGAGGTCCAACAAGGGCCCCAGAGTCACACTGTGAGCACAGGGTGGAGCTGGGAGTTTATCCCCTTCACTCTGATTCAAGTCCACATCACAAGAAGGAGAGGATGAAGCCCCATCACCAATCTAGCAAGAAAACCCTTCATCAACGAGCCATTCCTTGCATAGCCCCAGCAATGGCCATTTCACTACCTTCCAGGTCATTCTGCTTTGCTGGCCAGGCCTCTGAGCTGTAAGGAATATCGACAGGTGCTTAACTTACTGCAAGGCCCACAGCAAGCTCTGGACAAGTCTGGGGGTGCACCCACTCAGGGCAGGGATGCTCCGGCACCTCCTTCTCCAGGACCCCTAGTTCCTCTCTCTCAAGGTCCTGGGTGCAGGCCCTCAGCCTCAGGTCCTGCTTGGGCCTGTTTCTGTTCCCTCCTTGGGCTTCCCCCGCTCCCTGGCTGCCTGCCTCCCTGTGACCCAGGCAGTCCCAGCTGCACCTGCTCCCCTCCTAATCAGGATGCCAGGGCCTCCACCCGCCACCCCCCGCGGGCCCCACAGGCTCCTCGCTAATTCCTCTTCCTCAATCAGTGCTCTTGTGGCCTCTCGACTGATTGCCCCTTTGTTCCCTGCCAGGCGGGCAACTCTGGAAGACACCCAGACCCACCCACCTCCAGGGCCCAGCTCAACCCAGACCGCCCCTGGGTGCAGGCAGCCCGCCTGCCTACCCACCTGGCCCTGTCTGTGGGCGCGTTAGAGCCTGCAGCTCCTGAGTGGGCTGGGCATGACCGGGGTAGGTACAAACAGACCCATTAGGAGGAGCAAGTGGGTGTGTGCACACATACATACACGTACACACGTGCACACACACACATGCTCAGAAAGCACACACACCTAGGCTAATTCCAGCAACAACACACACACATGAGCTAGAAGCAAAGCCCTCACACACGCACTCTGAAAGGACATCCACACTAACCTGGAAAAACACACACTTTGAGAAACAGAAATCCACAAATCTAAACCCCCCAGGGACAGACACAGCCGTGTTCCCGTGGGAGCGCCACCACTCCCGGCCCGGGCTCCAGCTTCCCATCCACCCCTGAACTCCTTAGAACCTGGGTGGGTTGGTTAATGCCCCAGGCCCTGGCCTGGTCAAGCAGAGAGAATGAGGCAAATCTCATTTCCAGAGCCTGGTGTCTGGCTGCTGCCCCACCCACTGCCCAGAGCCAGGGCTGTGCCTGGGACATGATGAGAGGTGTCACTGTCTGGCCCTGATCAATCCCATAAGCCTTTGTGTCTCTCTCTGGGAAGGAGCCCTGTGGCCAAGGCTGCCTTGCTTCCCAGGCTTAAAGCTCACATCCCCCAGCTGGCTGCATCTGCTTCCAGCTCAGGGCGCAGGGTGGAGGGGTCCCCTGGGAGCTGGCTGAGATGGGAGGGGAGGCGGGGAGGCTCCCAGAGTGCACTGTAGGAGCTTCAGCTCCAGGGGCCAGGGCAGGGAGAGGGGCCCCAGGGGTTTCAGGAGCATCCTGCCCCAACCCTGGCCCTGCCCCAAGTCAAGTATTCAGCTGCTAAGCTCCAGTCCACTGTAGAGTCTGTAGACACCAGAAAGGCCTTCCCACCTGCTGGGAAATGGGTTCTGCAGCCCCTTCCCTGCTGTCCCCTATGCCCCAGAAATTACAGAGTTAACACCTGGCTTCCCTTTGGCTGCTGGCCACAAATGCTGGTGGGTAAAGATGACTGTGCCCCCCTCTGCCTCCCTCCCCATCCCCCAGGTCCAGGCATCCTGCCAACTGTCTGACCCTGGGCGTCTAGAAGCATGGGCGACTTAGGACCCCCATCTGGCCCGCTGGAGGGTCCTGCGCCCAGCCCCTTAGAGAGAATCCTTTTGGGTAGGAAGCAGCAAGAGGAGTAGGGGTCATAGCCCGCCCACCCACCCCGACCTCAGAGGGAGGCGAGCAGGAGTCCCCTCCCTGGGTCTCAGCCAAGTGGAGCAGCGGTGGCTACCACTTGAACCCCACTTCCTCCGCAGCTCACACCCCGCTGTGCCCCCCCATCCCTCCATCATCTGTACAGATTTATTTCACTGTAATTTCATTTCATTCCTGGCTCCAGAAAGATGGATCGTCCAGTGAGGCGACTGGGGAACCAGTGTTGGGCTCATAAATTTGCCGCCCCTCCACAAAGCTTCCGTAAAGCCCCTGCACTTGAGGGGTGGGAGCTGGGGGGGGCTGAGTGTGATGGGAGGGGGGAACTGTCCAGTCTCTTCCCACCACCTTTACTGGGAACAGGGTGGGGTCAGCTGGAAAACAAGGAGTTTCTCTGCCCTGAGATGAGGAGGGCTCCTCTCTGCCTTGGTGACCGCCAAGGCTATTTGTCACTTGGATGACAGAAAGTCCGCCTTCCCCCGCCCCTCCGCAGCCCCCAGTCGGGAGGAGAGGCAGCCACCCGCTGAGTGGCTGGGAGGACCGGGCTGGAAGCAGGGCGGCCCCTCCTCCCGCCTCGGCCAGCCGGTCAGCAGGAAGCTTTGTGCCGGGCTGGAGTGGGAGACAGGTGGACAGCTGGGTCCTTTCAGGAAGGAGAACACACATGCACACACACACACACACACACACACACACACACACACACACACACCTAGCAAGCACGCAGGCACATACACAGAATAGTAGCACACCCACGGTGACACCTGCTAGAGAAGACAGCAGCACACTCGCAATAGCAAAACCAAAGCCACGCAGGAGAGAGGAGCCGGGGATTTGCCACTGAGCGGAGCCAGAAGTTGGGTACCACCTACTACCTCTGCTGTGTAGCCTCAGGCCACTCACTCGGCCTCTCTGAGCTGACCCTGTCCAGCCAAGGACAGCTACTCCCGAGAAGGAGTTTGTCAGGATCAAATGAGATCATGTGAGAGAAGTTCCTAGCAAGTAAATGGCGCCTAGACTCGGGTTTACCAGGCCCATCCGTACCTACCACACCCAGCCCTCTCACAACCACACTCCCTACAACTCCCCACAACCCGATTTCGCCTCTCTCCATGTCTGCACGATCCCTAACTGACCTCTCACCTCTGACCTCCAGGAGCCACTCAGAAGAGCCCTCCCCCCGAGCCCCCCTCAGTTCTCCTGCCCTTGCTGTGCCCCCTCTCCCTGGACATCCCAGCATCCCCCCACCCCAGATGCCTCCTGGGACGGGCTAGACAAAAAAGAGCTGCGGCCACAGACCCTGGGGGTAAAGGAATTTGGAGCCAAGACATCAGTGGGGCCGTGAAGTCTTAAACCAATGACTCCTGGCCCCAGCTGACTGTCAGAATCAGGAAGACATGAAGAATGCTCGACTCTAACCATCACCCCTCACCGGGGAACTGCATTCAGTTGTCTGGGGCCAAGGCCGGGCAGGGCTGGGGGCTGGGGGCCCAGCTCTGCCCAGCAGCTCCAGCCACCTGGTGGTGGGTCAGGAAATTGTGCCATCTTCCTGAGCCTCGAGTTTCCTCCCAGAGGGTACTTTGGACAACCAGCCTCCAGAGCAGGCCTGGCATTTGGTGGTGCTGGAATCTAGAGGGGCTTCCTCCTCCCAGCCGCTGGGTCCCCCCCCCCACTCACCGTATCCCCACTCCCAGCTCATCCTCTCCCTCCGACTCTGCTGAACCACCAGCCTCTGCCCGTATGCCCTGCCCACATCTCATATTAACCCATTCTCCCTGCCCCGCCCCTTGTTAACCCTTCTCTGGGGTCCTCCGATTACACTCACAGACAGATCCTCTAGAACCCCAACTTCCTGGACAAGGAAGGGGCTAGGAAGAGGCTTCAAAGTGCCTGACTGGATCCTATCTCTTGGGCCCTAATTAGTATTCCAAGGAGAGCAAGCTCTGCAGGCCCCGGGATTTGTTTGCCAGCCGGCCAGTTCCCTGTCTCCCCAGTTCAGAGTGAGTAATTCTGTCCCTCCCAGGCCCATTTAAGGGAGTGAATAATTAGTTACATTCAATTAGGCTTCTCGCTGCTACTGTGGCTCCTGCCGGCTTCACTTGGGGGGACAGGCTCGCTAATGAGACCGCAGCGTCCTGAACGCACAGGGAGTGGGTGTTAAACACCCCGGGTCCCTGCTCTCTGCAGGGTGCAGAGAGCTCAGAGGGAGGCGGAGAGCCCGAGAGGTCCTTCCCTGGGGAAGGCGGGGCTGTGCAGGGCAGAGCAGGGATAAAGGTAGGGAAGGAAAAGATAGGGACAGGGATGGGTGGGAACTGGAAGGCAGGAGAGAAGAGATGGAGAGGGGAGGAGCGGAGGAGTCAGAGAAGGCAGACTGCGAAGGCCCCTGCAAGACCCGCAGTAGGGGGGTCCTTACATGAATCGGGATCCTGCCATATAGTGGAATCTATGCGGCGATTAAAAAACATGTTGTCAATCCATATTTATTGGCACGGAGAGATGTCTGCTCCTTACTGCTAAGCAAAGAAGGCTGCTTGCAAAACAGTGCCTATAATAATATCTTGAGTTTAAAAAATATTTTTGGCACAGAGAGCAAGTCTGGAAGGACTGTGCCGTCTGATTGGCAGGGTGGTGGGAGGCTTACAGGTGGTCTTGTTTGCCTGTCCCTGTTTACTGCTAGGATGGGGGGGTGCGATACGCCGAGTATGACTTTTATAATTAGTCAAAACAATAACACTTGTTCGAATAAGAACCAGGGCGAGGTGGAAGAGGAGACCAGGGAGGAGTTGGGGAGGGAGCGAGGCAGGAAGCCGGAGGGACAGGGTGGAGGTCCAGGCAGCTGCCGCACAGGGTGGGGGTGAGTCCTGAGGGAAGAGGAGACAGGGAAGGAGCTGGGAGCCAGGGCCCAGCAGGATGTGCCAGTCTGCAGGGAGAGAGGCGGAGAGCCCCAGGGACAGGGAGGGAGGGCACAGGAAGAGACATCCCCCTTCCCTGCCCACTAGGCAAAGGCTGCTTGCTGACCTTGCTGGGCTCCTCCTGGAAGACCCTCCCCCCAGCACGGCTGCTTGTCCTGAGGGAGCCCCCTCATGGGTTCCTCCCAACCCCCAGAATCACTGCAGGGCTTTTTTTTCTTTTTCCTTTTTTTTCTCTTTTTGATACAAATTAAAACTGCATCTCCTCACCCTTGCAGGTTGGTTTGTAATTTTCTGTGTTGAAATCAGTCTAGAGGAGAGAACTCCTTGGGGACAGGGTCTTTAATACCTTCTGCTGCCCAAGGAATGGGCTGCAGGGCCCAGAGGCTGGGGGAGGGGCGGTGTGTGTGCTTGAGTGCAAGAGGCTGGAGCTTTGGGGGGGCTGGTCATGGAATTGGGAGCGCCTCTGCAGGCAGCTCAGGCTCTCCCAAAGTAAGTTCTTTGGTCCCGAGCTTCAGTCCCCTGTGCCCTGGTCACCCTGTGGGGGATCAAAACCCCCAGAGGCTCTGTCCAGCCTTCCCGCTGGGAGCAGAGGAAAGAAATGACCTGCTTAAGATACTTCTCTGGAGCTAGGCGTGGTGGTGCACCCTTGTAATCCCAGGACTGGGGAGGATCGCACAGGTTCGAAGCCAGCCTCAGCTACTTAGTGAGGCTCTCTACAATTTAGTGAGACCCTGTTTCAAAATAAAGAATAAAAAAATAGGGCTGGGGTGTAGCTTGGAGGTAGAATGCTTCTGGGTTCAACCCCCAGTACTGGGGGGCGGGGTGGGAGATACTTCTTGGACCTGGCTCTGGTCCTTCCCAGGACTTTGTTTTCCCCATATATAAAGCAAAAAGGTCAGACACGGCGGAATTCCCAGTCTTCCAGTCCCAACCCTCTGCAACGTGCTTTCTTGGGCACTCACCAAGTTTACTATTAATTGGGAGATTTCACATAAACATCTGGATTCCCAGCAACATGCAGCCCTCGTTCCTTCTGGTTAACCATTGGAAGCTGAAAGGCACCGCTCCTCAAAGATGGCCATGATCTCTGCCATCTCCCTCTTCAGACCCCAAGGCAAGTGCAGGTTCCCAAGCCCTGCCCACTCCAGGGTCAGCTGCCCTACCCTGGCCTCCCCCTGCCCTGGGCAGTCCTACAGTCTCCATGGCTGTTAGCAGGTGCCCGGTTTTCTTCTCCGTGTGTGTTCACAACCCACCAAATCTCAGTTCTAACTCTTGAGACCCCAGAGACTCATTTGACCTCAAGCCTCATCTGTAAAATGGGGCTTGTCCTGTAAAGTCCTCAGCCCTGTGGCTCGCATACAGTGAGCGCACAGTCTGGGCTCTCTCTGTCCCTGCCACTGGGCACAGAGTCTGGGGTGACACGCACGGTGGGGACATGGCCAATGTTTATTAAAAGAAGCAATTCCTTGGAGCAGTTGAGATCCTGGGATGAATGAAGCTGCAGAGGAGAGATTGCAGAAGCTATGGCTAAAGGAAAGGCCTCATTTCCAGAGGGTGGGCCGCTGTGGAGCCAGGCTGCAAAGCCAACCTCACTCAAGGCGCCCAGGGCCCTCGGATGTTACCTTGGCGCCACCTCCTGGCCGACATGTGCCTGGCAGCCACCCCTCCATCCGAGCCAGGGCAGACCCCAGGCCAGGATAATGTCGATCCTCTCCCCTATTTTCAAAACTGGCAGGACCCTTAGAACCCACGGAAAACCAGCCCTTTATCACGCATCTGGGACAAAAGCCCAAATCTGAGAATAACTTTCCCAAGGCTGCACGGAAAGCCCCTGGCCAACCTCCATTAGAAGCAGAACTTGCTACAGCTGCCAAAAATAACCAATCACCTTTTCCTTGTCAGGGACCAGAGACAGGGACACAAAGATAATATCATCGAAAACCGCACCACCTTGTGCACAAGCTCTGCTGATCGTCAGGGGAATCCTCTCCCAGAAGCCGACCAGAGACCAGAAATGAACGCAGGCAGTTTGCAGAGGAGTCGAACCCGGGAAGCAGTAGAGAGGGAGAGAGTGGGAAGGACAGAAACCACTGCCTGCGCTGGGCATCTGGGGCTCAGTGCCTTTAGGGATCCCAGGAAGGCTCAGGTGCATCTCTTCTGAAGGCAAGGATGCTGAGATGTCTACCTTCCACCTCTGAGCCCTGATTGGCTGAGAGTATACCCCAGGGCATTAACTGCCCCAGCTACAGCTTGCCTGGCCTACATCCTCACCAAGCATGTCTTCAAGACCAGGGAAAGCCCCGAGGCAGTAGGAAGCCGGCTGCTACACTGCATTATGAACGCCGAGGGCAGAGACCGAGCCCCAACCAGCAACATCAGTACCGCCTGGGGAACTTGTTAGAATGCAAACTCCTGACCAACTCCCCAGACCTACTGAGTCAGAAACACTGGAGGTGGGGCCCTGCACCTGTTATCTATCCAGCCTTCCAGGCGGTAGCTGGGCACATTGGCAGATACCTGTAATCCCAGTACTTGAGAAGCTGAGACAGGAGGATCACAGGTTTAAGGATAGCCTCAGCAACTTAGCAAGACTCATGTTTTTAAAAAAAGGTAGAATGTCCCCTATGTTCAGTCTCTCTTTTTAAAAAAAAAAAAAAAGCCAGCGGGGCATAGTGGTGTGTACTTGTAATCCCCAGCACCACACACACACACACACACACACACACACACACACACACACAAGTCCTAGCCGGGCATGGTGGCACACGCTTCTAATCCCAGTACCTGGAAGGCTGAGACAGAAGGATCGCAGGTTCATGGCCAGCCCTCAGCTACTTAGTGAGGCCCTCTGTAACTTAGTGAGACACTATTTCAAAATAAAGAATAAAAAAAAATAGGGCTGGGGGTGTAACTCAGAGGCAGAATGCCCCTGGGTTCAATCCCCAGTATCGGGGCAAAGAAAAAAAAAAGTCCTACGTGTGGTTCTGATGCTGGCTCAGGACAGAGACCGGCTGGCTTAGGGGAGAAGATGGGAGGCGTCAACAGGACCTGTGATAAGCACTGCCACCATGTGCCAGACCAGGAACCTGGGAAGGGAAGAGGAGGCAGTGACTCAGCCAAGACCCTGTGGGTGTTAGGGGCAGGATGGGTCTTTGTCTCCACCATACAGAAGGGAGACTGGCATTTGGTCTCTAGGTACAGCATGAAGCTCAGGACCCGGCGCTGCCTCTTCCCCGCCCCTCCATGCTCTGCTTTCTAAACCAAGGGCCTCCACCTGGTGCCTCCAAATGCCTCTCAAAGCTTCTCTGGGAAGTCTGCCAAGCCAGGTGCCCCTCGGCTCCCAGCTGCCCTCCCAGCCTGAGGACAAGCCTGCTCCACCCCCGCCCTGCAGCAGGACGTGGGAGCCAGCGGGATGCTCGGGAGAAATGCAAAGCTTCCTGGGAAGGGCTAGACCCCAGGTTAAATCCGGTACAAGCATGGCACCGAGCATCCTCTGCCTTCCCCGCGTCCTCCTCCCTCTCCTCTGCTCCCACTCCATCTGCCGCTCCTCCTGGCTAGGCTCCCCCTCAGTTGGCACAGCGGGTAAAGAGAACAGGACGGTTTATTTTTATCCGGAGATACTGCTGGGGGCGGGGGAAGGGACCATCTGACCAAGCAGCAGCAGCTTGGGTAGCAGTGGAGGTCAGGTGGCGGGAGACCCCGGAGGTTCCCAGACAGCGGGCCGACCTGGTGGAAGCACGGGGCCAAGCAGGAGAAGCTCTGGGCTCCCTGAGGCAAGTCACTGCACCTCTCTGTGTCTTCGTTCCCAACTCTTGAGAGGGATGCAAACTCCGCCTGCCCCGGAAGGCTGTTTCTGCGAACGTGAATCATCAGGAGAAAAGCGCCGTGCAGACTTGAGGCCAAAAGACTTGCTCACACTTGGAAACTGCCCCAGAGGGGGCAGCAGCCTGGGGAGGGTCTTCTCAGAAAATTCCCTAATTCTGTGAGCCCGACAGCAAGTTAAACAGATCCTGTCACCGAGCAGGTCCACCCCACTTTGTTTTTTACATGTTTGATAGTTTTTTTAATTACATAAGCATTATTGTGAATCCATTCTTCTTTTGGAAAATAAAGGAAAAATAAAGAAGCATCATGGAACAATCAAAGCCCCCCCCCATGTTACCATTTTTTGAGTTTAGATTTCTATGTATCTTTCCAGAACTCTTGTTTTACTTGCATATATAATATATATTATATTTATACATAGATCAATAAACTATCCTTCTCTATGGATATAATGTATTGTCTATACAAAAACTGTATACATTACTGTATATAATATACCTATCACATAGTGTGTGTATCCTGTTACTTTGGTATATGTATTTATCTTAGCATCTGGGAGGCTGAGGCAGGAGGATCTCAGGTTCATTCAAGGGCAGCCTCAGCAACTTAGTGAGACCCTGTTTCAACAAAATTAAAAATATCTTTTTAGCCGGGCGTGGTAGCGCACGCTTGTAATCCCCGTGCTTGGGAGGCTGAGACAGGAGGATCGCACAGGTTCGAAGCCAGCCTCAGCTACTTAGTGAGGCTCTCAGCAACTTACTGAGACTCTGTTTCCAAATAAAATATAAAATAGGTCTGAGAGTATAGCCCGGAGGTAGAAAGCCTCTGGGTTCCACCCCCAGTACCACCAAAAAATAAAAAAAATAAAAAATAGGTCTGGGAGTGTAGCCCGGGGGTAGAAGGGCTTCCAGGAACCCCAGTACCACACACACAAAAAAATAAATAAATAAAAATATCTTTAAAAAAATAGGGCTGGGAATGTAGCTCGAAGGTAGCATGCCCCTGGGTTCAATCCCCAGTACTGAAAAAAAAAAAAAAAAAAAACCTTTATTTAGCCAGTCTCCTGCCGATGGACCATCCCAAACCATGCTGCAAGGGACAGTCACTGTGTATCTCCCTGGGCACATGAAAACCACCGTGATACACCTCAGGGTGCTGAACTGCTGGGCTGGGTTGGGAGGTTTAGCAGATATTACTGTATCCCCCCGCGTACCAAAGATTTTCCTCCATCCTTAAAAGCAAAGCAAGTCGGAAGACCAGTGCTCCGGGGCTGGCCTGAGACGTTCTGGAAGGTGAGCTGTGTTCTGCAGCCAGTGCTAGGGCTCGCCTCAAGCCCCAGCGGTGATGGCAGTGATGGCCGCACCCCTCGACCCTGAGCCGTCCCCACCGCCACAGCTCCAAGCTGTCGGGCCAGGTGCGCGGCACCATCGTGAGCAGATACGGCCTCACTGTCTCTCCTGCACTGGGATGCGACTCTCTTTGCCATCCTCCTGGGTGACGGGCTGGGACCCGTGTAAGGTCTCCTGCACTGGAGCAGCCTGGTGGTTAAGAAAATCTTCGAGTCCTGACTCCACCGGGCCTGGGCCTTTCTTCGGGGGGCCTGGCCATACAACCTCAAGAGCCAGGGCCTGAGAAGCCAAGGTACGTGGTTACCCCGGCAATTGGGCGCTGTGCCCCTGGGAAGCACAGCCCCTCCCCAAGCCCCTTACCCTTTCCCAGCGGGCCTGGCCCATTTCTTGGGTGCCTCCTGCCCCCTACTGGCCACACCAAGGGCGACAGGAAGCTTCCAGAATGGAAGCCAGTGGGACCCAAGGTCCAAAAGCTGAGGCTCCCCCATGCTGGATGCCAGGGAAAGAGGGTCAGAGGGGTTAAACCGCCCCCATGGATAGGTGGCTTTCACAGGAACAAGCCTGGGATTGGGCGAGTGGACAGAGATGTTGGCCCATATTCTGTCCCAGTCCCAGGGATGACCTACCTGCTCCTTTGGCTTTTTGACCACCTTTCCTAGAGGGGAGAAAGAAGGAATGGGGAGCTGGGGAGACCAGATCAAAATCAGGGGGCCGGCAAGACAGCCCCTTCTCCTCCTCCCCTCCCTCCCTCTCCATCCTCCCCCCATCAGAGGACTCACTGATATAGAGGACCACCAATAAGACTGCAAGCAGGACGGCCCCTGTGATGGGAACCGCCAGCAGGACTCTCCTCCGATGCTGAAAACCTGGAGAAATGCAGACGTCGGCGTGCACCCACCCACAGTCACACCCACCCCCATGCCCACAGCGCTGCCCCTGCCAGACCCCAAAATCCAGCAGTGCCCGAGCTCGCCCATGATGTCAGAGGTTCCAAACAGGTGGCCCTTGGGGAAACGGGACTGGCACGTGTCTTTAAGCTGACCATACTTTGAGATATTTGACTTTTTTTTTTTTTTTTTGGTGGTACTGGGGTTCCTGGAAGCCCTTCTACCTCCAGGCTACACTCCCAGACATATTTTATTTTATATTTTTTATTTGGAAACAGGATCTCCTAAGCCAGCATGCGCGGCTGGCTTCCAACCTGCGCGATCCTCCTGTCTCCGCCTCCCAAGCGCAGGGATTATAAGCGTGCGCCACCACGCCCGGCGAGATTTGACTTCTTTTTTTTTTTTTGGTGGTCCTGGGGGTGATACCCAGAGGCTTTCTACCTCCGAGCTATACTCCCAGACCTTTTTTATATTTTATTTGGAAACAGGGTCTCACTAAGTTGCTGAGAGCCTCACTAAGTAGCCGAGGCTGGCTTCGAACCCGTGCGATCCTCCTGTCTCAGCCTCCCAAGAGTGGGGATTACAAGCGTGCACCACCACGCCCGGCTGGATATTTGACATTTTTAAAGCGGGAGACTGCATATTAAAATCTGCATAAATCTGGTCTCTTTTCTTTCTTTGTTTTGTGTGTGTGTTGTTTGGTTTGGTTTGGTACTTGGGAGTGAACCCAGAGGCATTCTACCTCTGAGCTACATACCCAGAGCCCTTTTTATTTCATTCTTTGGAAACTGGGCCTCACTAAGTTGCTTAAGCTGCTGAGGCTGGCTTTAAACCTGCAAACGTCCTGTGTCAGCCTCCCAAGTACTGGGATTACAGGAGTGCACCGCCATGCCTGGCTCTGGGTCTCCATTGTAAATGGACAAACGAAAGGCAGGATGAAAGGAAGGTCGTCTCTAGCATAAGGCAAGAAATGCAGATACTCATGAACAAAAAAAATTAATGGTACCGGGAACTAGACCATTCAGGGGTGTTCTGCCTCCAAGCCACAGCCCCAGCATTATTTTATTCATTCATTCATTCATCCATTCATTGAAAAAGGGTCTCCTAAGTTGCCAAAGGCCTCACTAAATTGCTGAGGCTGGCCTCAAACCTGTGATCCTCCTGCCTCAGCCTGATGTGGACCAATTTGAAAGGGATACCAAGAAACCCCAGGATCAAGACAGTGCTATTTAGGGAATTGGGGTTTAAACCCAGGGACATTCTACCTTTGAGCTACACCCCCAGCCCTAAACAAGTACTATGTCAATGCTACATTTTGCAAAATAGCATGCAGACACCAAGTGAGAAAACGATGTTCCACAGGCCAACCACTTGCTTTCTAAATAAAGTTTTATTGAAACCGGGGCCAAGATCATGGTGAAATAGCATCATGCAAATGCAAGGCCAGATCCTGTCTTTATTTAAAATTTTACTATTTCGTTCATCATGAATTTGCTCATTCATTTTTATTTTTTTCAATATTGCATCAAAATATTGTTTATCTTGGGTATAACATTTTACATCACTCTCTTAAACACTGTGTCTGAGGCACCTCAGCACCTCATTCTAGGCCTGGCCTGAACCCCAAGGAAAGTCAGTTTTGAGAGTATACGTTTCTTACCCCTGGCCTTTTTCACTCATTAACATGACCCTGCCCAGTCCCTGTAGTTATCTGCATTTGAGATCTGTGCACAATTCTAAGTCTGTACACAGCTGGGCGTGGTGGCGCACGCTTGGAATCCCAGCATTTGGGAGGCTGAGACAGGAGGATCGCAGTTCGCGCCCAGCCTCAGCTAGTTAGTGAGGTTCTTTGTAACTCGGTGAAACCTTGTTTCAAAGTAAAAAATTAAAAATAGGGCCGGGGGTGTAGCTCAGAGGTAGAATGCCCCTGGGTTCCATCCCCAGTATCACACACAAAAAAATTCGTACACATTTAGAAGGGGGCCAAACTCCTCTTCTAAAATCAAAATGGAGGCCCAACAGGGCACAGTGTCACAGCATCCTAGCGCGTGGAGTGTGGGGAGCAGAATGGCACTTATGCAGCACCCCCAAAGCGCAAGAACCTATGGGAGACACTTCCAGCCACCTAACAAGGGAGGCTCTGTCGTCAACCCATTTTAGAGATGAAGAAACTGAAGCTCCGAGAGAAGTGATCTGCCCAGACTCCCCAGATAAGTGGCAGAAATGGGATAGCACACCCCAAAACACCCTCTCACGGCCCCTCCCCCACCTGGCACCGGTGTGCCTCAGTCTCGCCCTTCTGGTACCCTTCCCCAGGACGTACCGCAGACAGCGTCAGTCATCTGCGTTCCTGCCTGGAGTTCCATCAGGTCTCTGGCCTTGCAGCTATGCACACAGACACACAGAGAAAGAGGGAAACATTAGGTTTCCCCAACCACAAAAGTTTCGACCCCAGGGAGAGGCCATCAGCACAATCAGCAGGCCTGGGTTCACTGAGCGCACATTAGACACAACATCCTCCGCTGGTTATTATGGGAACGGCACAGATTCCGCTCTTACGGAACTCGTTAGTACAAACAAGGAGTAATACAGAGGAAGGCTGATAATGAGGGCCACACTTTGCAATCCGGGCTAAAGCGCAACGGGCATTGTCCAGAGACGGGATCCACAATGGCTGGGTGGAGAGGTGCTGCGCTCAGTATAAGGCAGGGCTTCTCAACCTTGGCACCAGTGACCCCTTGGCTGGAGAGTTCTGGGGGCCAAGGGGAGGGGGCTGTCCTGAGCATCGCAGGAGCTTAGCGGCATCCTTGGCCTCTCCCCTGAGCTGCCAATAGCAACCCCCTCCCCAGCTGTGACAACTGAACGGTGTCCAGACATGGCCAATGTCCCGCAGGGAACAAAACTGCCCCTGGTTGAAAAGCTCTGGTTTAAGGCTCTTCCAGAAAGGCTTCCCTGTGGAAGGAAGATCGGAGAGGTCCCCAAAAGATGGAAAATTTGGAGCAGCAGTGCATTCAGCTACGGAGGCCAGCGTGGTAGGAGGGAAATGAGGCGGCTGGCATGCAGGCCGGAGCTGGGAACTATGGAAAAGCAGATCGCTGCTAACCAGGCATGAAGGTTTCAGCTGGACGCAGCTGGCGCATCTTATCAGCATCCAGAGGAGCAGCTGGCCAGGGATCAGAGGAGAAATGGCAGAGGAGTGGCCACCGGGAGGCAAGTCAGGAGCCACAGTGGGAGAAGAGGAGATCAGGTCCTGGGCAGTCGGAGGAGGGGGCAGAAAAAGAAAAAGGAAAAAGCCTCAAAGGTGAGACAGAGAAGCTTGAGAAAGCATCTTACAGGAGAAGAGTATTCTGGAGTTTACAAAATACTTCTGTGTGAAGCCGGGCGTGGAGGCGCACGCTTGTAATCCCAGCATTCGGGAGGCTGGGACGGGAGGATCGTGGTTCACAGACAGCCTCAGCTACTTAGTGAGGCTCTTTTGCAACTCAGAGAGCCCCTGTTTCAAAATAAAGAATAAAGAAAAAAAAGCTGTGAACGCCGGGCGTGGTGGCGCACGCTTGTCATCCCTGCGCTTGGGAGGCTGAGACAGGAGGATCGCACTGGTTCGAAGCCAGCCTCAGCTACTTAGTGAGGCTCTCAGCAACTCAGTAAGACTGTTTCCAAGTAAAATATAAAATAGGTCTGGTAGTATAGCCCAGACGTAGAAAAGCCCCTGGGTTCCACCCCCAGTACCACACACACAAAAAAAAAAAAAAAAAAAAAAAAATAGGGCTGTGGGTGTAGCTTGGAGGTAGAACACCCTTGGGTTCCATGCCCAGTACTGTAAAAAAGGCATCTTCTATGTGGTCCAGCCTTGTAAGAGGAAGGTCCCCTGCCAGATGAGGATGCCAGGGCTCACTGAGGTGAAGCTCACGCCCTCGCTGAGCTGCAGGCAGCCGGGCCACTGCGCAGGCTCATCCGACCTCAGCACAGGCGCCTCCAGTCACCGGCCAGTGCTCACCAGTAAAGACTGCTGGAGCACCTACTGTGCACCAGCTACCAGGGCAGGCCCGGGCTATGGGTGGGGAAGGAAAAAGACCCCAGCTCTACACCCAAGTGGCAATCCGCTGGGAAAAGGCAGACAGTAAACAAAGTGGATATGGTACGCTACTACTTGTATTTTTAAAAATTCACAAATAAGAGGGCGCGTGTGGGAATGTGCACGTGTATTTATTTGTTTGTTTGCACACAGAATCTCGGACAGACATACAAGGAACTGTGACTGCCTCCAGGGAAGAGAATTTGGAAGAGGAGGGGGTGGGAGGTAGGATCACCACTGTGGGCCCGTTTGTACTTTCTGGCCTCTATGCGTGTTTTACTTATTTTTTACAAAATCAAATATAGCCGGGCATGCTGGCACATGCTTGTAATCCCAGTACCTGGGAGGCTAAGACAGGAGGATTGCCAATTCGAGGCCATCCTCAGCAACTTGTGAGGCCCTCTGCAACTTAATGAGACCCCCTGTTTCAAAATAAAGAATAAAATAGGGCTGGGGGTATAGCTCAGAGGTAGAATGCCCCGAGGTTTTATCCCCAGTACTGCAAAAAATAATTTAAAATTTAAAAATTAAATATAAAAAATTAATGGTACGTGTGTGTAAAGGTATTCCAGGCAGAAGAGCTGAAGACAAGAGGATGAACAGTGCACCCAGGGGACCTCAAACAGCATGATGGGATGCCCCGCGGGGAGAGGTGGGAGGTGCCTGCGCTGGGAGGCCCGGAGGAGGCTGGGCTCCCTCCTGAAAGCAGCGGGACGCCATTAAGCACTTTAATTTACTTGATGTTTATTTACTGATCCCTTCATTTATTCATGGTACTGGGGGATTGAACCCAGAGGAATTCTACCTCCAAGCGACACCCCGAGCCCTTTTTTAATTTTGTTGTTGTTGTTGTTGTTTGAAATAGGGTCTCGCTAAGTTACTGAAGGTGTCGCTAAATTGCTGAGGCTGACCTCAAACCTGTGACCCTCCCGTCTCAGCCTCTCGAATACTGGGATTACAGGCGTGTGCCATCACCCTGGCTCATTAAGCTTTTTTTTGTTTTGTTTTTGTTTTTGTCTTTTGGTGGTACTGGGGGTGGAACCCAGGGGGTTTTTTTCTACCTCCGGGCTATACTCCCAGACGTATTTTATATTTTATTTGACAACAGGGCCTCACTAAATTGCTGAGAGCCTCACTAAGTGGCTGAGGCTGGCTCCGAACCAGTGCGATCCTCCTGTCTCCGCCTCCCAAGCGCAGGGATGACAAGCGTGGGCCCCACGCCCGGCTTCATTAGGCATTTTAAAGAACAGTCTCCCACCACCCGGGATGGCAGATGGCGGCTCATTCTTGAATCCCAGCGTTTGGGAGGCGGAGACAGGGGGATCGCAGTTCAAGGACAGCCTCAGCTACTTAGTGAGGCCCTCCACAACTAGGTGAGACTCTGTTTCAAAATAGAGAATAAAATATAGGGCAGGGGGTGTAACCTCGAGGTGTAGTCCTCCTGTCTCAGCCTCCCAGGTCCGGGGATGAAGGCATGCACCACCGCACCCTGCTGCAGAAGCTCACTCACTTAGCCAGCAGGTGGAGAAGCAGCTGATGGGAGAGCTTCAGGGGCAGGGGAGCAGCTGGTGAGAAGGTGGCGGCATCACCAGACCACAGCGATGAGGCCCAAACTAAAGTGCTAGCACTTGAGATAGAAACAGATTCCCAGATCACTCAATGCCCAGGAGCCGTGGCTGAATGTGGAGAGGAGGCGGGGAGGGAGGCGCCCGGGGTGAACACCCAGAGCCGTGCGTGGCGCGCCTTTTGCAAGGGGTGAGGGGGCAGCGGTCCCATTCCGCGTACACAGAGCCCGAGGTGCTGAAAGGTCACCACATCCGGGGAACACGGCAGCGGGACTCGACAGTCTAGGGCGGAGGAGACAGATCCAGTTGGGAGATGCTGCTCAGAGCCACTGGAGGGGGATGGGAGCTGGGGCCATGGATGGGATGGTCCAGGGGAGGTGGACAAATGTCTAGGAAACCAGAGAAGTTAGAAGGAAGGAGGGAAATTGAGAAGCAGCAGGAGGAGGGGCAGAAAGGGAGATTCCTGTGTCCTCGAGGAGGGTTTCAAAGATGATCAACATGTCTATTTCACAAACAGAGCAGCGAGAAAAGCAGGCGGAGCCCGCAGCGGGTGGGCCACGGAGTCACTCTGCAGGGGGTTCGGGAGCAGGGACCGAGGGACGGCGGCTGGGGAGACTGAGGCGGGCGCAAGCCAGCTTTGGGGGTGAGTCCTCCTACCTTGTCCAGGGGTGACACTTTTCAGTAGCAGATGACACGTTGGAGAAGAAGCCGTCGGGGCAGGGTTCGCACACCGTATCAGAAGTCCCTGTACCTGGGCGCAGGTGGGGAGGGGGCCGCTAACCCTCACTGTGGGCCACTCTGGGCTCTCAAGGGAGCCGGTGGGCAGGCGGAGCAGGAAGAGCTCCTGCCCTGAACTCTCTTGCTGCCTCTGGTGGCTGCCCGGCCCGTGCCCACAGCAGGTGGCAGAATGCCAAAGATCCCACTTCCTGCTCTCTGGCAAGGATGCCGACCGCGGTGGGGATCTCCACCCCCTCCGCTTTGGGGCTCAGTGGCCTCTGCCCAGCTGCTGGACTGTGATGGCCCTCAGCTCCCCTCTCCAGTCTCTAGAATTGACTGACCACTTACCAGTGTGCTTGACCCCGAAGCCGGGATCGCAGGAAGAGTGGGGGGCGCAGCCCTCGCAGGCCTTGCTGGTACAGTGCTGGCCTTCCCCACAGGAGCAGGTGGTGTCTCTTTCTGAGCTGCCTTCTCTTTCCACCTGGAGCCCTAGGTCTAAGCAGAGATGGGCAGGAAGGATGAGACCCCTGCTGGGCTGGGCTGGGGACCCTTTTAGTCACTTCGGCTCTTCCTTTCTTTCTTTCTTTCTTCTTCCTTCCTTCCTTCCTTTCTCTTATTGAATCCAGGGGCATTCTACCTCTGAGCTATACCATCGGCCCGATTTTAATTTTTATTTTGAAATAGGATCTCGCTAAATTGCTGAGACTGGCCTCAAACCTGCAATCCTTCAGTCTCAGCCTCCCAAGTACTGGGATTAACCGGTATGCCACTCTGCTTTTCTTAGACCCTATTCCTAGTAAAGTTTGCAATCAATGTATTTAATAACCAGGAACACCCAAAATCTAACCAATCAGAACAGGCCCTGGCTTCACTGTCAGGAATATCAGCCCAGCTCCCAAGGGTCCTTTCCCCGGAAGCCCACACACTGGGGTCACAGTATCTGTGCTGGTGGCAGTGTCTCTCTCTGTTCCAGGTGTTGGAGAACTCGTCTTTGCTGCAAGGAAGGCAGTGTGTGTCGGTGGACTCTGTGCAGTCAGAAGCCAGCTTCTCCCCTGAAAAACATCAGGAAATGAGGCAGCTCTGGCAAAGAAGTGAGTCAGGTCCTTACCGCAATCGGATCAGGCTGGGCTGGGCTTGGGGGGGGGCGGGGGCATAGGCCTTAGAGGAGCCGGAGGAGCTAGGAACCCAGGTTAGAGTTAGCAGAGGTTTCCCCGCAGAGAGGGAAGCCAGAGCATTCTGACAGCAGGGCAGAGAGGAAAAATGGGTGGTCTCAGACTCGAGCACCCGATTGATACCAGGGATCTGCATCTGCCAGCCAACCGAGAGGGGTGCCCACTGCGGGGCTGGAGGGGGTATCTCACCTGGCGGGCACAAGCTACAGCACAGGTCACTGTTGAGTAGGTACTGTTTTTCCCTGCATGCGGCGGGTGGTTCTGGGTGGACCTAAAAACAGAATTGTGCAATCAGAAGGGATCTTGAAGCCTCCGCGGTCGCCTCTTTGGCAGGAAGATTGAAAGTCAGCCAGATCAGAGGCTACAACTGTCGTGCGGGGTTCAGAGCAGAAAACGAAGCCCGTATAGAACTAGTTGTGTTTGTTTTTAACTAAACTGTCAACTAATCTGATTTCTAAAGTAATCGGAGACTCATCCCGGCTACTTATGTATTCATTTATTTATTTATGGTACTGAGGATTGAACCCAGGGGCGTTCTACCTATGAGTCACACCTCTGGCCCTATTTTATATTTATATTTATATTTATATTTTATTTATTTATTTTTTTATTTTTGGTGGTACTGGGGGTGGAATCCAGAGGCTTTCTACCTCCGGGCTATACTCCCAGACCTTTTTTATATTTTATTTGGGAACAGGGTCTCACTAAGTTGCTGAGAGCCTCACTAAGTAGCTGAGGCTGGCTTCGAACCTGTGCGATCCTCCTGTCTCAGCCTCCCAAGCGTGGGGATTACAAGCGTGTGCCACCACGCCCGGCTTATATTTTTATTTTTAAACAGGGTCTCCCCTAAGTTGCTGAGAACCTCACTAAGTTGCTGAGGCTGGCCTCAAACCCCCGATTCTCCTGTCTCAGCTTCCAAAGTACTAGGATTACTTACAGGTGTGGGCCAGCACACCAGGCTCGCCCTGGTATTTCACAAAGCAACCGCAATGAAAGGTCATGTATTCTCTGAACAGTACTGATCTGCTTATTCCTGAGTCTTTTCTCTTTCATGACCCAGCAGGTCATGAAGACCCCACTGCCTCCCCTATCTCCCCGGGGAACCCTGGGCTTGGCTGGCTTCTGCCATCCCAGTGCTGGGCGGGCTGTGGCCGGCCTGTGGCCTCTTCTCTGCTTCTCCTCCTTCCCCTCTCCAAGCCCCATTATGGATTCTCCCTCCAACTCTTCGTTTGTGCTCCCAGCTCCTCCCTTGCAAAATGCTAGGATTAAGCCAGGCATGGTGGCACACACCTGTGATGCCACGACTTGGGAGGCTGAGACAGGAGCACCTCAGGTTCGAGGCCAGCCTCAACAATATAGTGAGACTCTCATGAACCTAGCAAGACCCTACTTCAAAACAAAACAAAACAAAACAAAACAGAGCTAGCGGTATAGCTCCGAGGTAGAATGAAAAAGAAAAATAAGATTAAATGCTAGGATTATGAAACTGGAAGAATGAGCCCAACGCTTTCACTTGGCAGACCCCGTCATGGAGTGGCAGAATGGCTGGGTCACTTGTCCAGAGCCCCTCAGGGTCAGAGTCTGCAGGGCTCAACATACCCTCTTTCCAACAACTTGTGTCTCACCTGCTTTCCACCCTGTCCCGGTACCACCCATGCTATTAATTGCTTCTTGCTAATTTAAACACATTCCTTTGACATATAAAACCTGATATCACTGTCACGCAAGAACAACCAGTATCACTTCTCATAAGTAAAAGGAAACCCTAAAAATACACTAAACAGAAAGCAAAACAACGAAGCCCTGTGGAAGGCCCTCCACCCCAGGCCTGCTTTTGATTTTAGCTAAAAAAGGAGATCATTGAGCCTTTGAGAGGCATTAACTGCACTTTAGTCCCAGAGACTTTCTCCTTGAAAAAACTGAGAAAGATTTTGAAGCGAACTGCTAAGTGAGCCCGTGTTCCCATGCTTTGACAGCAGCCGGAGAAAAGGACACAGGTTTAAGAATCAGAGATGGTGCCGGCCGTGGTGGCGCACGCTTGTAATCCCCGCGCTTGGGAGGCGGAGACAGGAGGATCGCACAGTTTCAAAGCCAGCCTCAGCTACTGAGTGAGGCTCTCGGCAACTTAGTGAGACCCGGTTTCCCAATAAAGTATAAAATAGGGCTGGGAGTATAGTCTGGAGGTAGAAAGCCCCTGGGTTCCACCCCCAGCACCACCAAAAAAAAAAAAAAAAAGAATCAGATTGTGGTGCACGCCTGTAATCCCCGCGCTTGGGAGGCGGAGACAGGAGAATCACGCAGGTTCGAAGCCAGCCTCGCTGGCTTAAGAAACCCTGTTTCCAAATAAAAATATAAAAATAGGTTTGGGAGTGTAGCCCAGAGGTCGAAGGGTTCCATCCCCAGTACAAAAAAAAAAAAAAAAATCAGAGAGCTTTGGGTTCCAGACTTTGTAATACATACTAGTTATTTTGTTTCTTTATTTCTTTATTTTGTGGTACTGGGGACAAAACCCAGGAGCCTTCTACCTTCAGGGCATACCTCCTGGCTGTGAACCCGAATCCTCCTATTTCAGCTTCCCAAGTACTAGGATTACAAGCATTGCCACCACGCCCGGCTCCCAGCACCCCCCCCTTTTTTTTTTTTGCGGTACTGAGGATGGAACCCAGGGACATTCTACCTCCAAGCTACCCCCAAGCCCTACTTTTTATTCTTTATTTTGAAACAGGGTCTCACCGAGTTGCAAAGAGCCTCACTAAGTAACTGAGGCTTGTCCGCGAATTGGGATCCTCCGGTCTCAGCCTCTGAATGCTGGGATTACAAGCGAGCGCCACCACCCCAGCACTGTTTTGTTTTTAAAACAGGCTTTTGCTAGGTTGCTGAGCGGCTCACTTTGTTGCTGAGGCTGTCCTTGAACCTCTGATCTTCCTTGCTCAGCCTCCCAAGTCCTGGGATTACTGGTGTGTGCCCCCACACTTAGCCAGAATGCATTTCTATAAGTAATTTACTCAGATACCTGGACAAAATGAAATCTACTAATTAGCTGGATCCTAGACAGACAGACAGTTAGCCAGGGTGCTGGGCATCCAAGCAGATACCCATCTAGGTGTGGTGATTATAACTTCTTTTTTTTTTTTTTTTTTTTTTTGGCGGGTCTGGGGATGGAACCCAGGGGCATTCAACCTCCGAGCTACACACCCTGCCCTATTTTTTTTTTAATTCTTTATTTTGAAAGAGGGTCTCACCAAGTTGCAGAGGGCCTCACTAAATAGCTGAGTCTGTCCGCGAACCATGATCCTCCAGTCTCGGCCTCCCAAATGCTGGGTTAACAAGCGTGCGCCACCATGCCTGGCTATAACTTCTATTTCATGAGCACCTGCCAGGCTATATACATTTATTCTTATCTTCACGACCAACCTGCAGGGCAGGCTTTATCACTCCCATTTTAAAGATGGGGAAGGCTGAGATGGGAGAATCACGGTTCACAGACAGCCTCAGCTACTTAGTGAGGCCCTTTGCAACTCAGTGAAACCCTGTTATCAAAATAAAGAAGAAAAAATATGGCCGGGGTGTCACTTGAAGGTAGAATGCCCCTGTGTTCCATCCCCAGTACTCCAGTACTGCAATAAATAAATAAGAGGAAACTTGAGCCGAGCGTGATAGCACACGCTTGTAACCCCCGCGCTTGGGAGGCTGAGACAGGAGGATCGCGCATGTTCAAAACCAGCCTCATCTATTTAGTGAGGCTCTCAGCACTTAGTGAGACCCTGTTTCCAAATAAAATATAAAATAAGCCTGGGAGTGTAGCCCGGAGGTAGAAGGGTTCCATCCCCAGTACCACCAAAAAAAAAAAAAAAAAAAAATAGGGCTGGGGTGTAGCTTGGAGGTAGAATGCCCCTGGGTTCCATCCCTAGTACCTCAAAATAAATAAATAAAATAAATAAATCAATAAGATAAAAAATAGGGCTAGGGGTATAGCTAGGAGCTAGAATGCCCCTGGGTTCCATTCATAGTAACACACACACACACACACACACACACACACACAAATATCCCCTGCTTTTGCTGTTACCAGCCAGCCTCTACCTGGAGCCCAAATTGGGGGCTGTGGGAGGAGCATACTCTGCTCTTGATAAGCCCAGCCACCCTTCCCCTCACCCACCTCCCACAAGGCTCTCTTCTGCCTCTCTCCAGCTATATCCCCCTCCGGCCTCCCTTCTCCCCAAGCCATCACTTAGAGTGAAAATGAAAGCTTGGGACCAAAGAAGCTTCCCCGCTGTCTTTCCCTGCTGGTGGGCCATTCCTGTCCAGGCCTTGGGCCGGAATCTGCAGCCCCTGAAAGTAGGGGACACCAGAGGGGCTGGGATGGAGGCCAGGTACTTAGGGGATTCCCAGCCTCCAGAATGAGGAACTACAAAAATACGTTTAAAGCAAAAGTGAATCAAGGGCGAGCTTCTGAAAATCCCGGAGATATGCTTGGTTGGGTCTCAGCCTTTCTGGTGCCTGGAGAAACCCTTGCTGGTCTCCTAACCCATTCTCCGGTCTCAGGACCCATTTACCTGCCTTCTGGGGCCCCTGTGCTGTGTCTCTGTGCGTGTGTGCGTGCATGTGTGTGTTACTGGGGATGGAACCCAGGGGGCTTTCTACCTCTGGGCTACACTCTCAAACCTATTTTATATTTTATTTGAAAACAGAGTCTAAGTTGCTGGGAGCCTCACTAAGTAGCTGAGGCTGGCTTCAAACCTACGTGATCCTCCCATCTCAGCCTCCCAAGTGCGGGGATTACAAGCGTGCACAGGATTGGCTCCCTGTGTCATCCTAAATTCCAGAGGCAGAGATGTAGCTTTTGGGATTCCTCCTACCTTGGTTCACCCAGGACAGAGGAGCAGATGTTAAAAGCACCCAGCCTTTTCCAAAAGGTACCTGGGCCTCGGCACCCACCCCTGGGACTCACAGACATCCTGGAAGAAGGCAGCCCCAGCTGGCAAGGGAATGAAGGCCACTAGAGGCTGGCCTCCATCCACAATGGGAAAGGGACAGGAAAGAGGCAGGAAAGGGTCAGGAAACCGGCCAGACCCGCCCCTTCCCTTGGCCGACCTCTTTTCCCGCCCTCTGAAACGCCCTGCAGTCTGTGGCCAGTCTCTGGATAAAGGCGGAGGTTCTCTAAACCATACCCATCCTCACAGTGTAGGCATGTCTGTATCGCGGTGCCCTCCCTGAGCGCCCTCTGTGGGCTACCCCGGGACCCCAACCTTCCGGGAGAAGAGAGAGGAAGCCCATCTCATCTTTAGCCAAGATCTAGAGTACCTTGCCCAGTTTCCACACACCTTCTCGTCCCCCAAGATAATTAATTCTAGAAAATTCTAGATAATTCTAGAAAATTCAAGATAATTCTAGAAAACTCACTTCCTCGAGGTCTTGCCTCTCCTTCCTTCCCCACCCACTCTCAAATCCCAAACCCTCATCGGATCCGGGCAGAATGACTCACGGAGATCAGAAAGCTCCCCAGGAGAACGCACTGCAGAGGCGGACGGACCATGGCGCGGTGAGACCCCGGAGGCTGGAGGACCAGGTGCCGGGCACCCGGCCACTAGTAGTAATTCCCCAGCCCCAGCCTGTGGACACGCCCGGTGAGGGGCGGGGCCTCGACGGGCCAATCGCGGCCCGGTGGGGGCGGAGCCCGAGCTAGTCACTACTCAGGGATTTCCCCAGGACATTCCCAGGAGACTTATTCCCCCGGGGTTTAGGGACTTGCACTGCGGGTAGGGGAAGAGCATGGTCCCAGAGGGACCCTTCCTCTCGCCCCCAGAACCCACAAAGGTGGTTAGGAGCCAGCCTGCTTCCAAGGGGGCCGAGGGAGGGCAGAGGGATCCCAGTGGGTTCTGGGGCGCCGCCACAGGGACCCACCCTAAAGATCCTCGCCCCCACACACCCTGTACACACACTCGCTGCCTCCGGGAATCCCGGCAGAACTGAAACCACCCCCAAGGGGGATAGAGAAGCCCGAGGAAGTCCCCCTACCACCACCCCAGAAAACGGGAAGGCCGCGGCTGGGGTGCGGGAAGCGCTTCAGGGAAACCGGGCGCCCAGCTCAAGTTTCGCTGTCTTCCAAAGGAAATTCCCTGGCGTGGGCGCGGCGTCCCAGCTCCCTGTCCACCCGCCGGCTTCGATTTCACCCCAGCTCCTATCCAGCGCCTGGAGACGGGCGTTTATCAACAGTAAACCAGCCTTAAGTGGGATCACAGGATCGCTAGGAGAGGTTGGAAGACACTGCCTGGTGGCCACAATCCTCGGGGTCCCACCCTCATCCCCCTGGCCATTCTGGGACTGCAGCGTCCGTCCGTCCATCGCCCGGTTCCGGCCCAGGCTCTGGGGCTGATGTACTGGGCTCCCTTGAGCCTCAGGAGCCGCCCTAGGCAGGGGCTGCGCGGTGGCCCGATGGCCCTCTAAACTCTAAGCTTCTGGGCCAGGCTGCGCAGGTCGGGGAGGAGGGCCACGAGCTAAGCAGGCGTTTGCAGCATTCGTGGATTCTACCCCTGGGGTCCATCTCCTGTGTTCTGCCACCTCTGACGCTGCCTTAATTCAGAGAGGCTCGTGTGTGTGTGTGTGTGTGTGTGTGTGTGTGTGTGTGTGTGTGTGTGTTACTGGGGATGGAATCCAGGGACCTTCTACCTCCGGGCTGCACTCCCAGAACTATTTTATATTTTATTTGGAAACAGGGTCTCTTAAGCCAGCAGAGGCTGGCTTCAAACCTGCGCGATCCTCCTGTTTCAGCCTCCCAAGCCCCCCGGGATGACAAGCTGTGCCATCACGCAGGGCAGACGCTCTTCATCTTTTATCTGGATTGAACCAACAGCCTTGCTCATTCCCCAATTCCTAAACACCCATTTTTCCTTATTTTCTCACTGTGTCTTCCTGTTTCCCTTCTTCCTTTCTTCCTTCGTGTGTGTGTGTGTGTGTGTGTGTGTGTGTGAGAGAGAGAGAGAGAGAGAGAGAGAGAGAGAGAGAGAGAGAGAGAGAGAGAGAGAGAGAGAGACTTACTGGGGATTGAACCACCCAAGGGCATTCTACCTCTGAGCTACACCCCAGACCTATTTTTTCTTTTTTCTTTTTTCTTTCTTTTTTCTTTCTTTCTTTCTTTCTTTCTTTCTTTCTTTCTTTTTTCTTTTTTCTTTTTTTGTGGTACTGGGGTTCCTGGAAGCCCTTCTACCTCCAGGCTACACTCCCAGACCTATTTTTACATTTTTATTTGGAAACAGGGTCTCCTAAGCCAGCGCATGCGAAACAGGGTCTCCTAAACCAGCCTGCACAGCTGGTTTCGAACCTGCACAATCCTCCTGTCTCCGCCTCCCAAGCGTGGGGATTACAAGCGTGCGCCGCCATGCCCGGCCCAGACCTATTTTTTATTCTTTACTTTGAAAACAGGGTCTCGTTGAGCTGCAGAGGGCCTGACTAAGTAGCTGAGGATGGCTGTGAACCTGCCATCCTCCTGTCTCAGCCTCCCATGTCTACTGGGTTTATAGACACAGGTCATAACGCCCAACTTATTTCTTTCCCTTTTTCTTCCTAAAATCAGATGAAATGCTGCCTCCTCTTGAGATTGCCTGCTCATTATTCACCTGCCCAATCCCTTTTTATTGTGATTTCTTTGGGGAGCAAAGCTAACTCTATGCCAGTCCTGGGTACATAAAAGAACACCAACACACGTTTGTTGAATGAATACATAAATGAGTGAGCGGGTTCAGTAACTCTGTGTGTGTGTGTGTGTGTGTGCGTGCGCGCGTGCGTGTGTGTGTGTGTGTGTGTGTGTTTTATTGGGGATTGAACCCAGAAGCATTCTACCTCCAAGCTACACCCCCAGATCTTGCTAGGTTGCTAAGACTCTCCGTAAGTTGCTGAAGCTGGTCTTAAACCCACGACCCTCCTGCCTCAGCCTCCCAAGTACTGGGATTACAGATGTGTCCCACCATGCCCAGCTCAGAAACTTCTGACTCTATTCACAGCCTCCATCCCAGAAAGGAGTTGGGGGCAGGGAACAAAAAGTTGATGTTCTCAACACAGACGTCAAGCTTCAGTGGCCCCTGGGATAGAAAGGATAGTGGCCAGACACAAAAACACGAGAAATAATTAAGACCCAGGGTGCGGGTCTGCAATCAAGACCCAGGGTGGTGCAGGTCTGCAATCTCAGTACCTGGAAGACTAAGATAGGAAGATGAAGGTTCAAGGCCGGCCTCAGCAATTTATCAAGGCTCAGCAATTTAGCAAGACCCTGTTTTCTTTTTTTTCTTTTTCTTTTTCTTTTCTTTTTTTTTTTTTTTTTTTTTTTTTTTTTTTGCGGTACTGGGGTTCCTGGAAGCCCTTCTATCTCCGGGCTACACTTCCAGACCTATTTTATATTTTTTATTTGGAAACAGGGTCTCTTAAGCCAGTGAGGCTGGCTCCGAACCTGCGCGATCCTCCTGTCTCCGCCTCCCAAGCTCAGGGATGACAAGCATGCGCCGCCACACCCGGCCCAAGACCCTGTTTTCAAATAAAATAAAATAAAATAAAAGGAGCATGGGTAGTGTAGCTTGGAGGTAGAACGCCCCTGGCTTCAATCCCTAGCAACACACACACACACACACACACACACACACACACACACACACAGTGTAAAGACCCAGGGACTTCATTCAAGCCACCCAGACAGGCCCAGGATGAAGAGAAGATTAACATACTTTTTTTCTTTGTGACCCCAGCACCGTTTTAATTCCTTTGGGAAGGGGTGTGACTGCAATAACTTCAGCCTTTACTTAGTCCTTATTTGTCTGATTCCAAAATTGGGCCCTTCACAAAACTGCCTGGGGAAGCAAGTACACAGAATTAAAACATTAATTATATTATATAAAACATATCATAGCGGCAATTAAAACAGCTTAAATTAACGTGTGAAGGAATAAATAGTAGCCTTCAGCTTGCCCCATGGGGCGCAGACCAGAGAAGATAAAGGAAGATATTTTGGTACATGCACATCCCAAAGAAACATGCTGGCAGCAAGGCCCGGAGAAGGCCTGGAGTCTTGTTGGGCCCATAAGAGTGTGCTCTAAGGGAGGTGGCAATATCGGTCTTTTCCATCAAAGAGGGAAATCATGAGCAGTTCTGCAACAGAAGGAGAGCAAACAATTCGAAAGAACAAAGACAGCCAGGCATGGTAGTGCACGCCTGTAATTCCAGTACTTGGGAAGCTGAGACAGGAGGACCGCAGGTTCGAGGCCAGCCTCAGCTTCTTAGTGAGATTCTCAGCAACCTAGAGAGACCCTGTTTCAAAATAAAAAATAAGCCGGGCGTGGTGGCGCACGCTTGTAATCCCCGCGCTTGGGAGGCTGAGACAGGAGGATAGCGCAGGTTCAAAGCCAGCCTCAGCTACTTAGTGAGGCTCTCAGCAACTTAGTGAGACCCTGTTTCCAAATAAAATAGAAAATAGGTCTGGGGGTATAGCCCGGAGGTATAAAGCCTCTGGGTTCCACCCCCAGTACCACCAAAAAATAAATAAAAAATAAAAATAAAGCCGGGCGTGGTGGCGCACGCTTGTAATCCCCACACTTGGGAGGCGGAGACAGGAGGATCGCGCTGGTTTGGAGCCAACCGTGCTAGCTTAAGAGACCCTGTTTACAAAAATTTAAAAAAATTAGGTCTGGGAGTGTGGCCCAGAGGTAGAAGGGCTTCCAGGAACCCCAGTATCACAAATAAATAAATAAATAAATAAATAAATAAATAAATAAATAAATAAATAAAACAAATAAACAAAAATTAAAATAGGGCTGGGGGTGTAGCTCGGAGGTAGAATACCCCTGGGTTCATCCCTAGCAACACACACACACACACACACACACACACACACACACACACACCCCAGAAGCCAGGCAGGGTGATGCATGCTTATAATACAGTACTTGTTTTTGTTTTACAGTACTGGGGATGGAACCCAGGGGCATTCTACCTCCGAGCTACACCCCCTGCCCTATTTTTAATACTTTATTTTGAAACAGGGTCTCACTGAGTTGCAAAGAGCCTTGCTAAGTAGCTGAGGTTGTCCACAAACCACAATTCTCCTGTCTCAGCCTCCCAAATGCTGGGATTACAAGCATGCGCCACCACGCCAGGCTGGCTTAATCCTAGTACTTGGGAGACTGAGAAGAGGATCACAGGTTCACGACCAGCCTCAGCTACTTAGGTCCTTTGAAACTTAGTGAGATCCTGTTTCAAAATAAAGAATAAAAAATAGGACTGAGGGTGAGCCGGGAGTGGTGGCACATGCTTATAATCCCAGTAGTGGAGAGGCTGAGACAGGAGGATTGCGCAGATTGGAAGCCAGCCTCAGCTACTTAGTGAGGCCCTCTGCAATTTAGTGAAACCTTGTTTCCAAATAACATATAAAGTAGGTCTGGGAGTATAGCCCAGAGGTAGAAGGCCCCTGGGTTCCATCCCCAGTACAGAAAGAAAGAAAGAAAGAAAGAAAGAAAGAAAGAAAGAAAGAAAGAAAGAAATGAAATAGGGCTTAGGGTGTAGCTTGGAAGTAGAATACCCTTCCAAGCTCTTTTTTTTTTTTTTTTTTTTTCAGTACTGGGGATTGAACCCAGTACTGGAAAAAAATACACAGCATTTGGGGATCACAGAGGAAGTGACCTTTGTAGGGGAGCAGTGTCAGACAAGAATTAGGAGCCTGACTGGAGCTCAGGAGTCCACAGGGCTGCCAGAATCTGGCACCCAGAGGGTCCTAGGTAATATGCAAATCCGACTGTGTTCCCACTGGGTTTTGGAGTGGAGTGTCTTCCTGGGACCCAGGCTTCTTTTTTAAATTTTTTATTGATTCTTTTATTTGGGGAACTGGGGATTGACTCCAGGAGCACTCTACCTCTGAGCTATACCCCCAGCCCTATTTTTTTTTTTTTTTTAGTTTTTCATTTTGAAACAGGATCTCATTAAGCTGCAGAGGTTCCCACTAAATTGCTGAGGCTGGCCTCGAACCTGCCATCCTCCTGTCTCAGCCTCTCCCAAGTACTGGGATTACAGGCGTGCGTGCGCCAGCACACCCAGCTCCCCGGCTTCTTAAGCTCCCAGGTTCGTCTCTCCCCGTTCTTTCAGCCTTCCTCCCAATGCTCCAACCTCACCCCGAAACTGCTTCTGTCCCCGTGTCGCTTCAGGCCTGGAAAGCCTTTCTCCCATCTCATCCTTTCTCTGCTCCACTCCTCTCCCCCGCAAAGCTCCCCAGCCGCCGCCCCAGATGTGCACACCTCCCTCCCCAGGCTCTCGGACCAGGTGGCTGTTTACCTGAGTGACACTCCAGCCTGACCACTGCTGGACTTCAGTTGTTCTGTTTATTTGTGGAAGCCGTGAGCTGAGGCTCCACGGGGCATGGTAATGAAGCTCCCCTCCCTAATCCCTGCCTTCAGCCATGCTGTGCTGAATTTCCCTTCTCCATTCCTTAATGACATCTTGGGCAGATTACGTTACTTTTGAATCACTTTCTGTTGTAAAACGTCCATCCTCTGAAGCTTTCTTCTCAAACTCAATTTAAATTTCATTTCATCTTCTCCCTTACAACCGCCGCAGGAGCTCCTCCCTATCAGACGACAAGTCATAGAGTCTTCATTTATGAGTTCTCACGGGGCACAGGGATAAATTTGATGGGAGCTGCCCAGTGCACAGTTCTCTGATGGGGGGTATCCAGTTCAGGCTTGAGCCCCCATCTTGCCACCTGGGTCCTGTACTGGTGGCGCTCTTGCCCAGCAGTCGGCTTGCTCGGGTGGGATGTCAGAAATGCGCTCCAGCCTGGCTAAATACTACCGTGTCCTCCAGATCCACAGAAGCACACACATCCTGGCCAGCCGTGACCCAACATCCCCTCTTTCCACTTACCACCTCCCCTGCTCAGAAAGGCGTGGTAAAGCCAGGCATGGTGGCGCACGCTTATAATCCCAGCATTTGGGAGGCTGAGACAGGAGGATTGTGGTTTGTGGACAGCCTCGGCTACTTAGTGAGGTCCTTTGCAACTCAGGGAGACCCTGTTTCAAAATAAAGAATAAGCCGGGCGTGTTGGTGCACGCTTGTAATCCCAGCATTTGGGAGGTTGAGACCGGGAAATTGTGGTTCGCAGATAGCTTCAGCTACTTAGTGAGTCCCTCCACAACTTAGTGAGACCCAGTACCACCCCCCCAAAAAAAAGAATAAAAAATAGGACAGGGGGTGTAGCTCGGAGGTCAAATGCTCCTGGGTTCTATCACCAGACCCGAAAAAAAAGAAAAGAAAGGAAAGAGAGCAAGAAAGAAAAATAGGGCTGGGGGTGTAGCTCGAAGGTAGAATGTCCCTGGGTTCCATGCACAGTACTGAAAAAAAAAAAAGAGGAGGAGGAGGAGGAGGAGGAGGAGGAGGAGGAGGAGGAGGAGGAGGAGGAGGAGAAAGAAAGGCATAGTAGACTCCTACTGGGGAAGACCATCCCAGCATCCCTTCTTATAGTCACCCCAATCTCCAAGAGGGACTCCTGATGCACGCGTACACCCCTTTCATTAGGAGGCAAGAGAACTGCCTCCTTAATAAAAATCAAAGACCTCCCCTGCCCTTGGATTAGTACATGGTGAGGAAGAGGAAGTTGGGGTTTTAGCTAGTCGACTGTACAGCCAGGTCTGCCTCTTAGTAAACCCTAGAAGGAAAGTGTCTGGCTATTTACATTACAGGGTACAAAAAAAAAGCCTGTTGGCCTTGGCCGTGGGCCATGTTGCCAATTCTAAGTAACAGGAAACTCTCACTCAGTAACCCTTGGTCGGGGCCATTCCTCACAACGAATTTGATTCCTAGAGATGAGGAACAGTGAGTGTCCTGGCCACCTTTGTTACCTGATGCCCGCCCGGAGCCTAGGCATGTGCCGATCAAATATTTATTGAGTGGATGCCGGGCATGGCGGTGCACACCTGTAATCTCAGTATTTTGGAGGCTGAGACAGAAGGATTGCAGGCTCGCGGTCAGCCTCAGCAACTTAGCAAGGCCCTCTACAGCTTAGTGAGACCCTGTTTCAGAATAAAATAATAAAATAGGGCTGGGGGTGTAACCCAGAGGTAGAATGCCTGTGGGCTTCATCCCCAGTACCACAAAATAACGATGATAATGATGATGATGATGATGATGTAAATGAGATTGAAGGGGTCCATTAGGACCCACCTGTTCATTCCCCCTCTGTCCTGGGTGCCTGCCCATCTTCTGCACCAGATGCCTGGGCTCTCCAGCTGGGATTCCCAGTCCTGTTAACAAAAAATCTTTCCCTTTCGCTCAGCAGAGTTGAGTTGAAATTTATCAAAAGCAACTAAGGAACTTGGGAAAGAACCCAACCCCAAAATTGGAAAACCCAAGACCCAACCCAACAGATGGGTGGGTTTGACAAAGCAGAGAATTTCTTTGTAAGGATCTGGTTAAAGCTACTTACTGACTTGCCTGGTTCTGAGCCCCAGACAAGAACTCAGGTCTGGTCCTCAGCCTTCTTAGACTCTTATGTCTGGAACAAGAGGTGTCTTTTGATGTAGGGAAGGAAATCAAAATAGCTCACCATGGCCTCGAGGTCCTGGGGAACCCGGCTTCTGCTGACCTCTCTGTCCACTGGCCCCTTGGCTTGTCACCTCCAGTGGTCCAGCCACCCCTGCTCCGACCTCAGAGCTCTGTGCCCACCCTTCTGGTCTTTACCCATTGGTTCTTCCTCTCTGGTCAAGTCTAGGACACGTAGCATCTCCTCCAGGAGGCATCTCAGACTGCTCTTCTAAAGGGACTGGCCTCCATCCCCACCTCCCCACAAGGCCCTCTCTCAAGAGAAGACAGAGCTGCTGACCTTAAGTAGAAGAGAGGCTGACCGCATTGGGCAACTTGTGGGACTCACCCAGAGGCTGAGAGACAAACTGCGGCCAGCACTGCAGGACGTGGGGCCTAGATACGACTCTGCCACGGGAGGGTTCTCAGCACCATCTCTGTGTTGAGCGGCCTCCAAGACAGCCATTCCCGCATGATTCCACACTCCTGCCTGCTCCCCTCCCTCATTGTACCCGGGCTGGCCTGTGTCACCAAGGAAACCCAGGGCTGAGTTCCAGTTATAAAGGCCCCGAGGACTTCCGTCTCGTGTTTTCTGTGTCTCTGTCTATCTCTGTCTCACAGGCCCTCTGACCATCAAGCCAGCTGCCGACCCCGTCAGGCAGCCTATGCAGATGCCTGTGTGACAAGGAATTGAAGCTTCCAGCCATCAGCCACTGAGGAGACTCTGGGAATGGACCCTTCAGCCCCAGCTAAACCTCAAGCAACTTCAGCCCGACAGGTACCTGGCTTACAGACTTGAGAGCGCCTGACCAAAATTTCCCAGCTGAGCTGCTTCCAGACCCCCACCCACCAGGACTGTGAGTTAATGGATGTTTGTTGTTTCAAGACATTAAGTTTGGGGTGATTTTTATTTTGTGTGTGGGGGACTGAATCCAGGGGCATTCTACTTCTGAGCTACACCCCCAGTCTCATTTTATTTTTATTTTGAAAGAATATCTCACTAGGCCTAGGACTCTCATTACTTGCCAAGGCTGTCCTCGAACCTGTGATCCTCCTATCTCAGCCTCCCAAGTCCTGGGGTTATAAGCATGTGCCACCATGCCTGGAAAGTCTGGGGTAGTTTCTTACACAGTAACATATAACTAATACAGTCTCTAACCAGTCCTGACCTTGAGCATTGGTCTTTCTTGGGACTTTAGAGATACCACACTCATATGTCCCACATTCTGGTTGCTGGATGCTGGGAAGAACTATCTTGTGCCTTCCTGGCTTCCTCGGTGACTCCTCTGCCCTTTCCCCTCAAATAAGAAAGGTACAGATGCCAAGCCAGGCTTGGTGGCACCTGCTTGTAATCCCAGTACTTGGGAGGTTGAGATAGGAGGATCCCAGGTTTGTGGCCAGCCTCAACAACTTAGAGAGGCCTCCCATGACTGAATGAGACCCTGCTTCAAAACAAAGATTAAAAAGTAGGGCTGGGAGCCGGGCGTGGTGGCGCACGCTTGTCATCCCAGCATTCGGGAGGCTGAGACCGGAGGATCGCGGTTCGCGGACAGCCTCGGCTACTTAGTGAGGCCCTCTGCAACTCAGTGAGACCCTGTTTCAAAATAAAGAATAAAAAATTAGGGCAGGGGGTATAGCTCAGAGGTCAAATGGCCCTGGGTTCCATCCCCAAAACCCGAAAAAAAAAAAAAAAAAAAAAGGTAGGGCTGGGGGGTGTGGCTTGGAGGTAGAATGCACTGAATTCAATCCCCAAGACCGCAAAAAAAAAAATAAATAAAAATAAAAATAAAAATACAGAGCAGCCAGAATAATCTGTTTGGCCCATAGATTCCTCCATACTCACCACGGCTTGTTTTTCTCTCTGCAAGAAGCCATTTCTCTCCTTTCCCTTCTTCTTCCTAAGTCTAAGCACACAGCAGGCCTCAAAACTCAGAGGCAGTGTCATTCTTGATCCAATGATATAGGGGAACTGGCCTTAAGAGCCCAAAGTCTAGCCGGGCATAGTGGTGCGCGCCAGTGATCCCAGTATTTGGGAGGTTGAGACATGAGGCTCACTATTCGCAGCCATCCTCAGCTACTTAGTGAGGCCTTCTGCAGCTTAGTGAGACCTTGTTTTAAAATAAATAATAAAGCCGGGCGTGGTGGCGCACGCTTGTCATCCCCGCACCTGGGAGGCGGAGACAGGAGGATTGCGCAGGTTCGAAGCCAGCCGCGCTGGCTTAAGAGACCCTGTTTCAAAATAAAAAGTATAAAATAGGTCTGGGAGTGTAGCCCGGAGGTAGAAGGGTTTGCAGGAACCCCAGTACCTCCAAAATAAATAAATAAATAAATATAAAAATAAAATAAAATAAATAATTAAAAAATAGGGCTGGGGATGTAGCTCAAGGGAGAATGCCCCTGGGCTCCATCCCCAGTACCGCAAAAAAAAAAAAAAAAAAAAAAATAGGTCTGGGGGTATGGCTTGGAGGTAGAATGCCCCTGAATTCAATTTCAAGTACCACAAAAAAGGAAAGAAAGAAAGAAGGAAAATAAAAAAGAAAAGAAAAGCTGGACATGGTGGCGCATGCTGGTAATACCAACATTTGAGAGGCTGAAATAGGAGGATCACGGTTTACAGTCAGCCTCAGCTACTTAGTGAGGCCCTCTGCAACTCAGTGCGACCTTGTTTCAAAATAAAGAATAAAAAAAAAAGGAAGAAAAAGAAAATAGAGCTGGGGTGTAGCTTAGAGAATTCCTCTGAGTTCAATCCCCAACACACACACACACACACACACAAAGATTATATCTAGCCAGGTTTAGTGGCACACACTTGTAATCTCAGTACTTGGGAGGCTGAGAGGGAAGGATCACAGATTCGAGGACAGCATCAGCTTCTTAGTGAGGCCCTCCACAACTTAGTGAGACCCTGTTTCAAAATAAAGAATAAGCCGGGCGTGGTGGCGCACGCTTGTAATCCCCGTGCTTGGGAGGCTGAGACAGGAGGATCGCACTGGTTCGAAGCCAGCCTCAGCTGCTTAGTGAGGCTCTCAGCAACTTAGTGAGATCCTGTTTCCAAATAGAAATATTTTTAAAAAGGTCTGGGAGTATAGCCCAGAGGTAGAAAGCCTCTGGGTTCCACCCCCAGTACCACCAAAAAAAAAAAAAAAAAAAGAATAAATAATAGGGCTGGGAGTGTAGCTCAGAGGTAGAATGCCCCAGATTCTATCCCCAATTCCATGTAAAAAGACTATATATATATATATATATATATATATATATATATATATCCTCAGACATGTCTTTACAGACCACAAAATAATCCACATTCCTGTCTGAAACTGAACCAGTGTTTACATCTGTTCAAGCCACCCCTTGGTTCTTGCCCGTTCTCATTTTTAGATTTTTCTTTCCTAGGAGTGTGACAGATAAATTCCCTGTTTTGCACTTTCCTGTGACGCTCTAGCACGCAGACTGTCTCCACTTCCGTGAACAGCGTTCTTGGCCCCTCATCCATCTTTAGTCTCCTCTGCATAACAGCCTGGTCGGCATCTCCCTACATATTAAAGAATGTATCTGTTCGTTTCATAAGAAAATGAACATTTATCATTTCTCTGAAACCGCTTTTCTCGTTTAGCCGTACATCATGGAAACAACTTCAAGCCGTAGCTACAAACCGGACACGTCCCTTTTTAAGATAATTGTGCACTACTCCATGGCGCAGCGCGGGGTTGTGGCCGCCGATTCCGCCGGCCCCCTGCTGAAGTGAGGCCGGGCGCGCCCCGTTCTCACCGCTGCAGAGCACGAAGCTTCTTTATCTACAGAACAGACTTCTAGAAGGAGTCTGTGGGTTATATATAGTACCAGCGTCAAGGGATATTTTCAAAATGGGGACTGGATGAGGGCTAATTGGATGATGTGTGCTCGTATATCCTCTCAAGTCTTATATTCCGATGTGATGTATGATTACAACGCACCAATAAAAATAAATTTTAAAAAATGCTTCCCCAAAAATTCCTGGGGAGTTCACATTCGAAGGGATCTTTGTTTTGAATCTGTCACTAAACGTTATTATTCATTTTAATACTTAACAGAATCGTGGCTGGAAGATACCGCCTGACTGCTTTTATCCATATGTCCTCAGTTATTAATGAAGTTGAACATTTTATCAAATGTTTATCAGCCATTTGAATTTCCTACTCTATCAATTAATTGTGTATTTTTTGCCCCCTTTTTTTTGGTGGTGGTGCTAGGGATTGAACCTAGGGGTGTTCTGCCTCTGAGCTATACCCCCAGCCCTATTTTATTTTTATTTTGAAACCACACCTCACTAAGTTGCTGAGGCTGGCCACGAACCTTCAATCCTTCTGTCTACACCACCACATCTAGCCTTTGCCCACTTTTCCAGTAAATTGTCTTTTTCATTATAAACTTTATTCAGCTGGATGTGGTGGTGCACACTTATAATCCACTACTTGGGAGGCTGAGACAGGAGGATCGCAGATTCGCAACCAGCCTCAGCTACTTAGTGAGGCCCTCTGCAACTTAGTAAGACTCTATTTCACAATAAAGAATAAAGAGACCCGGGCGTGGTGGCGCACTCTTGTAATCCCCGCGCTTGGGAGGCGGAGACAGGAGGATTGCGCAGGTTCGAAGCCAGCCGTGCTGGCTTAAGAGATCCTGTTTCCAAATAAAATATAAAATAGGTCTGGGAGTGTAGCCCGGAGGTAGAAGGCCCCTGGTTTCCATCCCCAGTACCACCAAAAAGAAGAAGAAGGAGAAGGAGGAGAAGGAGAAGGAGAAGGAGAAGAGGAAGAAGAAGGAAGGAAGGAAGGAAGGAAGGAAAAAGGAAAAGAAGAATAGGGCTGGGGGTATAGCTCGGGAGTAAAATTCCCCTGGGCTTAACGCTGAGTACCAAAAAAAAATTCTTCAATCATGTATTCGTTCAATTACTATTTATTAAGCACTTTCTCTGGGTCACCTGTGAGGGTAGGTACTGAACTGAACAAGGTAGCAGTCCTAGTGAAGAGCTGTTTGTATAATGCGGATATTAACTTTTTCCTCTGTCCTCCAGGTCTAGGCTTCCCCAGAGACATGCTCAAGCCGACTGTTATCACTGTAGCTTCAGGTTTTATTATGTAAAAATACTTAGTACTGGGCACCACTACCCATTAATTTGTTAAAGCAGAGAAAGCATGTATTGACTGGGCGTGGTGGCCAAAATTTATAATCCCAGTGCTTGGGAAGCTGAGACAGAGGATTGCAGGTTCGCAGCCAGCCTCAGCTACTTAGTGAGGCCCTCTGCAACTCAGCAAGACCCTGTTTCAAAATAAGGAATACAAAAATAGGACAGGGGGTGTAACTCAGAGGTAGAATGCCCACGGGTTCCATCCCCAGTATCACAGAGAAAGAAGAAAGCAAGGAGGGAGGAGGCAGGTAGTACCATCCCCAGTTAGTACTGGGTTGGTTTGCGACTCTCAGGCCATCTTATTCTGTTGGGTTACTGACTCCAAGCACTTGTGACCTTCTGCCCTGGGGCCTTTTATGGCTTACAAGAGCCTGTTTAGCTCTTGACAGAGGCAGGCCAGAATACCAGAGTTAAGGCCCCTGGGAGCAGCCTTCTACCAATGACAGAGAAGGAGATGGTGGCCAAGTGCCCCATGCCCTCATCCGTGTGTGTGTGTGTGTGCGCGCGCACACAGAGGTAAAATGCCCTTGGGTTCAATCCCCAGCACCACAAAAAAAAAGAGAAAAGAAAAGAAGAAAAAAAGAAAAAAGAAAAGAAAAGAAAAAACAATAAAGGAAGCCGGGCGTGGTGGCGCACACTTGTAATCCGGGAAACTGAGACCGGAGCATCACAGTTTGCAGACAGCCTCAGCTACTTAGTGAGGCCCTCTGCAACTCAGTGAGACCCTGTTTCTTTTTTTTTTTTTCTTTCTTTCTTTTTCTTTTTTTTTTTTTAAGGTCTAGGGATGGAACCCAGGGGCATTCGACCTCCAAGCTACACCTCCTGCCCTATTTTTTATTCTTTATTTTGAAACCGGGTCTCACTGAGTAGCAGAGGGCCTCACTAAGTAGCTGAGGCTGTCCGCAAACCACAATCCTCCAGTCTCAGCCCCCCAAATGCTGGGATTACAAGCGCCACCACGCCCGCCTGAGACCGTTTGAAAATAAAGAATAAAAAAAAGGTCTGAGGGTGTAGCTCAGAGGTAGAATGTCCACGGGTTCCATCCCCAGACACACACACAAAAAAAAAAAAAAGAAAAGAAAGAAAGAAAGAAAGAAAGAAAGAAAGAAAGAAAGAAAGAAAGAAAGAAAGAGTAAATATAAAGCTATGCTTAGTGACACATGCTTGGAATTCCAATACTTGGGAGGATCACAGGTTCAAGACAAGTGTGCAGTAACTTACAAAGACCCTCTCTCTTTCTTTCTTTCTTTCCTTCTTTTCTTTTCTGTTTTCTTTAGTGTATGCATGGCACTGAGGAGAATTGAACCCAGGGGGCATCCTAGCTCTGAGCTACAGCCCCAGCCCTATTTTATTTTTATTTGGAACTGGGCCTCATTTGCCAAGACTCTCCTTGAACCTGGGATCTTCCCATCTCAGCTCCCCAAGCCCTGGGATTACAAGCGTGTGACGCTGTACCCAGGTCACGCTCCTACCACCAAACGGCACTGCCCCTTGCTGCTAGGTCCTCTGTTGTAGACCGGGTGTATGAGCTGGATTCTCCAGAAACAGAAACCAGACAGGTATTTGAGTGCAAGTCACTTACTTGCAAGGTGACCCAGGAGGAGTGGGGAAGTGAGACTGAGGGGGAAGGAAGTCCTCACTGAGTGGGCTCCTGAGAAGGTACATGTGCACAACCAGGGCTTTGTCTAGACTGGGGAACGTGCGTGCGCGCGCGCGCGCACACACACACACACACACACACACGGATGAGGGCATGGGGCACTTGGCCGCCATCTCCTTCTCTGTCATTGGTAGAAGGCTGCTCCCAGGGGCCTTAACTCTGGTATTCTGGCCTGCCTCTGTCAAGAGCTAAACAGGCTCTTGTAGCCATAAAAGGCCCCAGGGCAGAAGGTCACAAGTGCTTGGAGTCAGTAACCCAACAGAATAAGATGGCCTGAGAGTCTCGAACCAACCCAGTACTAACTGGGGATCGTACTACCTGCCTCCTCCCTCCTTGAACCTTCTGACCCTCCTGTCTCAGCCTCCCAAGTACCGGGATTACGAGCGTGCGCCACCACAAGCCTCTGCACTTCTTTTCTTTTTTGCAGGCAAAGTCTTGCTAAGTTACAGAGTCTTGCTAAGTTCCCGAGGCTGGCTCCAAGCCTGCGATCCTCCGTCTCAGCCTCCCAATTACTGGTATTGCATGCATACGCCATGACACCCGGCTTTAGATTTCCTCTAACAAGTGTAAATAAACCGGGCGTGGTGGGGCACGCTTATAATCCCCGCGCTAGGGAGGCTGAGACAGGAGGATCGCACAGGTTTGAAGCCAGCCTCAGCTACTTAGTGAGGCCCTCTTTCAAAATAAAGAATAAAGCCAGGCGTGGTGGCGCACACTTGTAATCCCCGCACTTGGGAGGCTGAGACAGGAGGATCGCATGGATTCATAGCCAGCCTCAGCTACTTAGTGAGGCTCTCAGCAACTTAGTGAGACCCTGTTTCCAAATAAAATAGAAAATAAGTCTGGGAGTGTAGCCCGGAGGTAGAAAGCCTCTGGATTCCACCCCTAGTACCACCAAAACAAAACAAAAAAACAAGTATAAATAACCACTCTCTCTAGTGGCCACCATAGGAGAGGGCTCAGGACCCGAGGAGGGGCTTGGACAGTGCTGGGAGGAAACTCTCTTGGTCTCTTTCCTCTCCCATTTGCTCTCTGGCCTCTGGTCTCTCCTCGAGCCATTCTTGGCTGCCCCATCCCCTCCACTGTCCCCGCTCTGTGCTCTGGGTTCCGTGGAAAAAGTAGCAGAGACTGCAACAGCCGTCGTGGTTTCCTACACGGCAAAGTGAAACAAGCACCTTTGTGATCCCGGAGCTGAGAGGCAAGACGAATACCTGCTATAAATACAGCTGAATAAAGATCTTTTTCCAGATGTCTCCTATTGTTCCCTCTCCCCTTTCGTATTCACGCTGAGATAATTCCCAGCGTCTCAGATCCTCCACCGTTATAAAACATACCATTACCTCATTTTCATCTCCTTAGATTTACAGGTCACAAGACGACTCTGATCTTTACCAAGTTCATCATTAATGGGTTTCAAAATAATGGGTCTTTCAGTTTCAGCATGAGCCCAACATATAACTTCCTACTTGTGAATTCTTTTATCTCCTGCTTCCTACTTTTGACTCGCCCGTCTAGACAATGGGGGCTAATGGAGCCTTCCCAATGGGAGCGTGGATTTTACATTCACCAAAGCGCTCCCGCGCAGCTCTGTAACCCCACCGCAGAAGCAAGCCAAGTAGTCATTTCTTTCCGAAGCATCTAATCTTGACGATGGTGTGGAGAGGTTTGCCCGAGTCATGTGTATGGTACGCCATCAGCAATCCGGGCTGCATCCCCATACAACCTTTAATTAACTCTACAGAAGGACAGTAGCTTCAGAGTCGCACAGATACGGGTTCGAATCCTGACTGTGTAGCTTAAGGGTACTACAATGACTTCACCTCTTGAAATCTCGGTTTCTTCATCTTCAGGCAAGAGGTGTTTATCCTTATAGTCAGGCATGGTGGCACATGCCTATAATCCTGGTATTTGAGAGGCTGAGCCAGGAGGATCACAGGTTCAAGGACAACCTCTCTCAGCAACCTAGTGAGTCTCTGTTTCAAAACAAACAAAAAAAATACTGAGGGCATATCTCAGAGGTAGAATGCCTCTGGGTTCAAACCCCAGTACCTCAAAATAATAAAAAAGGGGGGGCTGCTTGTCTTGCAGGGTAGTAGCAAGAACTCGGAGAATTTATACAGGAAGCAGGATATTAAAGCCATTAAGAAAGCCGGGCGTGGTGACGCACGCTTGTCATCCCAGCATTCGGGAGGCTGAGACCAGAGGATCGCGGTTCGCGGACAGCCTCAGCTACTTAGTGAGGCCCTCTGCAACTCAGTGAGACCCGGTTTCAAATTAAAGAATAAAAAATAGGACAGGGGGTATAGCTCGGAGGTCAAATGCCTCTGGGTTCCATCCCCAGACCTGCAATAAATAAATAAATAAATAAATAAAGCCATTAAGAACAAGGACTCATCAGGCTTGGTAGCGCACACTTGTAGTTCCAGTACTTGGGAGGCTGAGACAGAAAAATGGAAGGTTCAAGGTCAGCCTGAACAATTTGGTGAGGCCCTCTACAACTTAGTATGATCTTGTGTTTCAAAGTAAAAAATAAAATAGCCCTGGGGGTGTAGTTCAGAGGTAGAATGCCCCTGGGTTCAATCCCCAGGAACAAGGATTGCTCTGTGACCTCAAGTAACTTACTTGTTTCTCTGAGCCTCAGTTTTGTCATCTATAAAATAGGGGTAATGAGCTGGGCATGGTGGCAAACGCTTGTAATCCCAGCATTTGGGAGACTAAGACTGGAGGATCCAGGTTCGTGGCCAGCCTCAGCTACTTAGTGAAGCCCTCCTCAACTTAGTAAGATCTTGTTTTAAAATAAGAATAAAAGTCCGGGAGTGGTGGTGCACGCTTGTAATCCCAGCATTCGGGAGGCTGAGACCCAGAGGACTGTGGGTTGCGGACAGCCTCAGCTACTTAGTGAGGCCCTTTGCAACTCAGTGAGACCCTGTTTCAAAATAAAGAATAAAAAATAGGGCAGGGGGTGTAGTTCAGAAGTCAAATGCCCCTGAGTTCCATCCCCAGACCCACAAAAAAATAAATAAAATAAAATAAAATAAGAATAAAAGCCAGGTGTGGTGGCACACGATTGTAATCCCAGTGTTCGGGAAGCTGAGACGGGAGGATCATGGTTCGCAGACATCCTCAGCTACTTAGTGAGGCTCTTTGCAACTCAGTGAGACCTTGTTTTGAAATAAAAATAAGGCTGGGGGTATAGCTCAGAGGTAGAATACCCCTGGGCTCCATTCCCAGTACCGCAAACAAATAAAAAATAAAATAAAATAGGGATAATAATACCTATTTCTTAGGATGTTGGGAAGATTAAATAAGACAACAGATACGGAGAGAGATCCATACCTATTCTGAGAACAGTGCCTGGCTCAACAGAAAGTACTTATTCTTTCATATGCCCTGAGCAGAGCCCCTCACCCCAGTCACTGAGGACTCCCAAATCTTCTGCTTGCTTGTTTTTGCAGTATTGGGGATGGAACCCAGGGGCATTTTGCCTCCAAGCTACACCCCAGCTCTATTTTTTTAGTCTTTATTTTGAAACAGGGTCTCACTGAGTTGCAAAGGAGCTTACTAGGTAGTAGCTGAGACTGTCCCCCAACCACAGTCCTCCTGTCTCAGCCTCCCAAATGCTGGGATTACACGCGTGCGCCTCCACACCCGGCTTTTCTTTCTTTCTTTCTTTTTCTTTCTTTCTTTTTTTTTTTAATATGTGATATTGGGGATTGAACCCGTTGGCATTCTAACTCTGAGCTACAATCTCAACCCTATTTCATGTTTTATTTGGAATCAGGATCTCACTAAGGAGCGTGCTATCGGCCTCATTGAATTGCTGAGGCTGGCTGCAAACTTGTGGTCCTCCTAAGTACTGGGATTGCAGGCGTGTACCAACACACCAGTTGGTGCTTCTTTATTAATGGATTAAATAACAGAATCAAGGGTATGTCAAAACCTCCATAATCTCAAATAATGATGAGTGCGTGCAAACAGAAATTCGAGACATCTGCAACAACTGTAATGTGATAAGAGGTAGAAATATCCATGATTCCTGTGGGTGGCAACGTACCAGCCTACTAGGCTCACGCTAGTTGATGGCCCACATTCATAACTCAGAGAAATGCTTAATTTCTTTCTCTCTTTTTGTGGTTCTGGGAATGGAACCCCAGGTTCAAGGGGTTCCATCTGGGCTACAACCTCAGCCCTATTTTTTATTCTTTATTTTGAAACAGGGGCTCACTAAATTGTGGAAGGTCTCACTAAGTAGCTGAGGCTGGTTGTGGACCTGGATCCTTCGGTCTCAGCCTCCTAGGTACTGGGATTACAAGTGTGCGCCACCATGACCAGCTGAAATGCTTAATTCCTTTTTTTTTTTTTTTTTTTTTTTTTGGTGGTACTGGGGTAGAACCCAGGGACTTTCTACCTCCGGGCTATACTCCCAGACCTATTTTATATTTTATTTGAAAACAGGGTTTCACTAAGTTGCTGGGAGCCTCACTAAGTAGCTGAGATTGGCTTCGAACCTGTGCGATCCTCCTGTCTCAGCCTCCCAAGTGCAGGGATTACAAGCGTGCGCCACCACGCCCGGTGAAATCCTTAATTTCTATTAATAAAAATAAAGAAGTAGAGAAAAAAAAGAAATAAAAAGACAAAAAATTAAAAAAACAAAAAATGTATAAGGGCTGGAGGTATAGCTTGGAGGTAGAACACCCCTAGATTTAATTTCAATCTCTAGTAACACACACACACACACACACACACTGCAAGAAAAAGAAAAAAGAAAAAAGAAAAAGGAAGTAGGTTTTTCTATCCACGTTCATGAACCCCAGGTTAAAGTTCCTGCTTTATATTTAGCGCCCTTTTATCCTCAGTGGTGGGTCCAAAGTCACAAATTAGGAAATAGTAGGAAAAATTCTCGTTTCTCATCATATGGTCTCTGATTGGACAAGTTAGTAGAAAAGAGACACGCACAGCCCTGTGAGAGGGTGGGACAGGCTCACAGACGCCCGCCCACTAAACTCGCTGAGCGCTCTGCGGCAGGAACTGTTCTAAGTGTTTACCTAGACCAAAGCACCAACATTCAGTACGATCCTGTGAGACAGGTACTGTTACTATCCCTGTTTAACAAAGGAGAAAACTGAGACACAGAGGAGTTAGGTTATATGCCCAAGGTCACACAGCTAGTAAACAAGAAAGCCAAGATCTGGACCCAAAGAAGCCTAACTACCACCTCTCTCTCTACTCTGAGTTCAGAGTGAGATCTAAACTAAAATCTTCTGAATAGTAGGACTGAATGTTGAAAGAAAAAGAGAGGTTGGAGGAAGGGAAGGTGCAAAAGGGGCCTGAAACTATTTTCAGCAGAAGGAATGAGAGGTATTAAGGCCCTGGGGTGGACAGGACGTGGTGAACGGGATGCCGTGGTGCATGCCTGTAATCCCAGTACTTGGGAGGCTGAGACAAGAGGATCACAGGTCCAAGAACAGCCTCAGCAACTTAGTGAGACTCTTGGCAACCTAGCAAGACCCTGTTTCAAAACCAACAAAATAAATAAATAAAAAATATAAAAGGCCGGGCGTGGTGGCGCACGCTTGTAATCCCCACGCTTGGGAGGCAGAGACAGGAGGATCGCGCTGGTTCGAAGCCAGCCGCGCTGACTTAAGAGACCCTGTTTCCAAAAATAAAAAAGTATAAAATAGGTCTGGGAGTGTAGCCCAGAAGTAGAAGGGCTTCCAGGAACCCCAGTACCACCAATAATAATAATAATAATAATAATAATAATAATAATAATAATAAGTAATTAATAAAGGGCAGTGGGTGTAGTTTGGAGGTAGAATGCCCCGGAGTTCTATCCCCAGTACAAGAGAGGAAGAAGAATGAGGAGGAGAACGAGGAGGAGGAGGAAGAGGAAGGGGAAGGAAGGAAGAAAACTTGGGTTGTAAAAGAATCCATGGGGAAGCAAGAGGGACAGTGGCCCAAAATAAGCTGAAGGCAGAGAACAGATGGTCCGGGCCTCGAAGGCAGCCATTATGGATCCTAGGGACAAAGAGGAGGGACAATCAGATTTGTTTTACTGTTGCGATAAATAAAAAGGAAGGGATCAGGGGGAAGAGGAAGTGGATGCGGGGTCTGGTGTGGAGGCAATTGAAGCCGTCCCAGCTCGGATGACAGCAGCTTGGACTGGGCTGTGGCCAGGGCTACCTTCAGAAGCGCAGGGACTTGAGGGAGACTTGGAGGATCCAGTGCCCTGGGTATGGGTTAAGGAAGGATTTCACCTTGGCAGAGGGCATCCCCCAGCGGTGGCCAGGACCACACCTACTGTCCCACAGACTCTTCTTAGAGTAGGACCTCGCTATGCCTTCTGTTCAGAGACGAGGCGGCCGTGTCCTCCTCCCTAGAATCTGCTGAGGCCTGTGTGATTCCCGATTCCCAGAAACTGGGAACAACAACAACAAAAAAAAGTGGCCACTTGACACCCCGAAGTTTTAAACCTGGGACGGTTCTCCTTCAGATCCCGTCTCCACGGACTCGGCCATTTTTCCTCTTGCCACCTGTGTACAGGAGACGGAACACTCTGGGTCTGGGTTGTTTCTGAGGGACCCTGAAAGTTGGCGACACATGGCAAGTGGCTTTTTTGGTATGTTATCTCTGCAATTTTAATTACTCAGCCCAGTGGTTTGCAAACCAGAGAGAGCTTTAAAAAAAAAAAAAAAGGAGATTCTCATTTCTATTCTGGATTTATTGAATCAGAATGTTCTGGAAATGATAAGCCATTGACTAGCTCATCTGTTTTAACTCTGTGATGTATCCCTTACTTATCTGTATGATTATTATATTTATCTTCTACTTAGAAGCTCCAGCACATAGAGACAAGTTAGGAGATGGCTCTTTTGAAAATTTCAAATGAAAGGGGGCATTAATCAGATTGACCCATTCATATAAGTAGAGAAAACACTTGTTAAGGGGAATTTTATTTAAAATGTCTTCATGAGTATATTTCTCAAAGCTCTAGAGACAGAACGACAAAATATTTCCATCAAGTTTAGCAATACTTGAAACGGTGCGACTTGCTTGAAAAGGAGACAGAGATATTTAATCTTCCTATAGAAGAGTATTATATGATAAAGAAGAGATATAAGCCCGGCGTGGTGGCGCACACCTGTAATCCCAGTACTTAGGAGGCTGAGACAGGAGGGTCACAGGTTCAAAGACAGCTTCAGCAAGTAGTGTGACTCTCACCAACCTCGTGAGACCTTGTTTCAAAATAAAAATAAATAAAAATAGGGCTGGGGGTGTGGCTCGGAGATAGAGTTCCTCTGGGCTCAATCACCAGTACTACAAAAAATAAACGAAAGAGAGAGAGAGCCGGGCGTGGGCGGCGCACGCTTGTAATCCCAGCATTTGGGAGACTGAGACGGGAGGATCTCAGTTCGAGAACAGCCTCAGCTACTAAGTGAGACCCTTTGCAACTCAGTGAGACCCTGTTTTAAAATAAAGAATAAAAAATAGGGCTAGGGGTGTAGCTTGGAGATAGAATGCCCCTGGGTTCCATCCCTAGTACTCCAGAGAGAGAGAGAGAGAGAGAGAGAGAGAGAGAGAGAGAGAGAGAGAAAGAAAGTACATGAATTAGCTGGGCATGCCTATCATACCGGTCAGTACCTGGGAGGCTGAGACAAGAGGATATTAGGTTTGTGGCCAGCTTCAGCAACTTAGGAAGGCCTTCAGCAACTTATTGAGACCCTATTTTAAAACAAAAAATAAGCCGGGTGTGGTAGTGCATGCTTGTAATCCCAGTACTTGGGAGGATGAGACAGGAAGATCTCAGTTTTAACCAGCCTCAAGGCCGGGCGTGGTGGCGCATGCTTGTAATCCTGGTGCTTGGGAGGCAGAGACAGGAGGATCACGCAGGTTCGAGGGTTTCCAGGAACCCCAGTACCACCAAAAAAAAAAAAAAAAAGCCAGCCTCAGCAATTCAGTGGTGCTCACATCAATTTAGTGAGGTCCTGTTTCCAAATCAATAATAAAATATGGTTGGGTGTATAGCTTAGAGGTAGAATGCCCTAAATTCAATCTACAACATCACAAAAACTAAATAAATAAAATAAAAAATAAAACGGGAGCTGGGCTTGTGGTACAGGCTTGTAATCCCAATACTTGGAGCCTGAGACAGGAGGATAGCAGGTTCATAGTCAGCCTCAGCTATTTAGTGAGGCACTTAGCAACTTAGTGAGAACCTGTTTCAAAATAAAAAATAAAAAATAAATAGGTCTGGGGGTGTAGCTCGGAGGTAGAATGGCTCTGGTTTCCATCCCCAGTTCTGCAAATTAAAATAAAACAAAATGGGGCTGAGGGTGTAGCTCAGAGCTAGAACACCCTATGTTGAAACCCCAGTACCACACACACACACACACACACACACACACACACACACACACACACAACGAAAAAGAAGAGGTATATAAAATGGTTTGTGGGAATATTATTTGGTATTGAGACAGCTTAGAGAGAAAGGGAATTTAATTAGACCTACCTTTGACATCATACATCAAAGTCAATTTTAATTAAAGATTTAATTAAAAGGGAAAAGGTAAGCTGTGTTAAAACTAGAAAAGGAAAAAGAAATATTACGTTTTCTGCAGAGAAGGAAGCCCACGGTCAAAAAAGGGTTAGATTACGTGCGAGTATAAATGTGTGACACTGAATCCCCCTATTATGTATAATCATAATGCATCAACAACAAAATCCTTGAAAAAAAAATGGGCCAGAAGGGTCGTGTTCCCTCAGGCTCTAAGGAGAATCTGCTTCTGTGCTTTTTCCATCTTCTGATGCTGCTTGAATACCTTGGTTTGTAGCCCCATTGATAAGTAAAATAAAAAATTAAATGCGAGTAAAATAAAAATAAGTGAGTACGGCGGAGTGTGAAAAACACGAGAGAGGTCCGGTACACGTGGCATGTAAAGTTTTAATGGCACGGCTCTCCCGGGGATCAGGGCGAGGCACCGTGGGGCCCGCGCGCCTGTCCGAAGCTTGAGGACGCGGGCTCTCCTTTTAAAGGCATGCATCTCGCGAGATGAGGGTTTACTCGCGGGAATGCCCAATTCTCGCGGGGGTTTCAGCCCCTCCCTTGCCCTGCAGAGGTCATGTGACACAAAGTCACATGAGTGCAGGACCCAACTTAACATTCCGGCCTTTTGATGGTAGGGATAATGGATGACGATTGGACCCTCTAGCTTCTTCCTGCTGTCAAGGGGCGTCGTCAGGGGCCCCAGGCCGGGAGGAGTCGGGAGTTCAGTCCCCCAGAAGGGGGTGCAGGTGGGTGCATAGCTGCAGTGCGAATTGGAGGTTACCCTGGACAGCTTAGTGATGTGCGCTTGAGGAGGCTTGAACAGGCAAGGGCTATTAAAGAAAAAAACAAATCATGAGATTGAGCAGGCGACCAAAAAGGAGACTGGCTTACTCAGTACCTGGAGAGCTACCCTGAGCTGGCAAAGAGGATGGAGGTTGAGGGATCCAGGAGCCATCAGTCTTCAGCCAGGCTGAGTAGGGCCAGCGGCGGGGCCTGGTCTGGAAAGGTGCTCCCCCTGTGTTGAGGCACCTGGGGCTCACCCTTTTCCAAGGGCACTGTTCCAGTGGCCCTCCTGGCCACACGCCGAGCAGTCTGATTGGTAGGCGTGGCTTTGCCCCACTTGAGGCAGGCTCCTGGAGGTAGTTGTTGTTGCAGTCCTCCACACGTAGGTGGCGCTCCAGGGGGCTGAGCCGCCACCGCCAGCCAAAGGGCAGCTACCAGGGATCTGCTTTTTGGCAAAGTCGGAGTGTATGCTCCATTTCCGCCTGTTTCTCTCTGGAATTAAAACTTAGATGCTATGTGAAGGTTCTGTCAGCTGTGACGGACCTATACTCACAAAGAGCGCGTCCCGGGGCTGGTGTCTGGCAAGAATGGCAACGCAGACTCCTCACGGGCAGAGGGTGTCGCCCCAGCCCCGGCGTTTCCCACAGCACCTTGGGCGCGCCCACGCGGGCCGCCCAGCAAAATTGCAGTCTGGCGCGGGCCAAGATGGCGACTGTGACATCACCAGGCAGTGACTATGCGCCATCACAAAATGGCAGCTGGCGGGAAAATAAATGGAAGCTGATGGGGGAGAGCATTTGGAAGGATACCAGACCGCTTATAAAAGTTCCTAACTATTCCTGGGCCACCGCAACCTATTTCCCAACTCGTATCAAGGCAGACAGGCTCTCAGGGCATCTGCTAGTATAAAGGTTCGACTCCCCATAATTGGTTCGCGGGCGGAAACGAAGAACAGGAAATGGGCGTCCCCGATTTCCCTGCTCAATCGTTCGGAAACAGAGGTTAAGAGATAGGGAAGAACGTCTTCATTCCTTCTCAAAACCGGAGGATGACCTGGTCATCCGCAGCGTGGTCCCAGTGGACCGGGGGACAATGGGTCACCAAGCGCTTGGATTTTTAGGTCCCAGTGGACCGGAAGACCCAAGTCCGGAACCCGCTAACCAAGGGAAGGAGGCAGTTTACCGGAGTGAAGTGTTGCCAGCCAGCGCTGGCTGCGACAGAAGCGCTGAGAAGCTGCTGGGAGCGTGGTGGAGCTGGGGTGCGTGGATGCCGGTGGCTGGTGTGGACGGCACTGGCGGCTGGCGCAGGTGGGATAAGTGGGGGTGCGCAGGCGGCATGGCTTGCCGGGCCCGCGGCGTGGAGACAAAATGGCTTCCAGGCACACGCCAGACGTTGAGGCTGGGCCCCGAGGAGCACCGCCAGTGAGCCTGGCTCGGGGCGGGTGGGGCAAACCGGCCAGAGGTCCCGGCGGTGACCGGAGAACCAAGCTGGAACGGTGCTTTAGGAGGTACAAGCGGCAGGCAGAGGTCCTGGCCCGTGCAGGAGGTAGTCCACGCAGGCATGGGGCGGCAGCGGCGGCAGTGGTGGGAGCAACGCCTGCAAGCGGAGCGCTGGTGTGGGACCTCACAGTCGAGCTGCTGGCGGGTCGGAGAGTCCGGGGCTCAAAAAGAGAGTAAAAATAAAAAGAGAAAACAGAAAAAAAAAAAAAGGAAAAAAATGGGGAGGGACCCAAGAGTTCTCCCGGTTCGGCACCAAATGATAAGTAAAATAAAAAATTAAATGCGAGTAAAATAAAAATAAGTGAGTACGGCGGAGTGTGAAAAACACGAGAGAGGTCCGGTACACGTGGCATGTAAAGTTTTAATGGCACGGCTCTCCCGGGGATCAGGGCGAGGCACCGTGGGGCCCGCGCGCCTGTCCGAAGCTTGAGGACGCGGGCTCTCCTTTTAAAGGCATGCATCTCGCGAGATGAGGGTTTACTCGCGGGAATGCCCAATTCTCGCGGGGGTTTCAGCCCCTCCCTTGCCCTGCAGAGGTCATGTGACACAAAGTCACATGAGTGCAGGACCCAACTTAACACCCATCTCCATCTTCAAAGCTAATTATGAGTACCTCTGTGTATCTTCTGTCTCTCTCTCTTCCTCTCTCTACTCCCCTCCTTCTGCTGCTGAACCCCATCTCCTTCCCTGATTCTGAGCCTCCTACCTCCCTCTTCTAAGGACCTTGTAATTACGTTGCATCGCCTCGATAATCCAGGATCTCTTCCCATGCCAAGCTCCGTGTCACCTGCAAAGTCCTTGTTACCATGTAAGGCACATCTTATTCATAACTTCCAGAGATTAGAACATGGACTCCTTGGGCAGGGGTGAGGGCATCGTTCTGACTACCACAGCTGTACAGAGCTATACTGACAAGGGGGTTGACATGAGGCAGCTCTTCTAACCAGGGACCTCTGCCAAAGGGCTCCCAAATGGCTGGCAGAGACAATTCCCTCCCTCCCCCCCCTTTAACTAGTAACAGAGCTTGCCGTGTGGGGAGAGCCTGTTCCAAACCACTTTGTTTACAGAATCTTGCTTCAAAGAGCTATGAGCTTAGCTGGGCATGGTGGTGCACACCCATGATCCCAGTACTTGGGAGGCTGAGACAGGAGGATCCCAGGCTCAAGGACAGCCTTAGCAATTCAGCAAGGCCCTCAGCAACTTAGTCATACCCTGTTTCAAAATAAAAAAATAAAACAGGGCTAGGGTGTATCTCAGAGGTAGAACACCCCTGGGCTCAATCCCCAGTATCACAAAAAACAAACAAAGAAAAAGAACTATTATCTCTGTCGGGGCTCACCAAGAACAAAGTCCCGACTACCCCTACCCAACAACCTAGAGATCAGGGATAAATGATCACCTTCCAGTAACATTTTATTCCACCTGTGACCAAAGAAGTCCATGAAAACTCAAGGGTCTCTCCTTTCTTGAAGTGGTCTACAAAACCAGCCCAAGCCAAAAAAAAAAAAAAAAAAAAAAAAATTCAGTACTACGGATGGAACTCAGGGGCATTCTACCTCTGAGCTACACTCAAACCCTATTTTTCTTATTCTTTTATTTTGAAACAGGGTCTCACTGAGTTACAAAGGGCCTCACTAAGTAGTAGCTGAAGCTGTCTGTGAACCGAGATCCTCCTGTCTCAGCCTCCCAAATGCTGGGATTACAAGCATGGGCCACCACGCCTGGCTCCAGGCAAATATTTTTATCACAAACCATGATGTCATTCAGTGATCCGGGACACAGTGAGATCTGCGAGCCATGAGCCTACACGATGATCCAGGCACCATTCTAAGCTGTTTTGTGGAAAATACTTGCCACTTCATCCTATTTAACTAACTTCATACTGACCTGATGAGGTTATACAATCTGCATTCTCCCCTTTACAGATAAAGAAAGTGAAATGTAGCCCAAGTTAGCCCACTTAGAAAGAACAAGCCTGAGTTTGCCCATTTAGAAAGTAGTGGAACAGAAGGAAAAACCTAAGCCGGGCCTGGTGGTGCATGCTTGTAACCCCACCATGTGGGAGGCTGAAGACAGGAGGATCCAGGTTCACAGATAACCTCAGCTACTTAGGCCCTTTGCAACTCAGTGAGACCCTGTTTCAAAATAAAGAATAAAAAATAGGGCTGGGTTAGTGTAGCTTGGAGATAGGATGCCCCTGGGTTCCATCTCCAGTACTGAAAAAAATAAAATAAAATAAAAAATGAAAAAAAAAGAAAGAGAAAAGAAAGATAAACCTAGACCATTCTGATTTGCAGCTTCATGCATGGCAAATTCTCTGAATAAACTTAAAACAAGAAGTTTGGAAGCAAAGGGGATCCGTTTGCATGGCGGGGTAAGTCCCCGGCAGCAGCCCAGGCAAGTCTCGGGGGGGGGGGCTGTGTAACCCGTGAAGTTAAGCTGCAGCCCCTCTGCCCCCATCTCCACACCCATCTCCTTGCCTGTCTCAAACAGCCCCGTTGCTCAGGGACTCCCTCCAACAGCAGCCAGAAGAAATGTGGAATGTCTTGATTTTTATTAGGTCATGTGATCTCTTTGATAGTTGAATTTAAGAGATATTAATCCTTTTGCCTAGAAAAACTGCTTCTATGCACATAATGTTGTAGGGGGTCCTAGTCTAAAGGGTTTTTTTGGGGGGGTGAAGGGGAAATATTGGCTGAAAATCAAAACTGCAATGAGGTATATCATCTCACCCTGGTAAGAATAATTATTATCAAAAAGGACAAAAAATAGTTGGGCATGGTGGCTCATGACTGTAATTCCAGTACTTGGGAGGCTGAGAGGAAGGTTGCAGGTTCAAGGTCAGCCTCAGCAACTTAGCAAGACCCTGTTTCAAAATAAAAAATAAAATGGAGCTGAGGGTGTAGCTCAAAGAGAAAACAAACACGCTTGAGTTCCATCTCCAGTCACACACACACACACACACACACACACACACACACACACACACCACCACCACCAACAACAACAACAACAACAACAACCACAAATGCTGGCAAGGATTCAGAGAAAGGGGAACTCTCATACACTATTGGTGGGAATATGAATTAGTACAGCTATTATGGATAACAGTATAAAATGTTCCTCAAAAAACTAGAAATAGAACTTTTCATATGACCCAGCGATCCCATTGTCAGTATATATCCCAGGGAATTGAAATCAAAGATCGATCTGGACAGAAATCGGGGAGTTTCCATTGTATAGACTTTCATTTAATTGACTAGTCAGACTCTAGGGCCCACCCGTGGAGGGTTCGAGGTTGTACACCAATCTTGTATCCCCTGACTTGGAACGTAATTTCTTATTCCAAAGGGCAACCTTACGTATGGTTAAAAGAGCACCTTTGACCACAGGACTGCCAAGATTTCATTCTGAGCAAGCCTCAGACTCTGGGCCTGAGAGCAAATTTTAGCCGCCCTCAGTTGCCACGCCTATAAAATGGGCACATTCTGCCTATAAACGAGCGCTCTTGTGAGAATTAAATGAACTTTGTGAAGAATGAATTCAGCACGTGGCGGCCACACAGTAGATGCGAGGCGACATCTAACGGAAGGCGCCATGTCCTGAGAGCATTCTTCCATCCTTACAGAATTAACCTGTCCTCTAACATAAAATATTCATCGTGTTATATTATTAAAATTTATCACTTGTATTCTCTAATGGGTTGCGAGCTCCCTTAGGACAAGGATCTCATCTATCTCGTTCTCCACACAATGAGGCACATAGTAAACACCTGTCAACTGCTCGCAAAATGAATCAATGCACATCCTTTGGCTTGAGTCCACACCCAGCTCCAGTGCAAAAATTGAGAAACAGCCATACATTCCCAGAGCAAACACCGTTTGGTTCTAGCTTCTCTCAATAATCTCATTTGCATGGTTCATACATTTTCATATTTTAAGACCTATGTTAGAAAGATAAGCCACGTGTGGTGGCGCTAGTGCTTAGGAGGCTGAGACAGGAGGATCGCAGGTTTGTGGCTAGGCTCTGCTGCTTAGTGAGGCCCTGTTTCAAAATAAAGAATGAAAAGCTGGATGTGGTGGCAGACACTTGTAATACCAGTACTCGGGAGGCTGAGACAGGAGGATCAAAGGTTCCTGGCCAGCCTCCGCTACTTAGCGAGGTCCTCTGCCACAGAGTGAGACCCTGTTTCAAAATAAAGAATGAAAAGCTGGACGTGGTGGCAGATACTTGGAGGTACTTGGGAGGCTGAGACAGGAGGATCGAAGGTTCTCAGCCAGCCTCAGCTACTTAGTGAGGTCCTCTGCAACAGAGTGAGACCCTGTTTCAGAAAACAGGAGGATCTCAGTTTGCAGCCAGCCTCAGCTACTTAGTGAGGTCCTTTACAACTCAGTGAGACCCTGTTTCAAAATAAAGAATAAAAAAATAGGGCTGGGGGTGTAGCTCGGAGGTAGAATGCCCCTGGGTTCCATTCCCAGCATTGCAAAATAAAATGAAATAAAATAAATAGGGTTGAGGATGTAGCTTGGAGGTAGAATGCCCCTGGGTTCAATCAACAGAACCATACGCATGCACAAAAAGAATTAAAAAAAAATAGGGCTGAGAGTGTAGCTCAGAGGTAGAATGGTCCTGGGTTCAATCCCCAGTACCACAAAAAAGGAAGAAACAAAGAAAATAAAAAATAAAGAGAATGAACATTTGTGGGGTGTTATTGTTTGACAGCCTTTGTATCGTTATCTCTAATTTCAAACCATCTTATAAAATGGGAATTTTAATAACCATTTTGCCTGTGAGTAATCTGAGGTACGATTTACACCCTCCAAAAATCCCTATTTCTTTCCATCTTTCCACTTATTTATCTCAGCTTGTAATTACACACTCGAGTGTGACTTCCCCTCCCCCCCTTAAATTCTACAGATCCACCAGACTGTAAGCTGCAAAAGAGCAGAGGCGGGTCCGCATTTGCTCAGGACAGCGCCTGGCCAGCAGGACAACAGGTCCCAGGGCCAGGTCAGGCGGGGGAGATTCCGTGGGTGGATGACAGGCGTGACCCTAGGAGCAGGTGTCAAAGAAACTGGGCTTCTCGTGCTGCCCAAACGCCACAGCCACGATTTTTTACTTAGAGTAAACTATTATTCAAAAGGAGAAAAACTAGACCCTGTCGGGGTCCGAGGAGTTTCCTGACTGATCCAAGCGCCTATCCACTTCCTTTAGCGATGGCTGTGATTAATAGGCGCTATTTACAATTGTGTGATCCAGTTCCGTTCTCTGTGAAAAATATACTCTATAGATTAAATGCGGAGGGGGAAAAAAAATAAAACCCGCAACATTTTACATGCTTCACGGCAGACAGTTACATTCTGGGAAATTTGTTTTTGACATTGAATGAATATTCCAGGTCGCAATAAATAACTCAAGAAGAACCTGCGACTATATCTCCAGAAGCCCTTTGCCTCTTGTCAGCGAAACTAATGGGGTACACAACCTATTTAAATGTAAATTTAAATAAAACATTTCCTCCGCCTCTCTGCTCTCTTTGTTTTCTTGCGATCCAGAGGTTACAGGACCAAACACACTCTTCTCCGATGCACCCCTCTGTAGGTGCTTGGGTGTGAGGGGGAGGGGGTTGTTTTAATTTTATTCGAGACTAAATCGAAGTATTTGGGGCTTTAAATGTTCTATTCCCGCAGTGAAAGAGGAGGGAGCGCGCCCTGGAAACAGAAGAAAAGGCTCCTTCAGCGGGGCGGGCCGGCGCGGGGCCCGGCTTCCATCTGGGACGCCGTTGCTAGGCAACCGCTCAGCTGCCCAACCGCCGCGGGAGCCCCGGCCCCGCCCCCGTTGCTAAGGAGATCGACGCCCCCTCTCGGCGGCGCCGTAAAGCCGCGCGCTCTTGCGACACCGCCGCGCCTGCCGCTGCGTGCGCGCCCTCTGCCCCCGGCTCCACTCTCCGCCCCGGCCGCCATTGCCTCGTGCCCGCGCCGGTCGGTTGGTGGCGCCTTTGTCCTGCGGCGGGCCGCGGCGGAGCGGGCGGCGGCGGGCCTGAGGCGAAGCAGCGGCTGGGAGCCCGCCGCGCTGGTAGCGGTGAGTGCCGGGAAGCGGCGGCCGTCCGCCGAGGCGGAGGCGGCCGGGCAGGCGGTTGAGGGCGGCGGGCGCCGGGCCCTCGACGCGCGGCCTCTGTCCTCGCGGGCGCGCGCGGGGCCGCGCATGCCCGGTGCGGGGCGCGGCCGGCGGCGGCTCCCGTGCGGACGGGCCGGGCCGGGGGCCGCGCGGAGCCGCAGGCGCCCGCGCCCTCTCCTTCGGCGGCGTCGCGTGCTCGCGGGCGGGGCCTCGGGACTCGAACCCGGGCCTGGGCCCGGGAGTGCGGCGTCCGGAGCGCCGTCCCGCGTCGCAGCGCCCGAGCGCATCCTCCAGGCGTCTCCCGGCCCGATGTCCAGGCCGAGGCCGGGCCCGCAGGACGGGAGGGAGGAGACGCGGCCCGAGCCGGCCGGCCGGCCATCCCCGGGCCTCCCCGGGCCCCAGGACGGCCCAGGGCGTTCCTGAGGATGGCGTTCCCCGGCTTCAGGCTCGGTGTGGCACCTTCAGGACCGTGGACCCACCTGTACGACCACCGAATGTTAAACATTCTCTTTTTCTCCCCCTTTAAGTCGACTCTTCTTCTCCTCCCTTCCTCCCTCCAATATATTTGTTTAAGGCGGAAAAATACTTCCACCACGAACCGTATCATGGAAAGCCAGTTATTTCCCTTAATGCTCATTAAAAATAAATAAATAAATGCCTCTCTATTAAAATAAACAGCGCGTCCTGGCTCCTCCTGAAGTTATTCTGCGTTCCACATTTTGGAAAACGCTGCCCTAGGGGCTCATTTGTCGTCCTTCCGGCCTTCACGCTGCACAAGAGTTTTGCCCGGCGGCATCCATGCCGTGAAATGCCCCGGGATCTTCGGAGATAACTGCTATTGATAAGCTTTCGCGGTGTTAACTCTTCAGGTTATTGAGCTGCAAAAACTTACCTGCTCTAACGCATCTGATGTGTGCCTCCTCGGTTTTCTTAGAGCATTGTGATGTGGTAGCCACCTGACAGCTCATAAAAAGATGTTTCTGCAAAAGCTGATGGAGCCTTTTTTGGGTTTTGACAGCTCTGGAGCTAATGTTTCTATATGAGTCAGTCATGGTGTGAAAACTTTATGTCGACTCTTTGGAATCCGTGAATCCTAAGCTTTGCATTGTGGGGATTGGAGATCTTGTGACTATTTGATGATGTCAGGTTCTTCCTTCATTCTCCTTTCCTTGCCTTTCTTTTACTTCATCTGTCTCCCACTAGGTATTCTTTGAGACCTCTGACATTCTTTTCACGTGCTAGAGGAACTATATTCAAGGCTCAAAGGAAGGGTTTTTTTCTAGGTGCAGGCTGCTCACCGTTGAATGTTTGTGGATACCACATGTTTAAAGGATGTATTGTGCTGGGCGTGGTGGCGCATGCTCCTAATCCCAGCATTCAGGAGACTGAGACTGGAAGATCGCGGTTCGAGGACAGCTTCAGATACTTAGTGAGGCTCTCTGCAACTTAGATCCTGTTTCAAAATAAAGAATAAAAGATAGGGGCAGGGGATGTAGCTCGGAGGTCAAATGCCTCTGGGTTTCATCCCTAGACCCACAAAAATAAATAAATTAAATAAATAAATAAAAATAAAGGATGTATTGATAGGTCAAATTTATAAGTTTAATGGTCTGCTTATAAGCTCTTTGTGTGGGAGCAAATTTACTTAAATCATTGGAAGAAATCAGAAAAGTCAGCTCAGGCCATTTCAAGTCCCCCACCACCACCAAAGGCTGTGTAAAAATATTTAAAAATCCATATTATTTAGGGGTTACCTTGGATTGGTCACAGTGGAGAATTTACATAAGGCTACGGTCATTTTCTTGACATTTCTACACAGCAGTCCTGTGTAGAAAAAAAGGAGAATTTAGTTTTGCTGGAGAGTCCATTTTAGAACTTAAGCAAATGGGGCCTCATCTACTAGTGCTCAAAAGCTAAAAACAGACATCTTTTGAAAAGATTTTTAAAGTCTCATGAGAAACAGTTTGATGGTTTGAAACTTATTTTTTGTAGTACTGGGGATGGAACCCAGGGAACTTCTACCTCTGGGCTACACCCCTAGACCTATTTTATATTTTATTTGGAAACAGGGTCTCACTAAGTTGCTGATACCTTCACTAAGCTGCTGAGGCTGCGAACCTGTGATCCTCCTGTCTTAGCCTCCCAAGTACTGGGATTACAAGCGTGTGTCACCATGCCCGGCTGAAACTTCATTTTAAATAACCACGGCAAGCATTCCACTTCTGTGGCCTGCAGATGGCAGTGCCTTGGTAAACTTGTTACTATGAAAGTTACTGAAATTTAGTTGTGCTTTTAAGAATAAAAAACCTTCAAAATAAAAGGAAATATTTAAAGGAAATATATATAGCTTTTTATTCCATTCAGTTTACATAGTTCTCTTTATTTTTGACTCTACACATGAAGAATGTGACCGCTATTCCTAAACTCGCTCTTACTCTTTGTAGTAACAGTGATAACCTACAGCTAGCGATGCGAATGGTAAATACCAACTTATTTGTTGCTGACAATCATCTTGTAAAATAGACTGATATTATTACTATTATTATTATTATTATTATTATTTATATGTATTTTTGCATATAAGGGAATGATAGCTTAAAGAGGTTAGACTTGTTACCCAACAATACATATTTAATAAAACATTCAAAATATTGTTGGAGCCTGGCATGGTGTTGCATACTTATAATCCCTGTACTTAGGAGGCTGAGACAGGAGGATCACAGGTTTGAGGACAGACTCAGCAAATAGTGATACTCTTGTCAACCCATTGAGACGTTTTAAAAATAAAAATAAGGCAGCTGTGGTGGTGCATGCTTGTAATCCCAGTACTTGGGGGACTGAGACAGGAGGATCACAGATTTGTGGCCAGCCTCAACAATTTGTGGGGCTCTTACTTAATGAGACCCTATTTCAAAATAAAAAATAAGGCTGAGGGTTTAGCTCAGAAGTAGAATGCCCCAGGGTTCTATCCCCAGTTTCAATAAAAAAAAATAATAGGGCTGGGGTGTGTGGCTCAGAGATAGAAGGCCTTTGGGTTCAATCCCCAGTGCAAAAAAAAAAAGATATTGTTGGAGATAAATAAAATTGGGAAATGTTGAGGTGAGGTGCAGTGGTGCCCTTATTTCAGAACTTCTCAGAGGCATCTGTAGACTAAACATGTGCAGTGCAGATGTCCAAGAGGGAATGTCCTCAGGATGCCTTTCACTCCCCTCCCCTCCCGTGAGCATCTTGAGGTAGCACTGTCCCCTAACTGACTGCTTTTTACTACACTGTGTTTCCTCTTTGTCCCTTGCAGTTTATTAATGATTGCCATGTGTATTTGAGATAGGCATTTAAAAACTCAACGTAAGCTTTTTTGTGTTAAAAGATTTCTCCTTTGAACATCATACACGTTTGTCTAGACTGTTGCTTAAGCAAAGTTAAACTGTCAAGGAGTTAAAAGGACAGTGCCCAACAGATTACCTTGTATGTTACTTTCATTAATGAGAGGCATTAATGAAAGCCACAGGGTAATGCCACTGTCTGAACCAGCAACACATTAAGGAAATATGAAGTGTACTGACAGCTAAATATATAATAACAGCAAGCCTGCTGCTTTTTAAATGGTAGTTTTATTACTGCCAGATATGAATATTTATAGGGATGATCTTTTTTCATTCTTTATCCTATCAGTAAAATGTAAGTTGAATTAGACCAATTAATTTATGTTAAAATATTTTTCAGCTGGGCATGATGGCACACACTTGTAATCCCAGTACTTGGGAGGCTGAGACAGGAGGATCGCAGGTTTGAGAACAGCCTCGGCAAGTAGTGAGACTAATCAACCTAGTGAGACCCTGTTTCCAAATAAGAAATAAAAACTTAGGCTGTATTTTTTTTTTCTCTCATAAGAATCAGAACTTTTTCAGGTCATAGAATTGGACTCTCTATCTCCTGTTCAAAATACTGCTGACCTATATAGCGACTGAGACTTTTGGCAAGAATTAGTGCAACCTAAGTTGTATCGGTGAACCAAGATCTTACATCTTTAGCTTTAGTGATCTCTGGTTTGGCTCTAGAGTGATTGAATTACCAAAGATTAGGTTGGTCCTGCAGCTAACGGGCCAAATATTGAGAAGTTTGAATTATAGCTAATTTGACTCAGTATACTTAATTATCCAATTGGAGATAAAGATAATAACATGTACTTTTAATTTTCCAAAATTATTTTTGATATCCAAAAGAAAAAAATTAGGAAAACAGGATTTTAATTTTGTGTGTGTGTGTGGTACTGGGAATTGAACCCAGGGTCATTTTAACTTTGAGCCACACCCCCAGCCCTCTTTTTTCTTAATTCTTTTTTTTTTTAAACAGGGTCCTACTAAGTTGCTGAGGCTGTCTTTGAACCTGCGATCCTCCTGTCTCAGCTTCCCAAGTACTGGGATTACAAGCATATGGCACTATACCCAGTTTTCTAATAAAAATTTAAAACCTAAACTTATAAATGTGTAATGGACCTTTTTCAGCCTTTGGAAAATCAGATTTATCAAAATATGTTTCCTGGGCTGGGTATGTAGAGCAGTAGAGCACTTGGCTAGCGTGTGCAAGGCCTTGAGTTCAATCCTCAGTTCTATAAGCAAAGAGAAAGCTGATATCTCCCCCCCCCCTCTTTCTCTCTCTCTCTCTCTCTCTCTCTCTCTCTCTCTCTCTCTGTGTGTGTGTGTGTGTGTGTGTGTGTGTGTGTGTGTGTGTGTATGTATATGTGTCTGTATGTATGTATGGCTGGGAGGTGTAGCTCAAAAGCCCCTGGGTTCAGCCACTAGTACCACAAAAAGTGACCATATCCAGCTAGACTATCCATTTTTATCAAGAAGGAACTATAAGCTCAGAGAAATCCAGGTAACTTGACAAAGTTCCCCTGCTGCTTACATTGGCTGATACCTAGCCAAGTGCTCTTTTCTTAAAAGGAGAAAAAGGACTTAATGTTTAGTGAAATAGGCTAGGCACACTAGGCATGGTGGTGCACACCTATAATCCCAACTACTAGAGAGACTAAGGCAGGAAGAATGCAAGTTCAAGGTTGGCCTGGGCAACTTAGTGAGATCCTGTCTAAAAAGAAAAGGGCAGGGGGTGTAGCTCAGTGTTGTGTGTCCCTGGTTCACTCCCTAGTACCAAAAAGGGAAAAAATAAGGCAAGCACAGAAAGACCAAGACTGTCTTCAAAGCAAAGACTAGATTGTGGTTACCACAGGCTGGGTGTTGGGAGATGATGGTCAAAGAGTAGAAAGTTGCCATTAGAGAGGAAGAATAAATGACAAATATTTATAATGATAGGTGGCAATTAACTTGATTTAATTATTTTATATTGTGTGTGGGTAATCTTATAACATCACTGTGTACTCTATAATTACATGATTATAATGCCAAAATAAGTTGAATTTTAAAAAGGGAGGGGCTGGGGTGTATCTCAGTGGTAGAATGCTTGCAGGTAGCATGCAGGATGCCTTGGGTTCCATCCCCAGCACTGAAAAGAAGAAGAGGAGGCAGGAATTAACATTGGTAAAGAATTTTTGCCTGAAAAGTTGAAGTGAATAGTATTTCAATAGCAAAAAAAAAAAAAAAAAAAAAAAAAACACAAAAAATCAGAAACATTTACTGGGCATGGTGGCTTACACCTATAATATCAGTACTTGGGAAGCTGAGACAGGAGGATGGCAGGTTTGTGGCCAGTCTGAGCAATTTAGCAAGATCCTCAATAATTTAGTAAGACCCTGTTTTCAAAAATAAAATAGGGGCTGGGCGTGGTGACGCACGCTTGTAATCCCAGCATTTGGGAGGCTGAGACAGGAGGATCGCAGTTCGTGGACAGCCTCGGCTACCGTGTGAGGCCCTTTGCAACTCAGTGAGACCCTGTTTCAAAAATAAAGAATAAATAATAGGGCTTAGGAGTATAGCCCAGAGGTAGAATGCCCCTGGGTTCAATCTCCAGTACCCCCCATCATTGTTTCTTCTATCCTTGGTCCTGGTAATATTATACTAATACAGCTAATGGTGTACTAATTTGGAGTAGAGAATGAAGGCAATAATCAAATATGAGAGAATATGTAGTATTCAGAGTGAGCTACTTTAAAGTATTGGTTTAGAAACAGCAAAGTGCTTTCTTACCCATGACTAGTTTAACTAGCTCATTACTATATGCCTGCTGTTATAAGTGAGAAGCCATCATTTCTCCTCCCAATTTGGGGATTTAATGTGATATCTACTATCATCATCAGTGTGGTTTTCCAAGTGGTATTATCTTTATCTTCATGGAATTCCAATTTAATTATTCCTGATTGTTGGTTTTCAGCTAAGCATTTTGGAAAGTTTTATTTCATTTGTAGGCTGTTATTGAAATAGGTAGGTTTTTGGATTCTTTCTATAGCCCTTAGTGGTACTGTCACTCAGCACTGTGTTTCATACTATTCTCGTCTCTTGTCCTCTCTTTTCTATCACTATAGCCTGTGAAATCCAAAATTATTTTTAATATTACAATAATTATTTTGGGGGGAGTGGTGAGTTGGCCCGGGCCACCCTCCCCCCTCGTGCCATTTTGGCATGGAGCTGTAACTATTTTCTGTATTTCTATCTTTTCAATAAACTTCTTTAAATCTTCAGAAAAAAACTAAAATAAAATAACTATTTTGATGGTACAGTTAAGGAAAATAGGTGGGTCTAAACAAGAGTATTACAGTTTTGCAGCCAACCTCAGCAGTTTCGGAGGCCCTCCACAGCTTAGTGAGACCCTGTTTCAAAAATAAAAGAATAAAACAGGTCTGGGGGCATAGCTTGGAGGTGGAATGCCCTTAGGTTCCATCCTTAGTACTGAAAAAGAAAAAGGGCTCTGCTTCCTGTACATGCTTCCTAGATTGCCTTCTCAGGTTTTGCTTTATGTAAATTCCTTGGGCCAGTGCTATTTTTCTTGACTTATGAACCCTTAAATGAAAAGTTTTCAGAAATATACTTGGAAGTTATAGCTAGGCCCAGGTGAAGCATCTCTTGGTGACTATGATGATTTTGAAAGTCTTGATAATACAATGAGCAAAGGTGTAGAAGTACCACCCCAGCCAGCAGAGAGGACACCAGACTGACTTTGGGTCCTAGAGGTACTGGCCAAGATAAAATGTAACCGAAAAAAGCCAGACGCCAGATTCCCTTTTCTATGTAGAAGATGCCTCCATCTCCCCTTAAAAGACCCCAGGTTGCCTGTTACCTTCTCTCCCCATCCTTCCCCACCCAGTGTCCAGAAAGACCTCCAAATTGTCTTTCCACTCATTTTCCCTTCTCCTTTATATTATTTCCTCTATTTCTTTGTTGTTGATTATATCTTTTTTTTTTTATGGTACTGAGGAATCCAGGGGCTTTTCTACCTCCAGGTTATACTCCCAGACCTATTTTATACTTTATTTGGAAACAGGGTCTCACTAACTTGCTGAGAGCCTCACTAGCTGAGGCTGGCTTTGAACCTGTGTGATCCTCCTGTCTCAGCCTCCCAAGTGCTGGGATTGTAAGTGTGTGCCGCCACGCCCAGTTTATATAGTTCTTTAATACTTTTTTTTTCCTGTACTGGGGCTGGAACCCAGGGACATTCTACCTCCAAGCTACACTTCCAGCCCTAGTTTTTATTCTTTTTTTGAAACAGAGTCTCACTGAGTTGCAGAGGGCCTCGCTAAGTAGCTGAGGCTGGTAGCAAACCCGGATCCTCCTGTCCCAACCTCTCTCGAATGCTGGGATGACAAGTGTGCGTCACCACGCCCAGTGGTTCTTTAATACTTTAAGAAAGTAATTAACGCAAAAGCCCCTTTACCAGTCACAATATTTGCATTTTCAAAGAAAATCATGTTAAACGTCCTCCTCCATTTGACAGGAACTCGGGTTTTCTCAGTTCTGTGTGCTCATGTGTCATGATTTTTGTATATGGAGATGGATGGTAATGTTAGTGGTTTTATTTTCACAGTTGTCACTGAAAACTTCCCACCCTACTGTAAGCTGGACATTCATGTTGAATAGAAATGTGACTTAACCAGCTGAGTGGCACATACCAGTACTTGGGAGGCTGAGACAGGAGGATCGCAGCCTCAGCAATAGTGAGCAGCTCATCAACCTAGGGAGACCTTGTTTCCAAATAATAAAATAAAGCCCGGGGTGTAGCTCAGAGGTAGAATACCCCCATGTTCGATCCAGTAATACACACACACACACACACACACACACACACACACACACTCTCTCTCTCTCTCTATCCAGTAAAACACACACACACACACACACACACACACACACATTAAGAAACATTAACTTACCAAAAGTTTCTTGATCTTGGGGAGAACTGGTACTTCAGTGGTAGGGCACTTGCCTTACATGTACAAGGTCCTGGGTTTGATTCCCCACAACCTCACATACAAAAATATTCCAGGTCTCATTTACTCCATATCTCAGCCAAGGTGGAAGTTTAAGGAGCTCTTAAATAAAGTTGAATAGTCAGATGCTTGACATACTACACTGAAAATGTGCTAAACCTAGCCAGGTATGGTGGCGCACGCTTGTAATCCCAGTAATTGGGAGGCTGAGACAGGAGGATCGAAGTTCACAGATAACCTCAGCTACTTAGTAAGGCCCTTTGTAACTCAGTGAGACCCTGTTTCAAAATAAAGCATAAAAGTCGGGCGTGGTGGCGCATGCTTGTAATCCCCATGCTTGGGAGGCTGAGACAGGAGGATCACACAGGTTTGAAGCCAGCCTCAGCTACTCAGTGAGGCTCTCGGCAACTTAGTGAGACCCTGTTTCCAAATAAAATGTAAAATAGGTCTGGGAGTGTAGCCCAGAGGTAGCAGGCCCCTGAGTTCCATCCCCAGTACCACCAAAAAAACAAAACAAAATAAAGCATAAAAAATAGGGCTGGGGTACCCCTGTGTTCTATCTCTAGTATCACACACACACAAAGTGGTAACCTCTAAAATGAAAAAAATGCTCTGAAAATTCTTTTTTTGTAGAACAGAAATATATACCATACTATTCCAAATTATTAATTGCTTTGGACTACTCAATAAAAGTAGATACTAGGAGACAAATTACAATCAAAATGGTTTAAAGACTTAGTCTTGCCGGGCGTGGTGGCGCACGCTTGTAATCCCCGCGCTTGGGAGGCGGAGACAGGAGGATCGCCGCGTAGGTTCGAAGACAGCTACATGCGCTGGCTTAGGAGACCCTGTTTCCAAATTAAAAAAAAAAAAAAAAAAAAAGGTCTGGGAGTGTAGCCTGGAGGTAGAAGGGCTTCCAGGAACCCCAGTACCACCAAAAAAAAAAAAGACTTAGTCTTAAATATTCTTTAATATTTCAAGTAATTTCCAAAACAGTTTTACCAATTTAAAAGATTAACTTTCTTTATTCTATCTGGAACCAGTTTTGCCTCGAACATTTATAACCACTCTGGTCTCTTCAGTCCTGTATGTAGGCACTTATAGAACTGGATACAGTGTAATACTGTTCATGTGTGAGGAACAAATTATAACATTAATTTAAATTTACCCTTTAAAGTAGTACCATATGTTCAGTATTCTTACCAAAATGTTTGCCAGTTCTAGTCAGTGTTGAGATAAGCTTTTTCTAAATTCAAAAAACTGTTTAATAATATATAGAATCCTGTTGACAATATACTTTCTTAAAATAAATCTTTAAATACACACATCCAGTGTATTCCAGTGATTTGAAAACTACTTAAGTAATCAAGGACATTATATTTCTCCCTCTGAATCATCCCTAATCTATATTAGAAAGTGGTACAAAAGTAAGACCTTCCAAACTTGAACTGATATTCTTCACAATTACATATATAATAATTAGATATTTCCTATAAGACTTGTCATTATATAACATGTAATTCAGAAATTTGTGACCATTAAGAGTAGCATATTGTAAGCTGGGCATGGTGACACATGCCTTTAATCCTAGCTACTCTGGAGGCTGAGACAGGAGGATCACAAATTCAAGGTCAGCCTGGGCAATTTAGTGAGATCCTGTCTTAAAATGTAAAAGGCTGGGGAATGTAGCTTAGTGGTAGAGTACTTGCCTGGCATGTAGGAGGACCTAGGTTCAATACACAGTGCTGCAAAAAAAATTAAACTGTAAATTACAAATGTGAATGTGCAGTACCAAAGCTGTGATCAAATATTACGAAGTATTAAAAATAACTCTTAGCTGGGCAAGGTTGCACACACTTGTAATCCCAGCATTTGGGAGGCTGAGACAGAAGGATCCTGGTTTGCAGATGGCCGCAGCTACTTAGTGGGGCCCTTTGCAACTCAGTGAGACCAAGTTTCAAAATAAAGAATAAAAAAAATAGGGCTGGGGAAGTAGGTAGAAAGCCCCTGGGTTCCATCCCCAGTACCACAAAAAAGTACCATAAGTAAGTTAATAAAATTTATTTATTAATTTTAATGAAGTTGCAGAGGGCCTCACTAAGTAGCTGAGGCTGCAGGGACCAGCATTTCTCCTGTCTCAGCCTCCCAAGTACTGAGATTACAAGCGTGCTCCTCCAAGCCCGGCTTATTTATTGGTGCTTCCAGGCTATACCCACAACCATGTTTTGTTTGTTTGTTTGTTTTTGAAACAGGGTCTTGCTAAATTGCTGAGTTTGGCCTAATTGTGATCCTCCTGTCTCAACATCCCACATACTAGGATTACAGGCATGTGCCTCCTCCACTCTCTGCCTTGGTTTTCTTTCTTTCTTTCTTTCTTTTTTTCTTTCTTTTTTTTTTTTTTTTTTTTTTTGGTGGTACTGGGGTTCCCGGAAGCCCTTCTACCTTCGGGCTACACTCCCAGACCTATTTTTACATTTTTTATTTGGAAACAGGGTCTCCTAAGCCAGCGCGCGCGGCTGGCTTCGAACCTGCGCGATCCTCCTGTCTCTGCCTCCAAGCGTGGGGATTACAAGCGTGCGCCACCACGCCCGGCTTTTTTTTTTTTTTTAAGGGATTATATCCTGTGTCTGCTTAATTGAAAAGATAAGCAAATATATGTTTAGTTTTGTCAAAGCTATTCTCCTAGGTGTCATAAAGACTTATGATTTAAAATGGAATTGAAGATAACTCTCACTTGAATAGGAGCTCAAAAGCTGGCACCGTGGCAGGATAGTCTGTAAAAGACCCCTAAGTTTCTTGTTATTGCTGTGGTCTTTCACATGATAGGAAACAGCTAGGGGTTTTTAAAATACATAATTACTATTTTAAAGCACTCTAATTATGTGAATGCTTAATACCATTTGAGTCATTAGAAATGCTATTAATTGCTTAATATGGAACAAGGAAAACCAAACTACACTGGAGCAGGAAGCAAATTATTTCTCCATTCATCTGAAGTATGAAATTCTTACTGCATTTATTTATATCATATAAAATTGTCAGGCATCATTTTGTACATAGATTACTATATTTCTTTTGAATACCTCATTACTTCTTAAAACATGGTGTTTTTCTTATTCACTTCGGGGTTTTTTAAATAGGTATGTTTTGTTTTTAGGAAAGCAAGCTTTCACTATATAAATTTTTTTCTATGGGTTAATAAAAATTTCCTTCTCTAGTTGTATATGCCACACCAGCCCTCTAATGGAAACTTAAGAGAAGTGGTTTATTACGTAACCCCACAGCACCAAATGCCAGTTCATAGTCTTTGGTACTTAGATGTGAAGGCTGTAGATATTAGCAGTTCACATTTTTTTATTATCAAAAATACTAATTTTCTTCTCCACATCTCATTCTGAAAGATTCTATTCAATGGAATGCAACACAAGGCACCCCAGAAGGAGGCTGTGCTTTATGGAATATTGGAGATTTTAAGACAACCGTTTTTAACTATTCTTCATCACATAAAATAGAATTATTTGCCTTTGATCTTTTTTTTCCCCCTCCAAACTCTCCTTATTTTTCCTTCTCATCCCACCCCCCAAATTCTCATATCGGCTTCTCTAATATTTTATAAAACAATCTTTTCTTCCCCCTGGAGATGGGGAATGCTAGGTTTAGGGTTTAGCTGAATGTTGAAGCATTAACAGTTATCAGTTACACAAATGTGTTAGCTAGAAAAGCGAGGGACATTCTTTACCAAGTCATGACAATGTACCGCTTTAACTTAATAATAAAAATTGCCCAAGTGACAGTGTCTCTGCTGAATGGATTTTCTTATACCATCTGGTTGTCATTGTTTTTTTTTTTTTTTTGTTATTGCTTTCATTTAAAATGTGCTGATGATTTTGTTTTTATTCCGTAGCATTGAACAGATGGGTTGATTATTCTTTTCAGATATTAATAAGGCAGCGGAAAGAAGAAATATGAATACGGCTCCATCAAGACCCAGCCCTCCACGAAGGTAAAGTACCCTGAAGCAGTGAGTTACCTTGGGAGAGTTGGGCTCGGGGGAGTTAAGCCCAACTTCGTACCTCAAGGGTCTTGTCTCCCCCCAACAAACCAGAAACGCTCAAGCAAACAATAAGAACATGAGCCTTGTTTGAAGGGCCTTGCTGCTTTTATTAAACATACATCAGGAGATGCAGAGGAAGCTGTGTTTTCGGTGGCAAACTCAGCAAGTTCAGCTTGCAGCACGAGTTGCAGGCAATTGGAAGAGGATAAACCTCTGTCTTTCCCCAGCGCACGTGCCAATGGGAGCCTCTAGCACAGGAGGAGTGCCCAGGGTCGTTGGTGTGTGCCGTGCTGCGTGGCAGCAGGCAGCAGCGATTCAACTCTTCATTCCAAATGGCTGTCGGTCCAGATGTTAACCCAGGTTTACGGAAAGAGCTGCTTGAGAGATTGCTGCTGTACCTGTGCTGAGATCCCGTGTTTGCTTGCATGCGTGGGTTACCTGTCTGAGGGGAAATAAAAAAGGGCAAAACACTCCACCTCTCAAAAGTCTCCCTTTGTCTTAGCTTTCCTGGAAAAAAGGGCATTTCCCCAGTACATTCTTCTTTCCAGTATGTACAAGAGAGTCCTCATGTATTCCCTCAAGAAATGAATCCAGTTGGTCCCTTCTCTCAATAAAGAGCTTTATTAATGTTAACATTTACACCAGAAATGAATATATTATATCCAAACTTTCTGCTTCAGTAACAGCACACAAATTGATGCAGTTTGTGTAGTTTTGTGTGGAATGCAAACAGATACTTTTCATATCTGATGTCTCTTCAAGGTTCAGGTTTACTACTCGGTATGCATTTTGCCTTTGCCTCTAGGTAAAATGCCAGTTTCCCACAACTACATCCCACGGTGAACTACATTTCCTATGGTGAGATGAACACTGCTGAATCCAATGAATTCTATTCTCTACTGATATATATCTAATGCTTTCATTAGGCTGCGTCCTAATGTGCTGCAGATGTTGATCAGCCCCATCTGTTATTTCCCTATTTTCCCTGATACACATGGAATAGGAGTTGGGCATGGTGGCACATGCTTGTAATCCCAGTACTTAGAAGCCTGAGACAGGAAGATTTTAGGTTCATAACCAGCCTCAGCTCCTTTGCAACTTAGCAAGACCCTGTTTACAGTTATAAAAATAAAAAAGGGCTGAGGGCATAGCTTGGAGGTAGAATGCCTCTGGGTTCAAACTCCAGCACCAAAACCAAAACATACAATAGGGTGACTCTAATTTTGCATTTTAAAATTAGAAATACAGGGCTCCCATTGGAAATTGGTTGTCAAATGGCTTGAAAAGAGATTTGGTATGTGTCTGTAATCAGAGAGCTCTGACATGTTTCTCAAGTATGTGTCTTACCAGAAGGACAGTGAAATTTGTAACTCTGAAGACATTGACTCCACTAGTCAATTTGTCTGTCTTTCCTGCTTCCCTGTAATGTTCATGATCTCTGATGGGATGATATCTGTGTTTGGGCAGGTTAAAACAAACAAGAAAATACATTACAGAATAGAGACTAGTCTTTTATGCATTGAGAGAGAGTACTTTATATCATCCTAATAATGGTACTTTTAAGATGCTTTTAACATTTTCAGTTGATTGTAGATATTCAACACACTTTGCAGTTAGGGCAATCACCAGCTCCCCTGGTTGGAATTCAATATAGCCATTGCTGGGGCATAAAAATAAAGAGATTAATTTCTCCCCAACCTAAAATACAGCTCCATAATTTCATCTTTAAGAGAAGAAATAGCTTTATGCTTGTTTCTTTGTTGACAGTAGTCCTTTCATAAGAAAACATTAACAGCATTGGAGAGGGCCTTTTAAAATGAGTTTCTTACCAGATATATAAATATAAAAGTCATTTTTATACCTTTTAAAAAATATCACCATCCTCAGAATTAAGTTCTAAAATGAGATCCTTTGGGTGTGCATAAGTGTTGAGGCTTCCTGCTTTACTCAATTCACAGGAGGGATAGCCAGGTTGACCCACACTTGATTAACAATTAGTTTTCCCCTTGGTGATATATTCCTGCCTGGGTTCCTTCGCATGCTATTCAACATGATGAAGTTTCATACAGGGATGCTTACTTGCTTCAGGGAAGGATGATTTCATTTAGTAAAATTGTTTTGAGCCCCATTAGAAGCTGAGTAAAGAGTCCTAGATTTTCTTTATCTTAAACTTTTTAAAGCCAGATAACCTGAGCATTGTATTCAAAATAGAACACTACCGTTTTGATCATTGCCAGTCATGCCTTATCTCTCAAGGTACACTAATAGAGAAAAAGTAAAACTGCAAAGTAAGCAAGAGGGGTGACTAGCTAACCTGGATGAGATTGGTGATTTCTCCAAGGGTGAACACTGGGCTTCTTTCTTTCGGTGGGTGCTTGCTTCTGGCCAAAGCCTTGAGGTAGCCCCCAGTATGCTGACAACAACCAACCCCCCTTCATTTGGCAGCCCTGATCATTCATTCTGTGAACCTCTTAGCCACATCGTTCACAGGGGAAACAAAACACTGTGTAAGATGTACCTTTATGTCTATAGTATTGTTTTCACTTAATAATAAAAATTGTTTTTAGGCATGCTGGCAAGACCTTCATAACACCTTGTTTTGCTGGACTTTAACCTTGAGTGTCAAAACACCTAGGTATCTTTGGGAGTTTTCACAGGATTATCACCTCTTCAAACATCTTTGTAAACCACTGTTTTGCTGGCTTTGCCCTGTATTCAGTAATGTGCCTCCCTACTGACTGTAGCCGTCAGTGTATAATTCTGACAGCATTGGCCCAGCCAAGCACAGAACTGTACATGAGGGATCCCTTCATACCCGGGATCACATTTCAGCCTGAATTCTTACAACTTAACCCTTGTTCCACTTCACCGGACTCCTTTGAGTGCTCACACTGCATAGTTACCATACACGTCTGGCATTGATATTAGACATTATTCCATTTTCAAAGACTGGCTCACAATTCTGGTTGTGCCTTAGATATTCTCAGTTACCATTTTCAGTACAACACCGACAAACCAAGTCTTGGAACATACCTATGTATACTTGGCCTCTAAGTATTAGGAGTAAGACGGCATGTTATTTCCTAAACCTTTCCATATGACCAAAAGAACAAATAGAATTAACTTGTCTACATCAAAAGCTTTTGGGGGGAGAGACTTTGCAAAGGTTTACTCTCTCCCCCCATATATTTGTGAAGAATGTTAAGCCTGTTTCCTCTTTGGTCAAAATCACTGAGGATTGGCTCATCACAAATAACCTGGCTGTAGACAGGTTTCCTAGACGACCGCAGATGCATTCTACTTTTCCGTGGGACTTTGATTCCTTTGAGAACTGCTTGCTCCTTGAGTGTGGGACTGCCATGTCTCTAGGAGGACCCCAAAGAGATTCCAGGATGATTACCTCTGTACTAACACTTGAAGAAGAGCGTCATCAGGTCTGTCTCAACAAGTGCCATCTCTACCAACAGGAAAGTCATACTATGCTTGAGAAAACCATCAGCGTGTTTCCTAGGGAGAGACATGGCACTCAGAAAAATCTGGATCTGTGAAGTAGGATCTTACTGCACCCTATATCCTACCTGCATCTAGTGGCAAAAGTCTCTAACAGTAGCATGGAGCCATCATAGGAGATCAGCACACAGCAGCTATTTAAATAATGATATTTGTGGACAATATATGTGACAGAAGTTTGAAGAGCCAATGAATTTTTCTCAGGGTCAAGAAAAGGCTGGCCCAAAGAAAGTATTTCTGTGAACAGAAAGGAGACACTGACCTCTACAGAAAAGAAAAAAAAAATCAGGACCCTTCGTCTCTGACCTATACAGCCAAGGCCAAAGCACCATTCTGGATCAGGTCTCCGAGTCTTGCTGACAAGCAGCTCAAGGTCTCTCAGTCTGTGGAGATTATCATCATCCGTTCTTCCTCTGTAGCTCTCAGATGTCTGGTGCTCTACAAGCTTCCTCAGTCTCCAACAAGAGAGTCACTTTTACCAGAAGCATAGCACTTGCCATCTTTCCACCATGGCTTCCCCTTCGCTCATCTCTCTAACTGCCAAAGTGTTTCCTAGTAATAATGACTTTCTCTCAAGGCAAAGAGATTCCCTTCCTCTACCCCTCGCTGAATGGATAAGAAACTTCCAGGAGAATTTTAATTGTATTTTCCACTTCAGTTTACACACTCTAGTGCTGAAATTTATTAACCACTGTTCAGTTTCTCTTTCGCCTCTAGTGACATGGTACCCAAGGGTTTGCTGCATTGGTTTCCCTTAGTAAAACACCTTTGGTGCCATGTGATGATATTGAGAACCTTACTGCGCTACCATCTGAGGTCAGGCTTCTCCTGCAGGAGATGTGGTCTCCTTGGTACTCTGAGCCCTGCACACTGTACCACCATTTTGCTAGCTGTGTTCTTATTTAAGAAAGATGGTGGGGCCAGCAGTAGGAACCCTTTTGTTCTGAGGGGTTCTCCGTTTAGGCCCTAAAGTGATCTTTAAAAGGTTTTGTTTTTGTCTCCAGAGGAGCAGCAGTCTGCCATAGTGCACATCAATTGGAAAAGGAAGAAAAGCTTCACTTTCTCGTTTTGGAGAATTATTTTCTTTGTCCCTTCTTCTACCCCTTCTTTGTCCCTTCCCCCACCTTGTGAATATCACCTTTTCTGCATTTTTACCCAGAAAGCAGTTGAGAGAGAATTAGTAGTTTTATTGGACATGGACTGGAGATTATTTGAGGGAAGGGGAAGAGCTTGTCTCAAACTGAAGCATGAACCAAGGCTTCGCACAAACAGGGTTAGAGTCCACCTGCAGGGTGTATTCAGACAGGTAAGTGAGGTGCTTCCGCGGATTCAAAGGATTGAGCGTGGGGTTGATGGTATAGCCCAGAGGTACAGTGCTTCCCTACCATATGCAAGGCCCTGGTTCTACCCCAGTACTTCAGAAAGAATGAGAACTAACGGTGTGGTGGCGCACGCTTGTAATCCCAGTACTTGGGAGGCTGAGACATAGGGTCACCGGTTCGTGACCAGCTTCAGCTACTTAGTGAACCCTCTGTAACTTAGGCCCTGTTCTAAAATAAAGAATAAAAAATAGGAATGGGGATATAGTTTGGAGGCAGGATGCCCCTGGGTTCAATCTCCAGTATCGCAAAAACTAAAAAGAATGAGAACTATACGTGGCATTTATAATTGTCCTAAGGCTGTGAATAACACGCTGTGACATGATGTTTTTATCTGCCTCCCACCCCCATTTCCACCAGCCCAAGGCTTTGTATGTGGTCTGGTCTGTCAGGTTTATGATATTTCAGCCCTGATTGCCAGGAATACTTGAAATCTGATTCCACTTCTAATAACTACTTCTAACAGCTCCCCAAGGCAGCTTTATCTGCCGATCATTAATAATCCAAAAATACTTTGCAGTTGTCGCTTCCTATTGAATCCCGAATGTTTGTCCACGTTGTACACTGCCGTAGATGTTACACACGTTAGGATTATGTGACATCGTAAGAAAAGTCCAAGCAATCTTCGTCTGCACTTTATTCTGGTTAAAAAACTCTCCTTTAAATTCCCTAATCTACCATTTGTTTGCTTCCACAAATCAAGAGTAGGAGTGAACCTTAAATTATGACAGAACCACACACCTGTAGTCCAGCTAGCTGCTCCTGAGGGTAGCGAGGAAGAGCACTTGGTCCCAGGAGTTCAAGACCAGCCTGGGCAAAATAATGGAACTTATCTCAAAAGGGGGGTAGGGAGCCAGGCATGGTGGCACACACCTTTACTCCCAGTTCTTGAGAGGCTAAGTCAGGAGGATTGCAGGTTGGAGACCAGCCTCAGCAATTTGGTGAGACTAGCAAGACCCTGTTTCAAAACAAAAAAAGGGGATTGGGGTGTAGCTTGGAGGTAAAGTGCCCTGAGTTCAGTCCACAACCAAAGGAAAAAATTATGTGTTTGTACTAAGGGTTGAACACAGCACTCTAAGTTTGAGCTGTACCCCCAGCCTTTCTTATTTTGAAACAGGGTCTTGCTATATTGCTGAGGGCCTTGCTAAGGCTGGCCTCCTGCCTCAGCCTCCCAAATACTTGGATTGCAGGCATGTGCCGCTCTTCCTGGCTGGTTTTGCATATTTAAGTGATCTTTCTGGAGAAAGAGAAAAGGTCCAAAACCAGACGTGGGAAGGCTGCCTTAGAAGTTTCTTACTTTAGTTTGACGGTGAGGAATTATGAGCTGGCCCTCAGTAGTACCAGTGAAGATAAAGCGGGCAGAAATAACAGCTTCAGAATTTAGAAATGCATTTGGGAAAATGAGTGAGACTAGGAAAGGGGTGACATCGGTGTCCTGGCATGAGCAGCTAAATAGTAGCAGCACTACTCCTGAGCTCCGCAAGTTGATGACAGTGCCGTTTACTGGCTGGGAAGCCCTAGAGGAGGCGCCTACTTGTAGGGAAGATCACAAGTTCAGGGCAGGCTTGAGGAGGAGGCGGTCCTTCAAGTGGATCAGACCTGACATAAAACGGCAAAGATGAGTAATAGAGAGAAAACCTCCAGGAGGTGAGCAGAAACAGATGAGCAGTTAGTAGGAAGGGTTGGGAAGGTTTCTTGGAAGGTAGGGGAAGTGCGCTTAACTGTGGAGGTTGAATGTTACTTGGATTCGTCTAGGAAGAATGTTCCAAGTAGAGAAGCTATCAAGAAAAATACTGAAGCAGATATATTGTATGAAATAAGCTGTAAGGACAGTTTAAGTAGAACAGCTTAAACCAGAAAACAGACGATGATAGAAAGGGGCCTTTATTAGAAAGAGCAATGAGAACCAATTAAGGAAACGGAGGAGGGGGCTACATCTCAAGGTGATTAGTATGGTATTCATATGCTGAATGAATTGAACCCAAAAGATTGGTTTCTGTTTGGGGGAAATTCTTAGACTGGATTTACAGATCTAGAGGGATTTGAAAGACAAAGATGAATAGAACCTAAGTGACCTGATGGGAATGGAGAAGAAGAGTCAAAGTTAACTTCAGAGTGTAAACCTCCATAATGGGCAGGGTGCTTTTTGGCAAAAGTGAGAAAGGAATGGGACTGACTGGCTTCCATAGGAAATGTTCTTTACTTCTCTGAGGGGACACGGGTTTGATCACAGAGCTGGTCTACCACTGAACTACATCAGTCTAGCCAAATTGCCCAGGCTGGCCTTAAACTTGTGATCCCGCCTCAGCCTCCAGAGCTGTTGGGATTACAGGCAAGTGCCAGAACTTTTTAGTATGTTAGGTATATGGTTCCTCTGGGGCAAAATGTCTCGGGAAGAACATGAGTCAAGCCAGGCGTGGTGGTACACACGCTTGTAATCCCAGCATTCTGGAGGCTGAGACAGGATCCAGGTTCGCGGCCAGCCTCAGCTAATTAGGCCCTGTTTCAAAATAACAAGTCGGGCGTGGTGGCGCACGCTTGTAATCCCCGCGCTTGGGAGACGGAGACAGGAGGATCACAAGTTCACAGCCATCCTTGCAATTTAGGTAGACCCTGTTTAAAAAAAAAAAAAAAATAGGGCTGGGATGTAGCTTTGGTAGTAGAATGCCCCTGAGTTCAATCCCAGCATTGAATAAATTAATTAAATAAAATCTTGGGGGGCGGGCGTGGTGGCGCATGCTTCCGCGCTTGGGAGGAGGAGACAGGGAGGATCGCGCTGGTTCAGAGCCAGCCTTGCTGGCTTAAGAGACCCTGTTTCCAAATAAAAAATATATAAGATAGGTCTGGGAGTGTAGCCCGGAGGTAGAAGGGCTTCCAGAAACCCCAGTACCACCAAAAAAAACCATATCTCTTGGGGGGGGGTGAAGGAACCATATTCTACATAAACCCTTAGATTGAGAGACTGCTACAGTACTACCTGCAGTAGCTCCGTGTATCATACTGTGCTCTTTTTTTTTCTCTAAATTTGATTACCCTGCTAGATATTTTGAGTAAAATTTTCTATACTTTTAACAATTCCTTTGATCATTTTGTATGAGATTGTGCCATTTGCTCTCTTTTTCTTGGTTAAGTATTGGCCCTTAAAAGAGAAAAAGTAGAAGGGACACAGTAAAGTTTTATCCCATCCACATGGTGAAAGAAAATAGATTTTAGGGGAAAGGCACCTTCACTTTGAAAGCCTGTTGAAATTGAGATGACAGTTTGGCATGTGTAAGGAATAGTGTATTATATCCTGAAGCCTAATGAACACTTATCCCATCAGAACTTTTGTCATTTGGTCATACATTCTTCCTTTGATGTCATAACCTTTCTAGATTCTAGAGCTTTTTAAACTGTTTGTTGACCAGCAATATATATAGCTGGGCATGGTAGCACACACCTGTCATCCCAGTACTTGGGAAGCTGAGACAGGAGAGGATCACAGGTTCAAGGAAAGCCTCAGCAAGTAGATTCTCATCAACCGAGTGAGACCCTATTTCAAAATAAAAATAAAATATGGCTGGGGTGTAGTTCAGTAGAATGCCTCTGAAGCCGGGCGTAGTGGCGCACATTTAATAATCCCAGCATTCGGAAGGCTGAGACAGGAGGATCGTGGTTCACGGACAGCCTCAGCTACTTAGTGAGGCCCTTTGCAACTCAGCGAGACCCTGTTTCAAAATAAAGAATAAAAAATGTTAGAGGTGTAGCTTGGAGGTAGGATGCCCCTTGGTTCCATCCCTACTACTGGAAAAAAGTAAACTGCCTCTGGTTCAATTCCCAATACCACAAATAAAGCTAAATAAAATTTCAGTGATGTTCTCACTGTTAGTGTTTAAGAGAAAAACACTGGAGGGTGGGAGCTTCCTCCTCAAGATCCGAAAGGTTGGCCACCTTCCAGTTTCTTTGTCTTAGCATCTTCTTGCTGCCTTCTACAGGGATCCGTATGGCTTTGGAGACAGTCGAGATGCAAGGCGTGATCGATCTCCAATTCGAGGAAGTCCACGGAGAGAGCCCAGAGATGGCAGAAATGGTCGCGATGCCCGAGATAGCAGAGACCTTCGAGACCCCCGAGACTTGCGGGATCACAGAGACAGCAGAGATATTCGGGATCACAGAGACAGCAGGAGTATGCGCGATGCTCGGGACATGAGAGAGCTCAGAGACTTTCGTGATCTGAGAGATTCGAGGGATTTCCGAGATCACCGGGACTCCATGTATGACAGATACAGAGACATGAGAGATTCCCGAGAGCCTATGTACAGGTACATACAGAGCCGTGCTTGCTTACATGCTTGTTTTTGTTAACCTTATGTGTGTTTTGCTTTAACTAATTAAACGCTCTGTAATCAGCCTTGTATTTCCAATGTCTATCAAGGAGTAGATGAGGTGCTCCATGAATTGTGCTGAGCTTACAAATAATTGATGAGTTGTGTTTAATCTGGATCTTTCTCTGTGGACTGCTAAGGATAATGTTGCAGATGAAAATAGAGTGCAAAGTATGTCCACAGTTCAAGAACACGGACACGCACAAATAGCCAAGAAGTATATGAAAAGATGTTCAGTGTGAGTAGGCAACAAGGAACGCAAAAGCGTACTATTTCCTTTCTAGAATGGTTATAATGATTTTTTTTTATAAAATAGCTAGTATTGGCAAAGTATGGAGAAATTGGAACCCTCATCCACTGCTAGTGGAATGTAAAATGGTATGTAGCTACTGTGAAAAACAGTTTGGCAGTTCCTTTAATAAGTTAAACATAAAATTACCTGTGATCCATCAATTCCATTCCTGAGTATGTGCCCAAAAGAATTGAATAGAGAAACTCAGTCATAAAAGAATGTGTGTAGCCACACTGCTCATATACCACAAAGCAGAAATAATCAGTGTCCATCCGCAGATGGATAGATTTTCAAATATTGCACATATACATAGTGGGATATTATTGAAATATAAAGCCAAATGAAGTCCTGATGCATGTTGAAACATGGATAGTCCTTGAAAACATGCCAAGTGAAATACACCAAACACAAAAATCAAATATTGAATAGTTCCACTTATAATATGTAGAATAGACAAATTAATAAAGACAGAAAATAAAAATTGCCAGGAGCTGAAAAGAGAAAGTAGGGAATTATTGCTTCATAAATAGAATTTCTGAGTTGATGAAAATTTTTAGAAATAGATTATGGTGATGGTTGTATAAGACTATAAATGTAATCCATTGAATTATACATTTTGAATTGTTAAAATGGCAAATCATTGTTATAGATTTAATACAGTTTTTAAAAAGCATAGAGAAGACGCCGGGCATGGTGTAGCACGCGCTTGTCATCCCCGCGCTTGGGAGGCTGAGGCAGGAGCATCGGGTCACACAGGTTCGAAGCCAGCCTCAGCTGCTCAGTGAGGCTCTCAGCAACTTAGTGAGGCCCTGTTTCCAAGTAAAGTCTAAAATAGGTCTGGGAGTGTAACCCAGAGGTAGAAAAACCCTGGGTTCCACCCCCAGTACCACCAAAAAAAAATAATAAATAGCATGGAGAAGAGTGATGGGTAATGAAATGGTTCTTCAGTAATTACTCTCAGTTATTTTGTATTTACTATATATGTCAAGAACTCTGCTAAGTTTTCGTTTTTGTATATCCCTTTTCATCTCCGTGGCCTTTTGTGAGATAGGCGAACTTAGTCACAACCACTGGGAAGATAAGCAGTGAGTCCTAAATACAGGCTTTTTGTTTAATCTCAAAGTCATAGGCTTTATTCATAGGGACTTGGGTCTTGAAGAATAATTTTTGCAGAATAAGATAGACTATTAACTTTGCAAAAATTTTTCTAATTTTTTAGGCGAGAAGGCTCTTATGACCGCTACCTGCGAATGGATGACTACTGCAGGAGAAAAGATGACTCGTACTTTGACCGTTACAGAGACAGCTTTGATGGACGAGGCCCGCCCGGCCCAGAAAGTCAGTCTCGTGCTAAAGGTAAAGTACCTGAGTCTATTTCTATTACTGGTATAATACTTTATAAAAAGAAAGGGGGCACTAATAATACCCCAGCTGAAAAAGGGCCAGGCAGTTCATAAAAACAAGAAGTTATTTGGCTGGGCAGTTCATAAAAAGAAAAAATATAGCTGAGTATGGTGGCGCACACTTGTAATCCCAGTACTTGGGAGGCTGAGACAGGAGGATCACAGGTTTGAGGGCAGCCTCAGCAAGTAATGAGACTCATCAACCTAGTGAGATCCTGTTTCAAAATAAAATAGGGCTGGGGATGTAGCTCATAGTTAGAATGCCCCTGAATTCTTTTCCCTATTCCACAAAAAAAGAAGACATTAGCCTGTTAATGGTTAAAGAACATTTAGCTTGAAAGTAACTTTTTAAATGCATATTACTGCCATCTGATTAGTCATCCTATACAAAATATGAAATTCCAGCATGAGAAATGAGCTAAGATCTGTTTCCAAATAAAATATATATATTAGGTCTGGGAGTGTAGCCCGGAGATAGAAGGGTTTCCAGGAACCCCAGTACCACCAAAAATATAATAAAATAAATTTTAAAATAGGGTTAAAGTGCAGCTCAGATGTAGAATACCCCTGAGTTCAATCCCCAGTACCCAAAAAAAAGATAATAAAACTTTTTTATACCTAAGTAGAGGTGTTTAAGCACTCCATTTTTAACTTGTTATAAAATTATGGACACTTCTTAGCCTTTATTACTTGATTATTTTTTCAAAGAAAGTCAGCAGAAATACAAATAATAATAACAAAATACCATCTGTCAAATTGGCAGAAATTTAAAAGTATGATACTATCCAATTTTGACTAAGGTATAGAAGATAGAGACTGGTTGATCCACCTCTGTAGAAGTATAAATCAGTGACAGCCTTTCTAGAGAACATTTTGGTAGTACATACAGTGACGCCAAGTGCGGTGGTGCATACCTATAATCTCAGTACTCGGGAGGCTGAGACAGGATCACGGGTTTCCAGACAGCCTCGACAACTTAGGACCTCTGCAACTTAGACCCTGATTCTAGATAGATAGGTCAGTCGGGTCAGGTTGGGGTCGGTCGGTCGGATGAACGGATGGTCGGGTGGGCAGGCTCAGAGGTAGACTCCCTCTGAGTTCAAACCCCAGTACCAAAATAATAATAATAGTAATTTTTAGGAGGTAGATTTGAGGATTAATTTAGAGGAACTTATTTATATGATGGTGGTCTTTGTTTCACATTTCCATGGTGGTATCTTGCAGAGCGCTTGAAACGAGAGGAGCGACGTAGAGAAGAGCTTTACCGTCAGTATTTTGAAGAAATCCAGAGACGCTTTGATGCTGAGAGACCTGTGGATTGTTCTGTGATTGTGGTCAACAAACAGACTAAGTAAGAATCCTTTGGATATTTCTCCCTAGTGAACAGAAAGGTCAGAAAAGAAATACAGTCTCCTGCTTAGCAGCTCTGCCCATTGAACTTGGGCTGAGTGTTCTGGTATTGTTATGTTTTGAGTTGTGACAGAGATCCAATTCAAAGTGCCTTAAGACCAAAAGGGAAATTTCTAGTTTGCCTAGTTGGGAAGTTGCGGCATGGCCACATCTGTGGTCAAACTGTGTTATCGGAACTAGTCTCTGTTCGTGTCTCGGCACAGCCTCCCAGGCATTGCCCTCACTCGCTGGAGAAGCAGAGTGGCTCTGAACCTATGCAGGCATCTTCTAGGCTTAGCAAACCATTGGGAGAGGACCTCTTAGTGCTGTCAGCCGACGTCCTGGAGTTCTCATTGGACCCGCTCGGCTCGTTTTCCTACCCCTGCTCTTGTCACTTTGGCCAGGGTCTAGACGGCTCTACGTGGCCCTATGCCATGTGCCCATCCCGGGAGCTAGGGGAAGGCGTGGTAACTAGTGAAGCAGAGTAGCAGTTGCCGCCTCCGTGGGACAACCCAAAGCCCTAAAGCTTTGGGAAGTACATGTCTATGCATTCATCAGCCAAGAACCAAGCCTTGAGAACTTTGATAATCCTAGAGCCAAGCCATAGTTGAGAGCAGCAGTCTTTTCTACCTCTGTTTCTATTCTCTTTTTGAAGAGGCAACAGAGAAGCAGAAGGGGATAGCAGCGTGTAGGCCTGGCAGTAACCGTGTTCCTTTTCCCCAGGTAGCTAGTAAATAACTTCATGCGTTTTCTAGCAGTTTGGGGTTAAAGAGCTAATTTCCAGGCAGTGACTAGGGAAATAGGTGTGAAGACACCAAGCAGCAGGCAGAGTTCACAGGCGCTGGGCTGCCTTGTGTGAGCTAGATGCTGCTGTGACCACGGCCGGCCTTTCTGGACACGTGGTAATAGCCACCGTCTTTTGAGCACCTGCTTTGTAGTAACCCTGTGGTAGGTGCTTTACATAAATTATTTTTAATCTTCACAGTAATTGTATTACATGCAGATTCAGCAATTTTTTTTTTTTTTTTTTTTTTGGTATATGGTAGAATGCTAGGTACCCGGGCTGTGATAGGAATAAGCAGACACAGCCCCTTTTTCTTACGGATCTCACAGCCTGCTTGGGAAAATGAGAAGAAAATATCAGATCTAATTTAAATGGAGGGAAGGTCAAGGAAATGACATGAAGCAGAGCCACGTTATTCCTGGTTTTAAAAAATGAAGTTGGTAAGAGGTATTGGATGTGCTTAGAGCTTCACAAATTTGCAGGCAAACTTTAGGGCTGGGAACCAGATCCATCTTCCCAGCACTGAGCTTGTGCTTCCCACCGAGTCGTGCAGCCTCCAGAAAGACAGGAAGTGCCCCGAGTCTCAGGTGGCAGAATGGTGTGAGGGAAGGACCAGCGGACTAGCCCGGGGACCCCGCTGTGCCCTTGGCAGCTCCCTCCAGCAAGTCACAACACTCTTTTTCTTTTCTTTTCTTTTCTTTTTTTTTTCTTTTTTGTGGTATTAATGATTGAACTCCCTAGGCGTTCTACCTCTGAGCTACCCCCCCCAGCCCTATTTTATTTTTTATCTTGAAACAGGGTCTCAACTAAGTTGCTGAAGCTGACTGCAAACTCGCAATTCTTCCGTCTCAGCCTCCTAAGTACTGGGATTACAGCTGTGTGCTGCTGTCTATAAAAAGTCACAGCCAGCCAGGCGTGGTGGCGCACACTTGTAATCCCCACACTTGGGAGGTGGAGACAGGAGGATCGATCACACAGGTTCAAAGCCAGCTGCGCTGGCTTAAGAGACCCTGTTTCAAAAAAAAAAAAAAAAAAAATATATATATATATATAGATAGGTAGGTAGGTAGGTAGGTAGGTAGGTATGGGAGTGTAGCCTGGAGGTAGAAGGGTTTCCAGGAACCCCAGTACCACCAAAAAAAAAAAAGGAAGAAAGGGAAAGGGAAAAGAATGCTGGGTATAATGGTACACACTTCTGATCCCAGTACTTGGAAAGCTCAGACAGGAGGATCACAGGTTCAAGGAGGTCAAAGTTCCTGGGTTTGCTGAGTGTGGTGGCAGGCACCTGTGATACCAGTACTTGGGGAGGGTAAAACATGATCACAAGTTTGCAGCCAGCCTCGGCAACTTAGGCCCTCCACAACCTAGACCTTCTTTAAAATTTTAAAATAAAAAATAGGCCGGGGGCATTGCTCAGAGGCAGAATGCCCTGGGTTCTAGCCATCAGCAAAACAAAACAAAAACGTGCTTTAAAGGGAAGAAGAATTGTCTGGATCCTTGAAGCCTGAGGAGGGGTGGGATTGGAGTCCTCTAGCACAGCCACAGCCAGCTGAGGCTCTGCAGCGTGCGGACTGAGAGTTGGTCAGGAGTGCTCACCCAGGTCCTGTTGGTTCTCACAGAGACTATGCCGAATCTGTGGGACGGAAGGTACGAGACTTGGGCATGGTCGTGGACCTGATCTTCCTCAACACGGAGGTGTCGCTGTCACAAGCCCTAGAGGACGTCAGCAGGGGAGGCTCGCCTTTTGCCATTGTCATCACCCAGCAACACCAGATTCACCGTTCCTGCACAGTCAACATCATGTTTGGCACTCCACAAGGTAACAGAGGCCTAAGTGGCAGAAATCCCAGAGCCAGTTACTAGCACATTAATTCTTCCATGCTTTATTCATAAGAAGTAGATTTGGGGCACATGACTCATGTGTCGCAGCTCAAATAGGGCTTTTTTCTAGGTTTTGTTACTGGAAGAGACTTGCATAGTCACTTATTTGTCTGATTTTCTCTCTGACACAGTTCTGGGCCTGATATCTACTTAGCTATTAGGTGTCAGTAAGTAAGTGTGCTGGCAAATGTTTTTAGCAGGAGTAAGGGTAATGGATGAGGTAAGGGGTGATGGTTTGTAGCATTTGCTCATTTCTGTGGTGTAAATATTCCCACTATGTCCAAATTAAGCCACTAGTGTGGAGTCCCTGGAGGTAGAATGGAGAAGAAACGTACATAGTTGGTTCCTACCAGTGCAGTCTGGCTCTGGCACGCCTTTGGCACATACTGCACTGAGCACAATAGAGTCCTTGCTTTTGCCCACCCAGATCTCTAGTGGGGCCCAGAAATACCAGAAAGGGTGCTGTTAGCCAGTGTGCTGGAGAGGTGAGCAGAGGCTGTGAGGATAGGCAGGCGGCTCCGGTTCTTCAGTGCCCAGAACAGGCTCCTTCAGGTCCTTCTCCTTGAGACTCAGCCAGCTGATGCCCTGCTCATGCTCTTAAAACCCAGACTTTCCCTTTCCCGCCACACACAGGGGCTCTGCTGTCTAACCAGTTACACCCAGTCATGGAGCACGGAGGGCTCTCCAGTGAGTGGACTGCCCCTGGGGAACAGCTTTTAGATGTGTGAGGCGTTTGCATGAGGTTCTGAGGAGACTTCTCGTCACCCCGAAAGAACATTGCCCACTTCGGAGGGGAGGTTATTTGGGGCCACAATTTGATTTTAATCTATGACTTTGAGTCCAAAACAGTAGGCGCGCTCTGTCCTGAGGCGCACAGTGGAGAGCCAGGCTTTACAGAGGGCGTTTGGCCTCCTGCTGCTGGTCTAGAGGCGGCCGGGCCTGTCTCCCATGGTTATTCCCCACATGGTCTGTTTGAATCTGTGGGAGGCTGTCATGTTCCTTTGGTTTTTACTATAAGTCTGTGATCTAGGAATTCCCCAAAGAAATAACTCTAATACAGAGGTATGCTGTTCCCACTGGAGATGCCAGTTCACCTCTTATCTCCCTCCCTACCCCACCCCATCCGAATCCTCAAGGCTTTTTGTCACCGGAATGATTTTCTTTCTGGTTTGAGGTTAGGAGAAGCTTGGTGGAGTACAGCAGGTGGGCACTTGGATCTCACAGGAGAAAATAACTCATGTCTTTTCTCCTGCAGAGCATCGCAACATGCCCCAGGCCGACGCCATGGTGCTGGTGGCCAGAAACTATGAGCGCTACAAGAATGAGTGCCGGGAGAAGGAACGGGAAGAGATTGCCAGACAGGCAGCCAAGATGGCTGATGAAGCCATCCTGCAGGAAAGAGAGCGCGGAGGCCCCGAGGAGGGAGTGCGTGGGGGGCACCCTCCAGCCATCCAGAGCCTCCTCAACCTGCTGGCAGACAATCGGTACCTCACCGCCGAAGAGACGGACAAGATCATCAACTACCTGCGAGAGCGGAAGGAGCGGCTCATGAGGAGCAGCACCGACTCTCTGCCTGGTGAGCTACGTGGCAGGGCCGAGGTGAAGTTCTGACTCTGCATTTCTCTAACCCCAGGCTCCGTGGGGAGGGGGCAGGCCCAGGGGTGGGTGAGGGGTGATCGCAGCCCTGGGTTCTCCCGTGGGCCATCCGTGGGAGATGTCATTAACGAAGACCACTTAAGGGTCCGGTGTTGGATTCCGACCCTGCCGTCGCTGTGGTGGTGGTGGACTGGCATTGGCGGCTCTCTGGTAGCCGCGAGGGGTTCCTCCCTCCCCCCTTTTTAATGTATAGGGGACCTGGCTGTTTTCTATAAACAGCATGTACCATGAAGTGGCCCCTTTGGGAATTGCTGTTACTGTCTGTGCTATGTGATTGATGTGACACAGTGTTGTTTTTCTTCCCTGGGCTGCCAGGCCTCCTGCCCTTGGGGGGTACTTTCAACCAGATGCCTCCTCCCTCTTCTGTCTTCCAGGCCCGATTTCCCACCAACCACTCGGGCCGACCTCGGCTTCCTCGCTGAAGACACAGCCAAGCTCCCAACCGCTCCAGAGCGGCCCAGTGCTCCCCTCTGCTTCATCCACTCCAGCCGCACCCCCCACTTCCCAGCAAGAGCTTCAGGCCAAAATCCTCAGCCTCTTCAATAGTGGCACAGTTGTGGCCAATAGCAGTTCTGCGTCCCCCTCAGTTACTCCCGGAAACACTCAGAACCAGAATTTTTCCACAACAGCGAACAGCCAGCCTCAGCAAAGATCACAGGCCTCTGGCAATCAGCCTCCAAACATCTTGGGACAGGCAGGATCTGCTCGGAACATGGGCCCCAGGCCTGGGGCTCCTTCCCAAGGGCTCTTTGGCCAGCCTTCCAGTCGCCTGGCACCTGCTAGCAACATGGCTAGCCAGAGGCCCATGTCTTCCACGGGCATCAACTTTGACAATCCAAGTGTACAGAAGGCTCTGGACACTCTGATCCAGAGCGGCCCTGCTCTCTCCCACCTGGTTAGCCAAACCACAGCACAGGTGGGGCGGCCCCCGGCCCCGATGGGATCGTACCAGAGGCATTACTGAGGCTCAGTCATTCAACTGTCCCCAGTCCCGCATCCCCGGCCGCCTCCTGTTTCATTCTAAATAGAGATGTTTGGAGGATGTTGTGCGCGCTCCAGATCTACAGCAAATGTCCTGAGTTTCTACCACATGCTCTCTCTTCCCCAAAGCTGTGTTGCTTATTCCTTACAGAATCGGCATTTGTACTGCTTTTGGGGGTATATCTTTTGGGTAGAAGATGTCTCTGGGGTCGCTTGGGCTGTATAGGTGTCTGGGCTGAGTTTGTATTTGATGAAGTTTCTTTGGTCCCTCTTGTCCACTGGATTTGGGAGGCGACAGGAGGAAGCCAAGCCCCACCTGGCAGAATTTGGAATGGCACTTATTATCTCAGTAGCTACCACCTTTGTTTATTTGGAACCCACCACGACTTCTGCTTCGCCTCAATGACCAGAGCTGGGCGCCTGCCTGGGCTCGCAGGCAGCGTGGTCCCTGTGCCCGTCAGCACGTGTGCCAGCTTGTGAAGAGTGGCGGTGGCAGCCAGGAGGGCCCTGCCGCGCTGGCTGGCGGCTTGTAGGGAGTTTTGTTTGTTTGGGTTTTTGTTTTCACTTTGTTGGAGGGTCCCCACTGGAGGGCTGGACAGCTCCAGTCACCAGCACTTGACACGGACTGTGAATCTGGGCACCGCCACTCTTCCCGTGCGTCTCTGTCCGCACCTCCATCTCCAGAGGCCCTTTGTGAGTCAGCTCTGGGAAGGCGGCGCTAGACTGGCAGTGGACACCCATCTTTTCAGTGATTGGTTTCGAGCCTTTGGCTCAAAACTCCAGGTTCCGTTCTCATCTAGACTCATGTTCTGTGTTCTGAGCAGCGGGAGAGGGCCCATTCTGCTGTCAGACTTGGGGCAGCTAGCCGCGTCCTCAGTGCGGATGCTGTTCGTGACTGACCCAGAGCGAGAGGCAAAGGCGCCGCCTCCAGGGCTGTGCTCTCGAGAGCCTGGGAGTCTCCCGGGAGAGCGGTGGTTTCAAGTCCCTGCCAGCGGCTGAGCAAACAGTGGTTTCAAAACTCAAGGTCCCCAAATGGCAGCAGTTTATGTTCTGACCTGTTTGTGTTATATAGTGTTTCCCATCCCCGCCCCGCCTTTGAAACTCTTGTTGTTAATAAAATGAAATGATTACTTTTTAATTAAAATGAAAAGTCAAAACCGTGTTTCTTTTTCTTGGTTGTGAGTAATGGCAGGCACCAACTTTGAGGACTCGGGTCCGCCCCTTACCTGTGGGCAAGCCTCAGAATCCCTTCACTCCGCCTGAGACTTTGCAGTAACGTTTGCTAGCAGCAGCCTGCTGGCTGATGACACTACTCGGTGTCTTGTGCGGTATCAACAGACATGTTCTCTCTTCTGGGAAAGGCATAGTTGTGGGGGCCTTTTTCTGGCTGGTGGCCAGGGCTGGGCGAGGGACACTCCTGTGTTGATTTTCTCAGTTGCTACTCTTCTACCTGGCAAGCAGGTAGCTGGCAGAACCTACGGTCAGAAACCGAAAGAGCCTTTGATGGACTTGGGGTGGCGGCAGGAGCCTTGGGGGCTCAGGCCCACCCGCGACGGCCTGGTCCCAGCTCCGGAGCCCACCGTGGGCCCTGGGCTGGTTGCTCCAAGCGGGCGCCAGGCCTGGGCTCGTCGGCTCCTCTGTCAGCAGCCCAGTGAACTGCCGGTCTAGGTTCCTCCTAGAGGGCCCCCTGGGGTTCAGATAGCACGCTCAAGCCATCAAGGGTATAATAAAATTATTTTTATTGCATTTTGTGCAGATGGGAGTCTAAAAAATTAATACAGTAAAAGCCTTAAAGCATTAAATGGGAGCATTCAACAGTAAAGGGAAGGACCAACCTCTCCTTGTCATTGGCACAGAGAACACAGATCAGTGCTGCGGAAGGTGCGGGATACTAAACACAGAATAAAGGCAGGCCTAGTAATAGAATAATAGTAATAAATACTCTTGGTTTGCAACCTCTCCTATTTACAAGGGTTTTCAACTTCGTTGCATTGTCCTGCACAGAGATCCTCCAGAACGAAAGCAACGCTAGTTAATCACTACAAGGCTATTGGATATTGCACTCAGAATGAAAGTCACTTGAACGGACGTGGAACACCTAGCTACAGTGATGATAAAGAGCCTGATGAGTGACGCGGTGACATTCATAACAAATATTGCACATGTAGCACAGAAAACTTGGGTTTTTGTTGTGGGACGTTTGTTTCATCAACGGAAACTTTGCTCTTGCCAACCAGACGCCGGGCCGAGCGCGACCTTGGTCCCTAATCGGTGTTGATGCAGCCCCTCCCCCGCCCAGCCCTCGTGAAGACCGCCGTCCTCAGTGGGAGGCCTGGACAGTACAGGCGGCTGGTGTCTGTTTCTTCCTTTCTGACTAGTACCTGGAAGAGTCCATGCAGCCCCCTGGTCAGACCTAACCCCAGACCTCACACCTGCCCGTCTAGATGGCACCACCTGCGGCTCTCTGCCTTCCTTGGGCTTGAGGGAAAGGAGGTGGTGAGGTCAGGAGTACCTAGTGGCCCCGCTCAGAGTGGGCAGGATGTCTAACTAGGTGCGCAGGTCAGGGCCGGGGGCTGGGGGTACTGTGCCCAGCACCCAGGGCACCCGAAGGAGCATGCAGTGCCTATCCCCTTAGAAACGTGCCCTGGGGGAGGGAACCAGCCAAAGCTCTCTCTGTAGGCAGAGGGCGCCTCCAGCCAGTGGGGCTGGTGGAGCAGAAGGCGGAGGATTGGAGCAGGGGAAGCCAGAGGCCTTGGGTCAGAGTTAGAGGAGGGCCGAGAGGCGCTGAGTACAAAGCGCAGGTACGCTCTGTGACTCCAGCCTGCCCCAGACCCAGGACCCCAGAGACGTAGCTAGAGCCGCTGCCAGGCAGCAAGGCTGGCCCCAGGGCACCAAGTACTCAGCTGGGTGCCCGAGGATCGGACAGGGGAGGGAACATCGGGGGCGATGCAGGGGCCTCCGGCACGGGCCCCTAAGCCAGAGTTGCCCCCTCCTCCCTCACCTGACCAGGAGGGCGAGCCCTCTAGCTCCACGGTTTTAGTCTTTGGCGAGGAGCCACGGGAGGAGGGGAGCAGGCCACAAGCCAGCTGAGGAGAGGCACCCGCTCCCCAGGAAGGCACGGGCACGTCCTCGGCGGGCGCCCTCCCCACCGGGCCCTGCTGAGTGGGGAAGAAGGGCAGGAAGCCACGGGCCTGCGGGAAGGGCTAGGAGAGCGGAGCGAGGGTGTCGAGGGACCAGGACCACGACCCCTGCCCGGGCCTGAAGCACTTTTGCTCCCAAACTCCCGGGCGTCAAGGAAAACTCAGCTTCCCGAGGCCTGCGCCTCCCCTGGGCGCCTCCAGCGGGAGCCTCGGCTGTGGCCAGAAGAGAAGTCCGTTGCGCTTCTAGTTACATAAACATGGGGACGTTAAAAATACACGCGATGTCTCCTGTACACTATGTATAGGCGCGGCCTCCCCCGGCGCGGGGTGGGGACAGGGAAGGGTCCCCGAGGCCCAGCTCCTCTCCTCTCCACGCCGGCTCCCAACCCTTATTGCAGCGTCTCCCGGCGGGGCGAGGCCAGGCTTCCTAAAAGGGCAGCACAGCCAGGGCCAGCAGGCCCATGGCCGGCGCCGCGGGCTCCACGCTCGCTCGGGGCCCCTCGCCCTCTCCGGTCGGCCCGACGGGCATGGCTCCGGGCTTCAGGCGGGGAAGGGGCCAGGGCATGGGCACAGGGCTGTGTAAACGGTGACGGCGGCAGGGGGCGCGGCGAGGGCTCCGGGGGCAGGTGCCGGGCCTCAGGAGTAGATGGTGATGACCTCACGGCCGCCGCCGCGGACCAACATCACCCGGTCCAGGTGCTCCGTAAGGACCTCGAGGAACTCCATGTCTGACAGCTGGTCAAGGACAAAGACCCTGTCCCGAGGGAGCAGGGGTCCTGCTCGCCACCAGGGAAGGCGCTCGGAGCCCGGGCCCCTGTCCGAGGTGCTGATCCTGGCACAGGATGGTCTCTGCCCTTTCATCCCAGGACTAGGACGGGTTTCCCTGACACCCGCCTCTCTCTTCCCCCAGCCTTTTATTTATTTTTTTAACTAGAAATTGAACCCAGAGGTGTACCTCCGAGCTATACCCCCAGCCCTGTTTTATTCTTTTATTTTGAAACAGGGCCTCACTAAGTAGGGGAGGGTGGCCTTGAATTCACGCTCCTCCTGTCTCAGCCTCCCAAGTACTGGGATCACAAGCATGCACCACTAGCCCGGCTCTCCCCCAGTCTTAAGTGCAGGATACAGTTTTCGTCGCCATTGCGGTTGCGGGGAGGCCCCGGCATGTTGAGCAGAACCAGCTTGGCATCGCGAGATTTCTTCACGATGACCTCGTTCAGCCTCACTGCTGTGTGCATGCGCCGCACGTTGGACTGGTTCCTGCAGGACAGAGGAAGGAGAGGAGGAGAGCGTGAGCCACCCACCCGAGGAAGGAAGGAAGGAAGGACGGATGGACGGACGGACGGGCTGGGTTCAGTCGCCCACCCAGCCAGCCCTGGGCTGCTGGGGCCCGGCCACTGCGTGCCCAGGACCGCCAATCCCAGACCTCACCAAGCTGGGCCAGGGACCCCCAAAGGTCAGGGGGTCCCTGGGGAGTCCATGAGAGAGTGAGACCAACCTGGGAGAGAGAAGGGGTTTTTTTTTTTTTTAAATGCTGAAACACTTACAAGTTCTCCCACTCCCTTCAGGAAACACAAGAGCAGCAAAGAGAGAAAGAGAGAGAGAGGGGTCAAGAATGGGAGGCGGCTCCCCACGTGCCGCCGGCCAGCCCTGCTCTCTGACCCCACTGCCGCCCTTCACCCGGCTCCTGCCGGCCCTCAGCAATCAGGCCAAGCCCTCTAGTCCTCACGGGACAGCAAGACAATGCTGGGCTGGGGGCTCCTGACCCCGCTGCCAGAGTGGGCGAGACCCCTCGGGCTCATTCCACCCCAGCCCGCGGCCCGCGGCCCGTACGGTTTCATGCTGAAGAAGTCCTTGATGCCCTCGGAGGACACGGGGCTGGGGCCCTTGTTCTTCTCCGCCACCGACTTGTCCTTGGTCCAGGTGAGATGCACCTTCTCAGGGTCTGTCTCCCCCTCGCCCTCAGGCTCCTCCCCTGGGGACGGCGAGCTGCTGGGGCAGCTGGGGGCGCTCTGGTCATGGATAAGCTGCACCTGAGGGACGAGGGAGGAGACGGCAGTGACTCCCTTGGCGAAGGCTCTGCTGCCCCTGGCGGGCCGCACCCCGGCTGCGCACCTCCTCCTCCGGCTTCTCCTCGCCGTCGCCAGCTGTCTCCTCCGGGACGTTGAGGCGGAGCCGGGTGTTGGCTGGGTTCTTTCTCCGGATGGAGCCTCGAGACTCGTCTGTGATACTCTGGATCTAGGGAGTGAAATAAGGTGGTGCCGAGGGAGTGAGCACCGGTGCTCTGCCAAGAGCCCACCAGAGCCATGTTCAGCCAGGATGTGTGCTTTCTAGAACCACACCAGATGTTGAAACAACACGGAGCCTCGAGTCTATGCGGCTACGGCACCCCTGACCTGGCCACTCCGCTCCAGAGCCCCGGGCCTCCTGCCGTCCAGCAAGCAAAGGGCCCACACACACCTGGCGCAGAGAGGCACAGCCGGGTGCCGAGGCCCTGGCCACCTGGCCGCTCAGCAGTGCACGTATTTTTCCCATCACACCCATCCTTGGAAGGTCCATCTTTCCCAGAACAAATTCCCATCCGTCATTTCCCAGAGGATCCATCTGTGTGTGTGCGTGTTTATGGGTATTGAACCCACTGGCACTCTATCTCCAAGCTATATCCCCAGCGCCTTTTTGAAAAAATTTTTTGAAACAGCATCTCATTATGCTGCTGAGGCCGATCTCAGACCTGTGATCCTCCCATCTCAGCCTCCCAAGTACTGGGATTAAAAGAGGGCACCAACATGCCTGGCCCATCAACCACATTCTGAGAAATGGATTATCCACACCTGGGAGGCTCATAACCCACAGTCTGTCACTCTTGCCTCTGGGATCTGCCCCCCGTTCCCCCAAGCAACCTAGCACCCAGCTCCGAGGGTTCTTCTGCCCCCAGCCCTAGGGTCCCAGAACTCACTTCCCCAAGGACTCCACTCCCTGGGGTGGGTCTTTCATCCATAGCCCAGAAGCAGGGACCCCCGCCTGGGAGGCCTCACTTTCATCCCCTGTGGGGTTCAGCAGTTACTCTGAGAACCCATCCTCTGTGTTCATCAGCTATATCTCTAAATATCCATGCCTACCACTCTATTTTGGGGAGGAGGGAGCACTGGGGATTGAGCCCAGGGGCATTCTACCTCCAAGCTGCACCTCCAGCCCTTTTTACATTTTATTTTTGAAACAGGGTCTCACTGAGTTATTGAAGAACCTCACTAAAAGTCGCTGAGGCTGGCCTCGAACGTGCGATCTTCCTGTCTCAGCCTCCCAAGCACTGGGGTTACAGGAGTGCTCCACCACGCCCGGCCAGTGTTCCTCTCTTACTGTCCGTGCATATGGTTCTCCTTCCAGCTCTGGGCGCCACACACACAGGGAAACCCGCCCTCCTGGGCGGCCTCACCTCCCGCTCGCGCTCATTCTTGGTGAGATGCATTTGCTTGAGGATCTGGGAGCGCTGCTCCATCACCAGCGTCTTCTCGTAGGTGTACGCCGAGATGTCGCTCTCGTGCTGGGCGGGGAGGAAGCACAGGCCTGAGCTGGGCGGGCTCCACCAAGGGGAGCCGCAGCCACGCGGGAGAGCGAGCGGCGCTCGTCCCAGGGCAGCCCAGCACCTGCACATGCTGCACTAAGGAATGAGGAGGTTCATTAATTACCTGGTGAATGGAAAGGGGGGAGAAGGAAAGAGAAAGAGAAAGAACAAAGAGCCGGACGGATGCGCGCTGCGCGAGCGCGGGGCGGCAGTGAACAGGCACTTCAGTGAGTGAACGGGCAGTGAATGCAGAGAGGGACGGGGAGACGGAGAAGTAAGGGGGGGCACACACCTAGAACCAGCCTGCCCGGGGGGGCCCTGGCCCGGCCACTCACGGCATGCGGCGGGGCAGATCACTTCACCTTCCTACGCCTCCGTGTTCTGGCGGGTAAAATGGAAGTTCTGACAATTCTGTCTCATTTGCTGTTGTGAGGATAGCTATCTATAAGAGCACAGAGGAGTGCTTGGCCTCGGATGAGCGCTGTTAGACATGCCTGTTCTCATTAAGGAGGGAGGGAGGGATGGACAGATGGATGGATGGACAGAAGGACCGACGGACGGATGGATGGACTCGCGTGTGTGTGTGTGTGTGTGTGTGTGTGTGTGTCTGTGGTACTGGGGATTAGAGCCTAGAAGCATTCTACCTTTATACCCACCTACCCAGAGCCCACTTTTTATTTTTATATTTTGTATTTTATATTTTTTTTTATTTTGAAGCACTGTGTTGTCTCGCGAGGCTGCTGAGAGCCAGCCTCCATCGCGACAGCCACACTGAGTTGCGAGGCTGCAGCACCCGCCGTGGATGTGGCCTCGGTGGTGCCGAAGCCAAGAGGGCCCCAGCTCACCATCTCCACCACCTCCACCTCCGCCGTGATGCGTAAATGGTACAGAAACGTGGTCAGGTCCTTCTTCATCTGGATGCTGTTGTCGTCCATCTGGGCCACCGTGAAGATCCGCATCTTGCACTTCCGCCAGACCTGCAAGGGCCCGAGGGTCCGGAGGGGTCCAGCCCGCGGTGGGCCCTGGCCGCCCTGCTCCTCACACACACGTGTGACCTGAGATCCCGTGTCAGGGCCGCTCCCTGCACAGGCCCGAGGCTCCCGCGTTCAAATGCCACTGGCTCGGGTTAAGCCCTGCTCTCCCCTCTAGCAACACGCCTGCGAGGGAGACACGATCCGCTCCGCACATCCCGGAGCGGAGGAGGATCACATTCCCAGGACCTCACAAGGGAGGCCAGACACGGAGGCTGGCACTGGCCAGAGCCCAGGGGCCTTGCCCACAACACTTGCACACACACACAAATGCACACGTGCACACACGCTCGTGGACACACACTCATGCGTTCACTACTCAGGCACACGCGCTCACACCCATACATGCAACATTTGTGCATGCATACACACTGGAGCGTGTGCACACGCTCGTGGACACACACTCATGTGTGCACTACTCAGGCACACGCGCTCACACCCATACATGCAACATTTGTGCATGCATACACACTGGAGCGTGTGCACACGCTCGTGGACACACACTCATGCGTGCACTACTCAGGCACACGCGCTCACACCCATACATGCAACATTTGTGCATGCATACACACTGGAGTGTGCGCACACGCACACTCACGCGTGCACAGCTCAGGTGCACGCGCTCACACCCACGCAGGCGCGCACGCTCACCTTGTGGTGGCGCAGCAGGAAGGGGAGGAGCATGAGCATGCCCCCGTCGTGCACAATCCACCAGACGTCGATGCTGCCCTCGGAGAAGCGCTCAGGGTTCCCGGGAAACATGGAAACGTTCTTGGTGACCAACAGGGCCAGGTGGCCAGCTGTGGTTTCCCGGACCAGTTCTGGGGAGGATGAGGAGAAAACCAAGGGAGAAGTGGTGACTGTGGTCCCACAGCGTGGAGCGGCGGCCATAAGGGTCCAGGAGCCTGCGCGCTCCCCGCCCACCTGGCCTGGGCCTTGGGCTGAGTGTCCAACACCAGCACCTGCGGGGCTGCACCCATCACGGGTTGTTTGAGTCTGGGCAAGTCCCTCGACCTCTCTGGAGCTCAGTTTCTCTACCTGTCGACTCACAGTGCCACATGCCCTTTCTGATTATTAAGAACCCACCAGGCACGGCCTCACTGAATCCTTAAAGGAGATACTTGGGGCTAATGGCACAGCCTCCAGGCTGCTCAGACCCAGCTTCCAGCTGGGTGGCCTAAGGCAAATCCCTTCATCCCTGTGCCTCGGTCTCACCCCAGTGAAAAGAGGTTAAAAATGCCTGGCTAAAGCCGGGCTTGGTGGCGCACGCTTGTAATCCCAGCATTTGGGAGGCTAAGACCAGAGGATCGCGCTTCGCGGACAGCCTCAGCTACTTAGTGAGGCCTCTGCAACTCAGTGAGACCCGGTTTCAAAATAAAGAAAAAAAAAATAGGGCAGGGGTTGTAGCTTGGAGGTCGAATGCCCCTGGGTTCCATCCCCAAACCCGCAAAAAAAAAAAAAAAAAAAAAAAAAAAAGCCTGGCTACCCAGACCTAGTGGTACACGCTTATAATCCCAGTACTTGAGAGGCTGAGACAGGAGGATTGCAACTTCAAGGCCAGCCTCAGCAATTTAGTAAGACCCTGTTTCAAAATAAAAGAATAAGCCAGGCGTGGTGGTGCCTGCTTATAATCCTGGCATTCGGGAGGCTTAGACAGGAAGATCTCGGTTCAAGGACAGCCTCAGCTACTTAGTGAGGCCCTTTGCAACTCAGTGAGACCCTGCTTCAAAAATAAAGAATAAAAAATGGGGCTGGGGTATAGCTGGGAAGTAGAATGCCCCTGGGTTCTATCTCCAGTACCCCCCTGCCAAATAAATAAATAAAATAGGGTTGGGATATAACCCAGAGGTAAAATGCCCCTGGGTTCCAACCTCAGTCACACACACACACACACACACACACACACACACAGTGCCCTAGTTCCCAGAGAACTGATGAGAGAATTAAAGAAAGCCTCCACTTGTCTGGCACACAGAACACATTCTTATATTGCTATTTCTGACTATTACCCAGGAGTCCCATGCTCAGAGAGGGTGCGTCACGTGGGCAGGGTCACACAGCTGCGATGTTGATCCCAGTCACTGTGACTTCAAAGCCACAGCTCCTCCCCTCGCCCTGCCCTGCCCGAGAGCCAGGCAGGAGCCAACACTGTCGCCTTCACAGCTGAGTCCCCAGCGCCTGGCACAGAGGCTGGCAGGCGACCAGCTTCGAATACGTCGCCCACCTGTGCCAACTCACGGAGGAGTTTGCCGCGCTCAGCAAACTCCTCCGAGCCCAAAGAGACAGAACCCACGGCCAGCCCTCGCCGCCCCGCCGCCGCGGCCTCACCAATGAAGTTCCTCCAGGTCTGATGGTCTTCCTTCTGCCGCCAGTTGCGGGGCCAGCCCACCAGCACCGTGTTGTGCTGCAGGCCCCCGAGGCCGCCGGACTGAATCAGGTGGGACACGCCGTCACGCAGGTTGGAGGAGATCACCACCTGACAGAAGCCTTTCACCTTCTCTGCCTCCATCAGACGCCGGATAGACTGGTGCGGGACAAGGACCAGCCTCAGGCCTCCTTGACCCCCTCCCCGCCCCTCCTCCATCACCCAGGTCTCCCCGTTCCTGCCATCAGCCTACCCCACCCTGACTCACAGGGTCCGCCCTGCCTGGCACCCCACCACCCAACACAGCCCTGCCCGGCACACTGCACCCGCCTCCCCTGCACAAGGCACCGCTCTCCACCCCACCAGAGCGACGCTGGGCTTCTCGCAGCTGGACGGGTCGCTTTAACATTTTATTCAAGAGCACAATGCTAATCATTTTATCTTTGTATTATTTTACTCTTATGGGACCGGGGATGGAACCCAGGGGCCTTCTACCTCCAAGCTACACCCCTAGCCCTATTTATAATTCTTGATTTTAAAACAGAATCTAAGTTGCCAAGAGTCTCACTAAGTAACTGAGGCTGGCCAAAAACCTGTAATCCTCCTGTGTCAGCCTCCCAAGTACAAAGATTATAAGCATGAGCCACCTTACCTGGCTTTTAGTCTTTATTTTTATTATTTATTTATTTATTTGCGGTACTGAGGATGGAACCCAAGGACATTCTACCTCTGAGCTACACCCCCTGCCCTATTTTTTATTCTTTTTTTTTTTTTTTTTTGAAACAGGGTCTCACTAAGTTGCGGAAGGCCTCACTAAGTAGCTGAGGCTGTATGTGAACCGCGATCCTCCTGTCTCAGCCTCCCAAATGCTGGGATTACAAGCTTGCACCACCACGTCCAGTTCTTATCCTTTATTTTAAAACGGGGTTGCACTAAGTTGCAGAGAACCTCACTAAGTTGTTGAGGCTAGCCGTGAACCTGTGATCCTCCTGTCTCAGCCTCCCAGGGACTGGGATTACAAGCGTACGCCGCCACACCAAACGCTGCTAAACATTTTAAATGCATATTTCATCTGTACTATGGAGGAAGTTATAACTGCCCACATTTTTTTCCTGCGGTATTGGGGATGGAACCCAGGGGCATTCTACTTCTGAGCTATCCCCCCCCAGCCCTATTTTTTATTCATTTTGAAACAGGGTCTCACTGAGTTGCAAAGGGCCTCACTAAGTAGCTGAGGCTGACTGCGAACTGTGGTCCTCCTGTCTCAGTCTCCCAAATGCTGGGATGACAAGCCGCGCCGCCACACCCGGTTTAATCGCTCCCATTTTATCTATGAGGAAATCAAGACTTGCTTAAGGACACACAGCGCAGGCTGCTGTGGGGATTCGAGGCTGGGGAGGCTCGCTCCACCCCCTTCCACCGCTGCCCTGCTGTCAAACACACAGAGGTTAATTTCATCTCTGCCACTTTCTGGCCACGACCTTGGGCAGGCCATCTCGCCTCTATTCTCCTCTGTCAAGTGGGGGTCAGGACAGCCACCTCATTTAGGAACAGGGAAAATTACAAGATGTGTAAGGGCCTAGTATACTGCCTGGAGCACTGTAAACACTAGCCCGTCGTAGTACTCCACTGTTATTAACCCTAACAAAGTACTCCTCCACAGCGGACGCGATTGGAGCCTTCTGTGGATGGGCTGCCCCCGCCCCCGGCCTGTGGCCACTGAAACATCTCAATCTGCCCGGTGCCGAGCCCGGTGCCTGGTACCTGGCCCGCTCCCACCGCTCCGTGTTGGGCCCTACCCACACGGTCGAGGCCACCAGCTACCGGGCCTGACAGATTGGTGTGAACGGCTCAGTGAGGCAGAAACAGCAACTGTCACAAGCCATTAGGGGCGCCCCTCCCCTGTCTCACCTCCTCTCCCCGGGGGCCCCCTTTCCTCTCCACTCCCAGCCACAGCCCTGAGGGGAGGCTGTCTTGACCCCACTGCATCCCTGCACCTCCTTCTGGGCTTCGTGGGGGACAGCAGGTGGCCTGCCCACTCTGCAGGCGAGGACCAGCGGATGGGTACAAGAGCCGGCGACGGGCCCAGCCCCGGTCCTCACTAGGTGCCCGGCCCGCTCTGTGGCTTTCAGCCAGCTGCCTTCCCTCTCTGGGCCTCTGTCTCTTCCTGGACCAAGTCTGTGGACTCCTCCTGCCGACTTCATGCAGCGTGGGAATCAAACAAGCCCCGGAGTGTGAACACAACTGGACAGGCTTACTGAACGGGAGAAAGTCCACAATGGGCCTACAGGTCCTAACTGGAGTCTCAGTTTTCTGTCCTTAGACAGGTGACCTGACTTCTCTAAAGCTGTTGCACTGTCCGTGAATGGCTCTGACCGTCTCTGCTTCTGTGGGTTTGAACTCTAAGGAACTCGTGCCCGGGGCCCACAGGCTCCTCTAAGAAGACAGAAAATCCTAAGGCCCCTGGATCCCAAAGGGAAGGGCAGGAATCGGCGCGGCCTTCCTGGGGCTCCCTGCCTCCCTGCCCGCCGGCCAGGCCCCGCTCACCTCCTCTGCCCGCTGGGCCTGCGGATGGTTGTCCAGAAAGGTGCCCTCGAGGACAGAGCCCACGATGGTCAGGCCCTTCCCTGCCTTGAGCTGGGAGGTGAGCGACAGCAGCTGCGGGTGCACCACGTTCTGGTCCTGGTCCACACGCACCAGCACCAGCAGCTGGGGCCTGCGGAGGTGCAGATCCCACGGCCCCGGTGAGGCCGGCGCTCCCCGCCCGCTCCACGCCATCGCCAGCCTCCGCCCAGGTCCTCGCGCCCCGCCGCCCATCCCACCACCCACCCGTCTGAACACCCAACCCACCGCTCATGTCCTTGAACAGCAAGCCTCCCGACCATCTCCCCACGTGGCCGTCCGCCCGCCTGGCACCGCTCCATCCACCACGCGCCTCTCCCTCTCCGGCCACCCACTCACCCATCTTACCCTTCAGTCATCCCCTCAGATCCATATTCATTTACCTCTGCATGCATTATTCACTCAATTACCCACGCAGCCACCTCCACGCTCCCCATTCACACATCCACCCAGTCACCACGCCCTCCCAGACGCCCATGCAACCACCATCCCTGCACCTGCACAGAGGCCCTCCTCTCATCCACTCAGTATCCCATCCACCCGTCTGTTGCGTGTGTGTGCGCGCGCGTGTGTGTGTGTGTATGTGTGTTAATGGGGATGGAACATGAAACCCAGGGCCTGCCTACCTCTGAGCTACGCCCCCCCCAGCCCTATTTTATGTTTTATTTGGAACAGAATCTCACAAAGCTGCTGAAGGCCTTGCTGAGTTACGGAGGCTGGCCTTTAACCTGCGATCCTCCTTGTCTCAGCCTCCCAAGTACCGGGATTACAGGTGTGCACCATCACGCCCGGCTTCACAAAGTTTTTGGACAAATGAATGAAAGAGTTGCAGATTATAGGTGCTCAGGGGGCTGGCCGTGTTGGTGGGGCCTCGGTGTTGGGCGTGGTCAGGGAGGCCGGCCTTCTACAGCCCAACGCAGCTAAACAAAGCAGTGGGTTTAGCCTGGCCCCTGGCCCCGCCCGGCACCGGCTCCAGGGTGCCTCCACTTACCTCCAGTTCTTGGTGTGCGGGGGCCCTTCCTCCAGCCGCAGGAGGGCATAGCGAGCCGCGCTGAGAGACAGGCCTCGGATCCCGTCGCCCCACTCCTTCTCTGCCCTGGAGGCCGGGAAGGGGTCACATGAGGCCAGAGAGCCAGGGAGCAGCAGGGGAGACTGTCCACACAGAACCCGCTGCCCCAAGGCACCAACATCTATCTCAGGCTCAGAGGGATGGGCATGTCACGCCCGCCATCTGACTCAATCAGGCCTTGGGCTGTTTTCTTGGAAAATCACTTCTAAAGCTATTTTCTCACCCTTTCTGTCCATTTCTCAAAGCCTCCACCTCCCTAAGGCATCCTGCACTTCTCCCCGTCCTCTCCCACCTCATCCCCACGCCCTGCACCCAGCACCCATTCTGTCCTGCACCCTCAGCCTCCCAGCACCCAGCACCCATTCCGTCCTGCACCCCCAGCCTCCCAGCACCCAGCCCCATCCCGCCTGCACCCCCAGCCTCCCAGCGCCCAGCCCCATCCCGCCTGCACCCCCAGCCTCCCAGCACCCAGCCCCATCCTGCCTGCACCCCCAGCCTCCCAGCCCCATCCCATCCCGCCTGCACCCCCAGCCTCCCAGCGCCCATCCCCATCCCGCCTGCACCCCCAGCCTCCCAGCCCCATCCCATCCCACCGCGCACCCCCAGCCTCCCAGCCCCATCCCATCCCACCGCGCACCCCCAGCCTCCCAGCCCCATCCCATCCCGCCGCGCACCCCCAGCCTCCCAGCGCCCAGCCCCACGCACCCGCGGTACTCGATGTATTTGTAAATGAGTCCAGCGATGAGCATGGCCACCAGCGCGTAGTACCAGGAGCAGATGAACATGAGGGCCAGGCAGAGGCTCATGCCCAGGAAGGAGAGGGTCCTGGACGGTGGAGAAACCCGGCCTCTCAGTGGGGCTGCCCCGGAGCCAGGGCGTGGGCAGCCATCCAAGACAGCCAGGCCCCGGTCAGCCCCAGGGAGCTGTCTCCATCACCATGAGCGCCACGGGACGTGGGACCTTCTGGGTGAACGAAACCAGGGGCCACAGACAGGCCCCGATGCCCCACCTGCCAGGGAGTCCCGGCCAAGTGAGTTCTGAAACGGGCTCTCTGGGGGAAGCCACCCACATCGCGCGAGCACTGAGACAGGAGCCCGTCAGGCCACAGTCTTTCTCGGTGACCTCGGGCCGGTCCTTTCCCCCACGTGAGCTCAATTTCCTCTTGGTAGGATGAGAATGATCATTCCTGCCGTCCCACGGTGGCACGAAAAGCCACGAAGTACATGACAAGGAGCGCTGCGGCCTCTGCAGTGAGCGCCTTCCTGCAGCAGACACGGCGCCGCTCACCAGAGCCCGGGAGAGGGCGCAGGCCAGGAGACGCTTCAGAGCAGCCGCCCCTCAGCCCAGCCAGGAGCCGCGGAGTCGTGTGTGCGTGTGTGTGCGTGTGTGTGCGTGTGTGTGTGTGTGTGTGTGTGTGAGCGTGTGTGTGTGTTACTGGGAATTTAACTAAGAGATGTTCTACCTCCGAGCTGCACCTCCAGCCCTATTTTATTTTTATTTTTGAAACAGACTCGCTAGGTTGATAAGAGTCTTGCTACTTGCTGAGGCTGTCCTGGAACCTGCAATCCTCCTGTCTCAGCCTCCCAAGTACTGGGGTTACAGGCGTGCACCACCACTGGCTCAAAATCATGTTTTAAACTCATCCACTTAGAGGTTGGAGTGCCTCTAGCCTCCAGGCTGCACAGTAAGATATAGTGTATACTGGACAGAGGAGGGTTAATCCTGAAGCTTTTGTGTTCTATCATTATTGCTATTATTATTATTATTATTATTATTATTATTATTAATTTGGTACTAGTGATTGAACTCGTGTACTCCATCCCTGAGCTACACCCCCAGCCCAATATATATATATATAATTTTTTATTTCTTTCATGGTATTGGGATTGAACCCAGGGGCATTCTACCTCTGATCAATAGCCCAAGCCCTATTTTATTTTTATTTTGAAACAGAGTCTTGTTAAGTTGTTGAGGGTCTCACTACTTGCTGAGGCTGTCTTCGAACCTGTGATCCTCCTGTCTCAAGCCTCCCAAATACTGGGATTATAGGCTTGAACCACCACACCTGGCTTATATTTTTTATTTATTTTTATTTTTATTTTATTTATTTATTTGTACTGGGGTTCCTGGAAGCCCTTCTACCTCCGGGCTACACTCCCAGACCTATTTTTTATTTTTATTTGGAAACAGGGTCCCTTAAGCCAACGCAGCTGGCTTCAAACCTGCACAATCCTCCTGTCTCCGCCTCCCAAGCGTGGAGATTACAAGCGGGCACCACCACACCCGGCTTAGATTTTTTATTTTGAAATAGGGTCTCTCTCTGAGTCACGAGGGTTGCCGCGGCTGGCCTCGAACCTGTGATCTTCCTGTCTCAGCCTCCTAAGTACTGAGATTACAGGTAAGCACCATTGTACCGGGCTATTATTCATGATTATAAGGAAACAGTCTCTAGGCCCTTTCTCATGCTAGCTGAGCTACAAAAGCTGGAGAAAATGAGATGTCCTCTCTGGGTTGGGGGTCTTCAAACCTGGAAGCCATGGGTTAGGAGGGGGAGGTGGGGTGGGGGAGACGACGGCTGTGGGCAGAGCCAGGGCACCCACCAGTGGTAGTAGCGGAAGCGCGGCCTCCAGTTGGGCGTCCTCAGCAGCGTCTGCACGGCGCAGGCCAGGTTCACAAACATGTAGCACATCAGGAAGAACCTAGAACACAGGAGGCCCGCAGGAGACAGAGATGCGCACGGGAGCAGAAATGGAAGCTCAGAGGTAGGGAGAGAAACGAGAAAATAAAGTGGGGGGGGTAGCCAAATCAGGGCCTGGCATTTAGGAGGGCTGGATCCCCTTCCAGCACACCAGGACATCTCTGGGGGTGGATCCCTTTATAACACAGGACGGGCTTTCGGGAGCAGCAGGGGAGCGTGCCAGGGGTGGCTGGAAGGCTTGGGAGGAGGGTCTGGGGGAGAGGCGTGCCGGGGAGGCACGCACATGGAGAGGATAGGCGCCACCTCGTCCAGGGAGGCGATGAGGATGCCGATCTCGCAGATGCAGGCCGTCAGCAGAAGGGCCCAGGTCGGCTCTCCGTTGGCCTTGCCGTGGCCAAAGACCTGGGGGCAGAGAAGGCATCATGGGGGCCGAGAGCTCATGGGCTTCTCGCCTCTCCCCCAGTCTTGGAGACCACTGCAGTAGAGGCAGGACGTCTACACCCCTGAGGGCAGAGGAGGAGGGTGTGTTTCTCACCCTCTAGGGGCGGCAGGTTTGTCTTGCCCCCCCCCACTCCTTTTTTTTTTTTTTTTTTTTTTTGGTACTGGGGATGGAACCCAGAGGCATTCTACCTCTGAGCTACGCCCCCAGCCCTACATTTAATTTTTTGAAACAGGGTCTCACTGAGTTGCTAAGGGCCTAAGTAGCTGAGGCTGTCCACAAACCACAATCCTCTTGTCTCAGCCTCCCAAATGCTGGGATTACAAGCCTGCGCCACCATGCCGGGCTCTCCTTGACATCGGCACCTCCGTGCAGTGAGGTTCACATAACCCCGAGAGGGGAAACAGGCTCCAGTGGGGAGATGGGAGAGCAGCCAGGGGCCATGGCTGTGGCTCCAAAAATCTCCTGGTTTCTAAGCCCCATGGAGAGAACCGTCCTCCTCTTGCTGTTTGCCTGTTTCTCTGAGTCCCTGACCAACCCCAGAGGAGGGTCATCTATTTTCCCCTCAAAGCAGAAGATTCTCAGAGAGATGGGCTGAGGCAGGCCCACTCGTTCCCCTCAGTGCGGCCGGCGCCAAGCAGATGCGCCCAGGAGATGGTGCAAGGCCGCCGCGGCCCTGCTCAGTGTGTGGCCGCTGCCCCCACTGACCTGCAGGAAGGGCACGATGCCATCCCGGGAGATTGCCTGCAGCAGGCGTGGAGCCCCCGTGAGGCTCTGCAGCCCAGCCCCGCAGGTAGAGAAGAAGGACCCGATGACGATGACCCAGGGAGAGGGCCAGGCCAGCGTGCCCACCACCAGGTTGCCATTCACGGCTTCGCCAAACCTGGAGCAAAGCAGGAAGGGTCAGGAGACAGAGGGAGGGATGCCACCGGGACCCCCAGGGTGGGCCTCCCCATCCCTGGGGAGGACAGCCCACGAGGTCGGATCCTGCGGGGGTCGCAGGAGAGACAAAGCCCCAAATATCCTGTGCAATTCCTGTCTGTGTGACCTTGAGGATGTCGTTTAATAAGCTCTCTGAGCCTGTTCTTTCAGATATAAAATGAGAATCACTATAAACCTATCTCACACTACCGGTGAGAGAATAAAAGGAGATATGATATGCAAATTATTGACTGCTGTGCCCAGAACATGGCACGCATGCTCTCCGGTAGCACCACGCGATCCTAAGCAAATCTCTTAGCTCGTCAGGGTCGCAGCGTCTCCACATGAAGATGGGGTCTCTGGACCCATCATGTGGTGACGGTGTAGGAATCAGAGAGAAGGGTTCTTCCTCAAACAGTGACACTGTCTTAAAATAGAAGATGCAGGCTGGGCATGGGGGCGCGTGCCTACAGTCCCAGCTCCTTGGGAAGCTGAGCAGGAGGATTGCGCAAAGCCAGGAATTCAAGGCCAGCCTGGGCAACACAGGGAGAGGAAGGAAGGGAGGAAGGGAGGGAGGGAGGGAGGGAGAGAGGAAGGAAGGAAGGAAGGGGAAGGGAAGGGAAGGGAAGGGAAGGGAAGGGAAGGGAAGGGAAGGGGGAGGGAGGGAGGAAGGGTGCACCCAAATGGCCGTTGTCGCAGGACTCCGGGGTCAGAGGAAGCGCTGTGGTAGACATGCTGGCGCTCTCGCAATCTTGGGGGGAGGGTCTATGATCAAATGAGATAAACGGGGGTCAAGCTGCCCTAAAACTAGCAGGTGTAATATATGCAAATTGTCAATTTAACCAAATCACTCCACTGCTTAAAACCTTTCAGGGTTTCCTCCATTAAAAAAAAAAAAAGGCTTGAATTTCCTTGTCTGAAGGCCAGGCCCCACCCTGGCTCAGGCCGAGGTGTCCGCCTCACGTGTCCATCACATCACCTCACAGAGACCCGGGGCCAGTGGAAGTGATTCTGTGGCCGGACCGCCTCCCTCCCCTGAGCATAGCGCGCACCCACGCCTGCAAGAGGCTGTGCTCCAGGGCGCTGAACCGCTGAGAGCCACAGTTATGCACACATACACACACACCAGCACAGGTGCACACGCACACTCACAACACACTCACACACACTCACACACACTCACACGCACTCACGCGCACTCATACGCACTCACACACACTCACACTCACACACACAGTCACACACGCACTCACACACATGCGCTCACACACACACGCACTCACACTCACACACTCACACTCACACACGCGCACACACACGCACATTCTCCCATGTACTTTAAATTGTCTCTGGATTAGTTATATCACCTAATGCAATGTAAGTGCCATATAAATAGACGTTATGCTACGTTGTTTAGTGAGTAATGATAAGGAAGGGGTCTGCACGTGTTTGGTACAGATGTCATTTTTCCCAAGTAGCTCTGACAGGTGGTTGGTGGAGGATTGCCTGTAAGGTGCCTCCTCCGAGGACTGGGTGGCAGCTCCCGTCCCCAGGCCCCTGCTCTCCTGTATGTCCTCCTGATTTGCACTTAAAGTCTGTTTGAAAGTGCGGTGACCACCCCCAAAGATGTGCTCCTTCAGGACAAACTGCCTTCTTTTTTCTTGCTTCCCCAGGACCCCAGACAGAGACCAACATACGATACATAGTCCATATTAGACGAATTAACGGATAGACTTGAAACAAAATAAAGGGAAACTATCATTATCCTAAAAGAAATGAGACCAGATTCAACCTTCCTGAACTGGGGTGACAAGAGAAAGGTAAAATACAGCAGTGGTGGTTTGCATACAACCCGCTGGCCTCCTTCCCACAGGCCCCTTGCACAAGGCCCAGAAGCCCCCGCCAGGCCTCCGTCCCCAAACCCAGTCTCCTGTTCTGCTCCTCCCCAGAAGCAGGATCAACCCCAAGTCTCTTCCTCACTTGTCCCGTAAGACGACTCCCTCGATGCAGGCCCCGAACAGGACGACAGAGCTGATGTCTAGAGCGGAGGATGAAGGAGAATCCCCCAAGCAGAGGTCCCCCCGCCCCTCCCGAACCGGCCAGGTGAGGTGGCCTCCTCTGCTCTCCCCACCCAGGTGGCCCCAGTCCCGAGCACAGGATACAGACAGCAGAGGTGGTGGCGATGGCCAGGATGGTGCCGGTCGGGATGGACTTCTGGGCATCCCGCAAGTCCCCAGAGCGGTTAGAGCCAGCCATGATGCCTGGGAACAGAAGAGCAGCTCAGACAGGTGTCAGGGCCACGGGACACCAGGCAGACCCAGGAGAAAGGCGCCACTGAGTCAGGGAGCCGGGGACCTCGCCCTGGCATATGGACTTGTGTGAGTTCTTAGGTGTGTTCTGGCCTTGAAGCCCGCGTCCACCCAAGGGGCTGAATTGTTGGCTCCGGCTTACGTGATGAGCTCTGATATCAGACTGAGGATCCCTACGCGGCTCATGGACTCTCTCATGCACACCCACTCCCGGGCAGAACCTTCCCTCTCTGAGCTCCCACTCACCTGTGACCGAGGGGAAATAGATGCCAACCAGCAAGGTGAAGTAGGAGGTCATATCGCTGAAGACATAGGGGTGGTCCATGTCGAGAGGGGTCGCCTCCGCCAGTTCCACCGAGGGCGTCCCGCGCCTCTCCACGATCACCCCTTTGGTGAGGTAGGAGCTCCACAGGTTCTCTGTGGGGAGAAGGGATGCTCGGGCAGGGCGAGGCGTTAGGGACCAGAGCTCTGGGGCCAGGAGGCATGGCGTGCAAAAAAGTAAAGGTCAAGGCCAACCACGCCTCGCTCTTCCCTGGCCTTGGCTGTATTTTGTTCTATTTATTTATTTATTTATTTATTTATTTATTTATTTATTGGTGGTATTGGGGGTGGAACCCAGAGGCTTTCTACCTCCGGGCTATACTCCCAGATCTATTTTATATTTTATTTGGAAACAGGGTCTCACTAAGTAGCTGAGGCTGGCTTCGAACCCGTGCGATCCTCCTGTCTCAGCCTCCCAAGCGTGGGGATTACAAGCGTGCGCCACCATGCCCGGCTATATTTTGTTTTATTACTATTTTTTTATACAGGGGATTTAATCCAGAGGCATTTTACCTCTGAGCTACAATCCCAGGACCCCCTTATTTTGCGGTACTGGGGATGGAATCCAGGGGCATTCTACCTCCAAACTACACCCCCCCCGGCCCTAATTTTTAGTCTTTTTATTTTTGAAACAGGGTCTCAACCGAGTTGCAAAGGGCTTCATTAAGTAGCTGAGGCTATCCATGAACTGCGATCCTCTGGTCTCCGCCTCCCGAATGCTGGGATTATAAGTGTGCACCACCACGCCCGGCTAACCCCAGCCCTTTTTATTTTTATTTTTTTATTCCTGAAATAAGGTCTCCCTAAGTTACTAAGGGTCTAAATCACTGAGGCTGGCCTTGAACTTGCAATCCTCCTGCCTCAGCCTCCCAAGTACTGGGACCGCAGACATGCACCACCATGCCCAACTTTGGCCATATTTTATTTCCACCAACAATTCCCAAATGCCTGCTTGGGCCAGGCCGTGTGCAGAGATTTCAGACCCAGCTCCCACCATCAAATAGTTCAGGCAAGTGGACTAGACACAAAAAGGCCTTTCTCGGACAGACCCAACTGTTCCAAGTGGGTCTCACCCCTCCCCCGGGCCCTTCCTGCCTCTCACCTCGGTAATTGCACCACCATTAATTCAGATGCCTTGGCATTGCCTTTCACTGCTTCTGTTCCCCTTCCCACTTTGACACATCTCCAACATCTGCCTGTTATCTCTCTGCAATGTTTCTCAAATACACCCTTCTCAGCCAGGCCTGGTGGTGCACACCTGTAATCTCAATCCTTGGGAGGCTAAGACAGGAGGATCGCATTCTTGAGACTAGCCTCAGCAACTTAACAAGACCATGTTTCAAAAAAAAAAAAAAACTGGGCTTGGTGGCACACACCTGTAATCCCAGTACTTGGGAAGCTGAGACAGGAGGATGGCAAGTTCAAGGGCAGCCTCAACAAGTAGTGAGACTCTCATCAACCTAGCGAGACCCCTGTTCCAAATCAGAAATAAAAAATGGATGGGGGTGTAGCTCGAAGGTAGAATGCCTCTGAGTTCAATTCCTGATAACACACACACACACACACACACACACACGCACACACACACACACGCACACACACGCACACACACACAGAGAGGCTGGGGGTGTAGCTTAAAGTTAGAATGCCCTGGGTCCGATCCCCAATATATTAAAAAAAAAAAGTTCCTTCTCTCTATTCCAGGGTCTTTTACTTTGGCACTAGTGACATCGTGTTGGGCCAGTCAAGTCTTTGTTCTGGAGGGCTATCTTGTAAAACTGTCGGGCGTTCAGCCACATCCCAGCTTCTACCTACTAAATGCCAGTAGCACACCTCTGGCTTCAGCAACCAAAAATACCTCCAAAAATGGCCAGATCCTTCCTGCTGAACAAAACAGCCCCGGGGGAACTCCCATTCCATTCCCACCGCCACCCCTCCAGCTCAGAAAACCATCTCTCTCCTGGGCTCACATCAGGCGCCTCTGGACCCCCACTGCCTTCGGGGTAGAGCCGTCCAGCATGGCTCCCGGGCCCGCCACAATCTGGCCGGGCCAGCCGCTCCAGCATCGCCTCTTGCCCTCTTTCCCTTGCATTCTGTGCCCCAGTCATACTAAATTACTTGTGGTTGGGAGGATACAATATGCTCGTCTGTGTCTGCGTGCGTTAAGCAAGCTGTTCTTTGGTTTGTGATTCCCTCGTTCCCCTGGTATACCTGACAATCTCTTATTTGTCCTTCAAAACCTTCCTAAGGTGAGAACGGGAAGCTGAGTCTTGTCATCTGATACGCATGAATATTCCCTCTCCTGAGAGCTTTCTGTTCACTGAATACACATCTAGGTATACCATAATTTATTTGCTAATGCAGCTATCCCTGTCACTAGATCCCTTGAGGCCGAGCACTGAGACTTATTTGTTTTGTGTTCCTGGTACTTAGCACAGCGTTAGGTGTTTAGTGAACACTCGTTAACGTGGAGGCTTTCTTTCCTATTAGTAGTGAGATACTTTCCCCTTTTTATCCCCACCCCTCCATGATGCCAAGGACAGAACGTGGCCCTGAGTAGGTGCTCAATTAAAGCTGATTGACTTTAACTGAATCCCAAGGAGGGCCCCTTAATCCTGACCACTTAACCTACAATCCCCGCAGCGCTCCCTGGATACCAGCCCTCTCCTCTCCCCCAGACCTTTGATGAGGCCGCTGGCAGCGCCGGGGATGCCCTGGATTTCCGTGACATTGTTTCGGGTGAAATACTCATCACAGGTGGCGTTGAGGAAACGGGAAGAACAGAAGAGACCCCAGAGCCGCGTGGTCACCGTCTCGTTCCCATCCCAAGCCAGCTTGGCACAGACATCAAAGCCGTGGCGAGACAGTGTACGGTTCCCCAGGAGGCAGATCCTAGGGAGGGAAACAAAGGCGGAAGATGGGAAGGGACATACCCTTGCCCTGGCTTCACAACAGAACCGCAGGGGGGAGCTTTAAAACACACAGGTGCCCCGGGCCCCATGTCCAGAAATTCTGATTTAATTTGGATGGAGCCCATATATCCGCAGGTTTTTTTTTTTTTTTAAAGCTCCCCAAGTGATTCTAAATGTAGCCAAGGTGCAGAACCTCCATGTCAGTGGGATGCTATGTTTCAGGACCATGGACAGCAGCCTCTGGGAGCTGCTCAGCTCCCGGCCCCTGGGATTATGGAGGGAACTGTCACAGGGAGAGCTGCAGAAACAAAGAATGTAAGCCCTGGGCCCCGGATACTCCCTTCTGTGTCCTTTCCCATCCTAGAGAAGTTTTCCAACACAAAGAGGTCCCATTGGAGGAGGTTGTCCCATCCAGGACAATGCCCATGCTTTTGGGAGCCATTATTGAGCTTACCCACGAGCCGGCAGTTGGCTCACAAGGGAAACTGTTCCTACTCCAGCAGAATTATCCTATCCTGAAGAAACTTCCCCTAAACTAGGACAGGTTTTCCTCCCCAAGGGAGGTTGCTCCCAACCCATAAGGCTCAGGTTCTGGGAGAAGAGTGAGGTGCATAGACCCTGCCGCAGGGACAGGACGAGAGGACAGCAGTGCCTTGGGCTCCGAGAGGCAGCACTCACGGGAAGTTGGGCGGGTCGAAGGCAGACTTGATGACCCCGGCATAGATGGCCAGGATGGAGAGGATGACGCAGCCCAGGAAGACCAGGGCAAACTTGTTGACATACTTGACACCCACAAATACCACAGTGGCCATGCAGGTGAGCACGCAGGTGCCGTAGACACGCATGTTGTTCAGCATGGCTGCTGCCTCCCCGCTGGCATCTTCTGCCTTGAAGATGGCCATAGCTGGGAAGAGATAAGCCTGTAGGAAAGGGCAAGGAGGCCGATCAGGCAGGGACCCAGTAAGGACCAGCTGAGCATCTCCTTGGGGAAAAGGATACGGTCACACACAGATACGTAGTGCAAGACGGGAGATGACATCAGCGTTGGAGTAGCCGAGGACGGCGTGGCCTACCCTGCGAGTGCCCTGCGAGTGCCCTCATTAAAAGGTGGCAATGCAAACACATCAGGAGCAACGACTTACTTCTACTATTTTTGTTGGTAATTTAATTTTTGATTTTTTTTTTTTTTGGCGGTACTGGGGATGAAACCCAGAGGCATTGCACCTCCAAGCTACACCCCTAGTCCTATTTTTTAGTCTTTTAAAAAATATTTTGAAACAGGGTCTCGTTGATTTAAGAAGTGTCTTGCTAAGTAACTGAGGCTGTCCACAAACCACGATCCCCTGGTCTCTGCCTCCCGAATGCTAGGATTACATGCGTGCGCCATCACGCCCAGCTAATTATTGGTTCTTTTATTGTTTTATTATGTCTATTTTTTTTTCTGGAAATGGGAATTGAACCCAGGGGCATTCTTCCTTTGAGCTACACACTCCTAGCCTATTTATTTATTTATTTATTTATTTATTTATTTATTTATTTATTTGGTGGTATTGGGGTTCCTGGAAGCCCTTCTACCTCCGGGCTACACTCCCAGACCTTTTTTTACATTTTTATTTTGGAAACAGGGTCTCCTAAGCCAGCGCGCGCGGCTGGCTTCGAACCTGCGCGATCCTCCTGTCTCTGCCTCCCAAGCGCGGGGATGACAAGCGTGCGCCACCACGCCCAGCTTTATTTTCTATTTTGAAACAAGGTCTTGCCTAGTTGCTGAGGGTCTCACTAAATTGCTGAGGCCGATCTTGAACCTATGATCCTCTTGACTCAGCTGCCCACATATTGGGATTACAGTCATGCACCACTGCCCCAGCCTTGTTGTTTTATTATTTCTAATAGGAAGGTGGAAAGAAATTAGATGTTCATCACTAAAGGCTGAGTAAATAAATCATGATATTGCCACAAAAATTAGGGAGTTTTTTTTTTTTTTTTTTTTTTGTGTGTGTGTGTGTGGTACTGGGAGTGGAACCCAGAGGCTTTCTACCTTCAGGCTATATTCCCAGACCTATTTTATATTTTATTTGGAAACATGGTCTCATTAAATTGCTGAGAGCCTAAGTAGCTGAGGCTGGCTTTGGCCCGGCTAACTAGGGAGCTATTAAAAAAGATTAAAGTGTGGTGGCCCACACTTGTAATCCCAGCATTTGGGAGGTGGAGACCAGAGGATGGTGGTTTGCAGACAGCCTCAGCTCCTTAGTGAGGCCCTTCACAATTCAGTGAGACCCTGTTTCAAAAAATAAAAAGACTAAAAAATAGGAATGGGGGTGTAGCCTGAAGGTAGAATGCCCCTGGGTTCCATCCTCAGTACTGCAAAAAAAAAAAAAAAAAATGATATTGAGCCGGGGATCGTGCTCAGTAGTACAGTACGTGCTAACTGGCACATGAGGCTCTAGGCTCAGTCTCCAGCATGGAAAAAAAAAGAAAAGAAGAAAAAGAAAAAAGAAAGAAAATAACATGGATTCATATGTCATATGAACTGACTCAAAAAGTTATTCATGTTGTATACAAAGGCAAACACAATTAGATTTTTTTTTTCAGTAGTGGAGATGGAACCCAGGGCCATTCCACCACCGATCTACACCCCCAGCCCTATTTTTTATTCTTTCTTTTCAAACAGGGTCTCACTAGCACTAGGCATGGCGGCGCACGCTTATAATCCCCGTGCTTGGGAGGCGGAGACAGGAGGATCGCGCGGGTTCAAAGCCAGCCGTGCTGGCTTGAGACCCTGTTTCCAAATAAAAATATATTTTAAAAAATAGGTCTGGGAGTGTATCCCAGAGGTAGAAGGGCTTCCAGGAATCCAAGTACCACCAAAAAATAAAAATAAAAATAAAACAGGGTCTCACTGCGTTGCAAAGGGCCTCACTTGTAGCTGAGGCTGTCTGTGAACCACAGTCCTCCTG